>NC_051164.1:61024530-61383960 GCF_013339745.2 Dermacentor silvarum
AGGCATTGCGCTGCTGAGCACGAGATCGCGCGATCGCATCCTGGCCGCGGCGGCCGCATTTCTATGTAGGCGAAATGCAAAAACGCCCGTGTGCTTGCGTTGTAGTGCGCGTTAAAGAACCCCAGGTGGTCAAAATTAATCCGGGGCCCTCCACTACGGCGTGTCTCATAATCAGAACTGGTTTTGGCACGTAAAACCCCAGAAAGAGGAAGAAGACCTGTAGCGAAGCCAGGTACGGTTTCTCCGTGCTTATAGGAAAAGGACGTTACCCAATACAGCCATGTGCTTGGCGGCTGTGCCTGATCATGCAGGTTGTTCAAAACTAAGCTTTATGGTTTTCTTAAAATTAGGCACTGGGAGGCACGCGAAGATCACCTGTGCAAATAAGTTATGTGGCCAGGGGGGCACAAAGTGAGATGATAATTATCGCTGTGAGCAGCCCAATTAACTAAAATTGAACAATTATTTTTGTCGACTGCAGTAAGTGGGTATGTTTGTATTGTGAGACGTTGACCAATGCGATGCCTTTATTTCCGAGCAGTCGCCCGAGTCAGAGACGAAGCACCGCACGAGACAAAAGATGATGATGAGTCGTATGTATACAGATGACGACGACGATTTGCACAAATAGCGCTCACACAAGATGATGAGTCGTTTGTACAGATGACGACGACGATATGCGCAAAATGCGCTCACAGTATTGAAAACCTAGAGGCAGTCGTGTTTCTACACAGTATCAGTCGGAAGAATTATTCTAGCGTGTTCGTGCTCCGAGATATCCGACTCCAAATTTCAATTGCACTGCGCAGAGTTATCGACTCGACGCGAGAGCGGTTTATGCTTTGCGTTGCTGTGGAAGGGAGGCATTTTGGACATTTTTAGGGCATTGACATCTTGATGGGTGAAGTGTTGTCATGAGATTTGTGCATGACAACACCAAAGTTAAAGCGGCAGTATGAAATATTCGTTAGCATAGCTAAAAAGGTTTCTGCTGTTGATGGTGCAGTTGTTGCTTTTGATTTCAATAAAGCTTACAATACTTGTAAATCAGCAGTCACTTTATTTGCGTAGCCCAAACAAGGACCATGCCCGGTCGTCTAGTCACCATTACGCACGCGCACTGGCCTCCGGCTTCTCCGCTCGCGCCATTATCTCGGCATGGCAGCTGCCGCCATCTTTACAGGCTGCGCGGTCGCGTGTTACGACAGCGGTTACGGGTTCTTCGGTTTTTTTTTTTCGCCAGCCGTGAGGGGAAGGGGGGCAGTTATTATCTTTGCCAATGCCTCCGCCGCGTTGTCAGACTAAACGCTGCACCCAACAGCCGCGTCACATCAGGGAGGAGCTTTGCGCTGATCCTCACTCTCTTGCATGCGTAATCATGCGAACGACAATAAAACGGTTCTACTGGGGAGTGATGAGTTGTGGGTTCGCACGCCTCATGCGTGATACGTGCCACGCCCTTTTTTTTAAATTTGGAGTTGGATATATCGGAGCATAGACATGCTAGACGAATTCTTCCAAGTGAAACTGTGCAGAAACACGACTGCCTCTAACTTTTGAATACAAACATACACACTTACTGCAGTCAATAAAAAGTTAATTATTCAATTTTAGTTAATTCGGTTGCTGACAGCGATAATTATCTCACTTTGTGTCCCCCTGGCCACACAACTTATTTGCGCAGGTGGTCTTCACGTGCCTCCCAGTGCCTAATTTTAAGAAAACCATAAAGCTTAATTTTGAACACCCGGTATATCAGCCTGTATTGTTTCTTAAAATAAAATTTGGGATGGTCTGTCGCAGGTTCGTTATAAATGCGTAAGCACGGGTCCGGCTTTGGAGTTCTGTTGGGACACCTTGATTTCCTTAAGAAGATTCTTTGTGTTCGGCTGAGACACCTTCGTTTCAACGCGGCAACCACTACGCTAGTTGTTTACGATATGCGAATCACCGCGTGTGAAGACTCACGACGCCACCTACAAGAAGAACGATGTAGCGTAGTAGCCGTGAGCGCGAGCCAGCGTCTTCATGTTTTGTTTCCCACGCGACGTCATCCTTTTACACAAGGCGCGCATCTGCTCCCATTTCTCTAACCACGCGACGCCATCCTAGGCCCGCGCGCTGGCGTTGGCCGCTGACGTCACGCTCCCCCATTTCGCAGCCCATGCTCGAGGCTTCGCCCCGCTCCGCGAGAACGCCCACTCAGATAAACGGATCCGGTGGGCTTGAGCCTCCTATGCTTAATGTACGACAATAAAAAATGTCACCGTTTCGCCCTAAGGGCGAAGCAATGAATGCGATAGCAACACAGCAATGTCATACGAAGTAAGGTGAGCGGCTTTGGTAGCAATATGAATTGTAGTAAACATGAGCTGATTAAGTAAGCAGGTGTGCTGCGGCGTAAGTAGACCGACATGAAGAGAGACTCGATGACCACGAGAAGGCGCGTGTGAAACGGTGGTGTTCATGAGAAGCGCTTCCCGTGGGCAGCGCGCGTGCGAAGGGACACACCTGTAGCGCTGCACTGCCGATCCGGGCAGCATTGCGTGTGTAGCGTGCGTTGGAAAATGTGGCCCGACTATTACGAACTGAATGAACAAGCGTGGTGTGAGCGCGCACAAACACGAAGAGATCACACTGAATGACAGCAGACGACTGTCAAAACGCTGGCAGCAAGCATACGCCGCAGCGGTAGAAGGTACGAGCGGTCTATCGCTTCAACGGAAACTGAGCGGCGAATGCACTTAAAGGTCAGAGCCGTGTGGAGATAAGAGACGGTGCGAGCGAGCGACGAGCGCGGTTGTTGGCAGAGAAGTGCGCCCCCCCCCCCCCCCCCTGCTCCCTCCGGCGCTGGCTTCCTGCTTCCTTGCTTGCGCGTGGGAGATTGAGTGCGTTCGCTCTCCGTGATAGCGCGCGTCTCCGCACGCTTCCTCTCGGGCATACGGCGCGCGGCGAAGATTTTATCTATAGGGAACCTCACGGCGACGGCGACGGCGACGCCGACGGCAGAAATCCGGTTCAAGTGTCCATATAATTGCTATCGCAATAAAACTGCGAAGTTACAATGAAAAACTTGTAGCGTACGAACGGTACTGTGCTCGTACTGGATATTGTCAACGTGTAACTGTGATCACAATGAGTGCTACAGTTAAAAAAAAAGTTGTCTATGCGTAGTTCTTAGTTAGGCTGTTAGTTGTTATATATATATATGAACACTTCAGCGAGAGATCTCTTTCATTAAGCAGGTTGGTCGCGGAACCGATGACAGCAAATGAGGCAACCGATGACACCCCAATGGGGAACTAAGTTGATCAGGCGCGAAGGCGCTCGCGCGGACATCGGCGTGCTTGGCAAAAGGGACGTCCCCTCGTTCATTCGACGCCACCGACGGGACGAGTAAGGCACGGCCGGCGCCAGGAGGTCCAAGGTGTTCATGAGAAACAATAACTACGGCAACTTCGCGACACCACACCCCTACGGAATATAACTAAGCTTGTGAGCGAGCTAGCTTTACTTCTACATGGCTGCTACCACTGGTATTCGCGAAAAATACTTTTGAAAAATGCTGGTGGCCATATTTTTTTGCGACAGGGCCGTCCCCGTGTCAGCAGGGGGGGGGGGGGGGGCGATGCAGAAATCTGAGGGGGGGGTCAGGACATCCGGACATCCCCCCTGGATCCGCGCCTGTTCTCGAGGGATGAGAGGCCGATGCCAGTGAGGACTGTTCCGAACCAGTCTGGTGCAGGAAAGTCTCGCGGTTGTTGCGCTTAGGCAGCAGTGCCTGAGCGAAGGCACGGGGCTGATAACTTCTGCTCGATAATCTCCAGCCACTTAACAAGAATGCCTCGCTTTCCTACGAATTTCTTCACTCGATTTAGGCTAAGGCTTTATATATTTGGCCACCATGCATGTTCGCTTCCCTTTAAAACAATTGATGTGCTACGCTGTAGCATTAGTTATATCCTTCAATGAACACACCTACATATAGTTTCCTTATTTCGTTACTGCTTCATTTTATTCCGATGTCAATTACATGGACACTCCAGGCGAATTTCCGCCGTCGACGTCGCCGTGAGGTTCCGCAAAGATCGCAGCCGCGCGCTGCAGAGGTAGGGAAAACATGCTAGAGTGAGCCGAGAAGAATGGTGGCTTGATGCCCAAGTGTCTTCTCGCGTGCGAGATTGGGGGGGGGGGGGGGGGGGGACGAGGCAGCTAAATAAGCGCGCATCTCCTTTCTACTCTGGCCGCGACCGCCAGCGCGCGGCTGAGCGCGTCCGCACGCTCCCTTTCTTGGGTGCAAAGGCTATGCACTCGAAAAGCTTCGGCTTCGTGTGCGCTGTATTCTTGCGCGCCTATAGTCCGCGTTGAAGCCCGAGGCAGCACGTAGGGAAATTTGCTCGCCGCTGCTGCCGCTCTTCGTCACGCGCCAGCCTTCTGACAGCGAGTGTCCGCGGTGATCGAGAGGGATGCATATATAGGTTTGCCTGTGCGCGCGTGATAACATGCTTGCACAAAAACGAGTAAAACCAAACCACGTATGCTTGCAGGTGCGTTTTGCGTTTGCCGCGCCTCGCGAGGAATGGCGGTTTGAACACGCAGGACGCGCGCCCACTTAGCTCACTATTTTCGCTTAAACATCGTTTCGTATTTTTGCGAGGCAGCCGGAGCACCTATTTTTGTCTAGAGAAGATACCTGCGCTCGCGCCGCGCTTCGACGCATACGATCTGCCCGCACCATCTGCACATGCGCATAGGCGCGCGCCGGCAAGCTTACGTGTAGTTTGGCATTTACTAGTTTTAAAGCGCAGCTCTCAGGCGCCCGTTCCTGCGTTGAGCGTCGGCGTAACCGAGCGAAAGAGCACAGCGAAGGATGAAAGAGCGAACGCGGAGCGCAATGGGGGATGAAAGACGGCGAGAGTGAAGAGAGCGCGAGGAGGAAAGTGGAGCGGAAGTGGAGAAGAAAGTGGAGCGTGCAGCGGAAGCATGAGGAGGAAGGCGGAGTATGGCAAAAGGTTGTGAGGAGGAAAGTGGAGTGCCGCACGAGACGTGTCCATGGCGGTGACCAAGCGTGCGGCGAGCGCGTCCAAACAAAGCGCTGGCGTAGGCTTCGGACCAACTGCGCGTGCGCTACTTCGCTTATGCCGCTGCAGCTAGAGAATTGCGCTCCGCTCGAGCCACGCGCTTCCATTGACCGAACTCACAGTCAAATCAGTATGGCCGAATACTGCCGTACCGCCAACCGCCCATGTGCAGGTGTTCGGCGAATACGAAATGTCTGGAACGCCTATCGTATTATAAAGGGCGGACAGACATAGTCGGCAATGCAAGCAAAGGTACAAAGCCACGTGCTGCAGTGCTGAACTGCGCAGGAAAATTAACTAGATTATTTCCGTCATACACATGACGAAGGACTCAACTCGGTCCCTGCACGTTAGTCAGTTCTGCGTCCGCCTGTCAGAAACAATGAGTGAAAGTTAGTAATCCGAGTACAGACGCTTTGGAGTTCTTTTTTTTTTTGCGTGTGTGTGCTCTTGCCTCGGGTAGCGCGCACAGTTGACGAGCGAGAATTGTCCAAAGACGTGAACAGGTGCGATATATCGCGTTAAAAAAAAAAAAAAAAAAAAAAAAAACGGGCGACAACTTCTGCCAAATGCTTCGTGCATTGCCTTAAATGCGATACATTCTTACAGCGAAGCTTTCTTGCCGAGTTCCAGGCACTTTTTCGTGCGTTTATAGTGTTGCTATGTGACACACATTACATAACGCACATAACACATATTAAGTAAATGCTGGACGTTTTCATTCAAGGTGGGCTGCCTTAAAGCTGCGCTATACTCATTTTCCTTTGTAACACGACTTGAAAAGTATCTTTATTAAGTCTTGAGCTAGACCAAAGTTTCTGTGGTTCTAGCAGAAATTTATACCACCCTCCCCCCCCCCCCCCCCAGGAGGATCCCGACACCCCCCTTCAAAAAAAAATTATTCCAGACAAACACCCCCCCTCCCCTCTTACAGACAGCCACTCATACTGGAAAAAAATTACATTAATCCCAAGTATCCCCAATATTAGCAATGCAACAAAGAAAAGGAGGATTATTTGCGGTTTGTGGACCGAGCCAACATGATGTGGGCCCAGAAATCACGTCGGATATTGTAAATACCTGCGAGGTGACACGGTACAACTATATGACACGGTATAGTTTGTGTAGTCCCAGTTTTTATAATTGATATTTCGTGAATGTGGCAGCCACAATGGGCCTAGTAGTTTTTTGGATATTGTATGTGCCGGATTGTAGCGTACATGATGCCCATATATACTTTTTGCTCTTAGTTATATTTTAATTGTGTTGTTTAGGGTATATGGCTGTTCCGCGTCTATTGTGCTAGTTTTTTTTCTCGCGCAAAATGATATTGTACTTCGTTTTGAAAACGTCTGCATTTTTTATCAAGACTTGCAGATTAAGAACTTGTTTCACTTTATCCTGCATAGAAAAAAATCACCGCCCCTTCCACTTCATCGAACAGCGAAGCTGTGAACGGCGCCCCTTGCCGGGGATGGGACTCGTCGGCGCCCACAGACGACGGCGTTCCTTATGCTTTTTCTACGACGTTCCCAGACAGAGTCCTTGACCAAAGCTCTATATAAACAACCAGCGCTAACGCGAACTCCTCTCACACCCCACTACTCCGGTGACCTACTTTTTTCCTACACCGCCATTGGTTGGCGCGCCTCACGCTCTCCCACTCCAACGCGAGTATTGGGCGGCACGACTTACGTCAACCCCCTCCCCGTTCTCATTTTCTACTGTACCCTCTCACAGAATTGAGCTCCTTTTCCTCTCCCGCTAGGTCACGTGGTTTTTTAGCGAACCGACAACGACGGCACAGCAGAAACAGCTTCGCTGTAATAAACTTCGTGTAATCAAATGAAAACTCTAAACGCTGATACTTATGTCGCAATTTTCAAACGCGCCAGAATGGCATGGGTGCTTAAATATAGTATTGAATTTATAATCCCACAAAACGAGGTGCATATTTTGGCCTTCTATACAGCGTTCGTTCGTGTCCGCCTGTCTCCACCTTCGTTGTTTTTGCGCAACATCCGCTCGACATGCACCAACAAGGATGAACTCCCTTGTAACATATGGTTTAATATGCTTGCTTAAAAGGTTAATTAGTGTACTTCAGCTAATTAGCAGCTTTTCCATATGCAACCATATGTCAGCGTTGGAAAAGAAGCATTCAGCGTTAATTAAATAAAACAACGTGGTAAAAAGAGCGCTACAGTAGGATACAACTTAAAAAAGAAAACAGCAGTTGGCAACAAAGGCACACGGACCGTGCGAGGTTGTGTTATTCCGCCAGCCAATAACAGAAGCAAACAAAATCGTCGTCATGCGAGCTTTTCAAAATGGCGTCGTACTTGATACGACTGTACTAACCACCAGGGGCTCCGGAAGTATATCTGATGTGTGGGGGCGACGTCTGGGGGTTCATGTCTGACATGTCGCATCGTGTAGTTCAACCCTCTCTCTCTCTCTCTATATATATATATATATATGTGTGTGTGTGTGTGTGTGTGTGTGTGTGTGTGTGTGTGTGTGTGTGTGTGTGTGTGTGTGTGTGTGTGTGTGTGTGTGTAGCAACGACCACTGACGCAGCGCAGAGAAATGGAGGCTGCAGTCTGATAGAATCTTCCAAGATTTATTAGTGAGAACGCACATATTGGACATCTAAAGTTCGCAATTAAAATTAAATTAAATTATGGGGTTTTACGAGCCAAAACCAGTACTGATTATGAGGCACGCCGTAGTGGGGGACTCCGGAAATTTGGACCACCTGGGGTTCTTTAACGTGCACCTAAATCTAAGTACACGGGTGTTTTCGCATTTCGCCCCCATCGAAATGCGGCCGCCGTGGCCAGGATTCGATCCAACCCAACACCATAGCCACTGAGCAACCACGGCGGGTCTAAAGTTCGCAAGGCGCAGTACACATGATTAAACCGCTGAACGCGTTCTGCATGAATCATTTTATTGCGATAGCAATTATATGGACACTCAAAAGCAGATTTCTGCCGTCGCCGTGAGGTTCCGTATGACGTCAATGGAGATGAAATCGTCGCCGCGCGCCGAACGCTGTATGTGCGAGTGAAAGGGCGCGAGGGGCGCGCGCTTTCACGGGGAGTGAACGCACGACGGAGAACAAACGCGCGTTCTGCGCCGTGCTCCCAGCTGCAGAAGTAGGCGTCTCTGTCTCTTTCCTCCTTTACAATCACCATATATGTAGAGCAAACGCGCCTTCTTCTGATGCGCGAGAGGCCGTGGGGGAGGGGCGGAGGAGGGGGAGGAAAGGGAGGCGACGTTTAGCTGCGGCACCAAGTGCCTATTTATATCAGAGGCTCCGGCAACAGTCACCAACGCCGCACTGAGCGAACGCGAGCAAAACGCCGACGGCGTCGACAACAGTTCTGCGTGTTGCCGGTGCTGCTGCATGTCCAAGTTTATACAGCTGATAAAGCTAATATCATTACTCCGTATAGCTCTCTACCAATTTGCTATCGCAATTGATGCTTCGCCTTTCAGGTGAAACTGCGACTTTTTATATCCGGCCGGAATTACTCTTCTCACATAGCTGTGATCATTTGTCGTTTTGCACTGCCTTTGAGTGTGGGGGCGACTACTCCCACTGCCCCCCCCCCCCCCCCGGTTCCGGAGCCCCTGCTAACCACCCTACCTGTACTTGCACGTTCCACTATAATAGACGAGTGAAACCGTACAAAATTACGCGCTTATAATTTAATTTTTATAGTTACCTCCTTATTTAAGTAACAGGGAAAGTACGAACTACTTGCAACCTCGCGGAGTAACAGCGGCTGGCGGTTGAGGGTGTGGGCGGGGCTTCACTGCAGACAATTAAGCTGTATCCGACTATAGCCCCTTGAACCCCGCCCCCCGCCTTTCGCTCAAATAAAATATATCCAATAACTTCGTATCCACCCCCCCCCTTAAAAAAGTCGAAATTCTGGGTAAACCCCTGGGCACGCGCCGTATTCCCCTGCGCGCTATCACGGAGAGCGAACGCACGGCGGAAAGCAAACGCGACCGTCGCGCGAATTGCCGTGGGGGTATGGGAAGGAGGGAGGCCGCTGTGCTGCGGCACGAAATGCTTATCTTGCAACCGGGCGCAAGGGGAACTGGCCACTCAATCTCCCCCGCGAAAGCAAGAAAGAGGGAAGGCTGCGCGGGGGGGGGGGGGGGCGCAGCTTCTACTCTGCTACAACTGTGCTCGTACTTTGACCGCGGCTATGGCGGTCGCCCGCACCGTCTATTATCTGCACACGGCTCTGACCTTTGTATGCGCTGTGCATTCGCCGCTCAGTTTCCGCTGAAGCGATAGACCGCACGAGCCTTCGCCCGCTGCAGCGGCTGCGCTTGCTGCCAGCGTTTTGACAGTCGTCTGCGGTCATTCAGTGTGATCTATTCATATTTGCTTGTGCGCGCTGACACCACGCTTGTTAATTCAGTTAGTAAGCGAATGTGTCCAAGTTTATGCAGCCGATAAAACTACTATCCCTACTCCGAATAGCTCTCTACTAATTTGCTATCGCAATTGATGCTTCGCCTTTCGGGCGAAACTGCGACTTTTTTTGTGTGACATATATTGCTCCGTTTTCGTTTCTAGTGATCGCAGCGCAGCACCCGACGTCAAGTCCACCCCACAGTAAACTTAACGAAACACCAGACGCCCTGTGCTACTATGAATTCAATAGTGCCGGGCGCAAGGGCTCTCCGAGGCCATAGTGTTGCCGCTCCCGTATTGTACTGCGCCACTCCTACGTTATCTGCTACGAGATCCGTATTTGATTCTTTTATTAATGCGATTAGCATTCATCGGCAAATTCACCCATATTAATGTATGTATGTCTGTCCATATGTATTCGGTAGGTGTGCGAACGCGCACACACCGGCGCACTACGCATCTCGGAGGCCACAGAGGACTTCACAGCGGCGGCGCTAAAAGCACACCGTAAAGGGCTTTAACCGTATCCAGAGGGAAGTGCGAGAGGCGCCAAGCTGCAGTACACGCCTCGTACACGTGTTTCATTGTTTTAACACTAATCGCATTAACATTGACATTCGCCGTGAGATACGTTCTGCCAGAATTTTTCTAGCTCGCTGAAGTTCTGGCAAAGGCACTGCTAAGCCTTCTCACGTTAGAAAAAAATCCCATATATTTCAGATAAAAACGTAAGATTTCGTGCTTACCAATTGTTTCACTTCGTTCTAATTTCTCAGCAAGACAGCTTTTTATGGTCTGCCTTACTTGGTAATGTTACTAGCCTGGTATATGTGGTAAAAAGATGCAAAGTTGCATTCGTCTCAACTCCCCGCCATTAGTAGGGTTCAAAATATGCCAATGTCACCTGGTCACTTCCGGCATATGCTGTAGGACAAAGTGTGGCCTTCAGGGTCTGTTTCTCTAAGTAAAAGGATGGAAGAGGGACTGCGATGTGGAATATTGAGGGGCAGATGAAGGCAAATTCATGTTTCTTTCTTTAGAAATGAGCCAAGTAACAGTGCCAAGTGTTGCTGAACGATTGGGACGATAATATCCGACGTTGTTACAAAATTTGACAAAACAAACCAACTGTAAGCGCAAAATCTTCTTTTAGAAATGTTTAGAAGAAAAGCCAGGTCTCTGCACACATGAGAACAAACAAATGGCTCAGGTATTCACGACAGCACAGTCCAGGAAATAAACAGCTTCATTTACCATGCTCAAATAGTGTTTCAAGGCCCCTGTGTAGGCACAAATACAAATAGGCTTGATCTGGGAGTAAGAAAGACATTTCACATTCCTAGTCAAACTGACCAACTCAATATAAAATATGCACGCACACAATAAATCACACTGCAAATATTACTGACTTTACTCTAAAAAAAATTGTATAAAGCTCCAGCAGTAACACAAACTGTGAAGCTTTCAACACTATAAGTAAACAACCCTGGGCTGCGATTCTGTAGCGATGCCTTAAGACTTATTCTACTCTAGTCTTATCATCCACCGCTCATGGCCGCCTGATCCCGTTGATAATGCGAGCGGATCGTCGCTCCAACCACTGGCAAAGCGCGATAAGCGCGAAAAGGCATTATTACAGGAAAGGCAACGCTACAAAATCCCGGCCCTGTTTGCAAAAGTAATCCTAATGTCACATGACCAAATCAATGTTGAAGAAGAGAACATCTTGTCCTGTGATCTTGCACAATGAACAATTCGGTGTTATTTCTACATAATATATATATATATGGCATTACAGCGCACAAAGCAGAACACCCTTAGATCTTGAGTTTTGGAAGCAAACAACTTTGCACACAATCACGAAAGAAAGTTTTATCAAAGATATAAAAATAAAGTGTGGTCCCTTGATGATACGCACTTGAGACTTATACAAGTGCAAACATTTTTGGACAAATGTGCCAGAAATGATCCCACATACAAGCAACTCAACCATGCAAGAGGCCTTGGTAACGATGTTGCATAAACAGCACAATTCTTCAGTTAATGTAGCTAAAAGAAAATGTTTTACTCAAACATGTGCAGCACATGTGAATACACATCAGTATAAGCCAGCATTGCAGAGCAGACTCCCATTCAACAACTTTCGTGCAGAACTAAGTCCAGGTAGTCAAGCGAAGTCTGGTAAATCAGCCAACCTGCTGAGAATGTGACCAACAACAAATAGAAACATCCACTCCCAAATGCCTTCAACAAGGACAAGCAAGTTTTGTCTAGTAGCTGTAAAACTTTCACATGTTCAATCTGAACTCTTTGTCTCAAAGACAACCAGTTAACACTTTCAGAAAAGAAAAAGCAAGAAAAAGGACACAAACAAAACATAGCCTGCTTTTAATGGGACAACCACTTCTTGACCACTTCTTTGATAGAAGTTATTCCAGTCTGACATTATATATTTTTTTGTACAATGAAATGTGACCACCATGAATTAGAACGGCGTGTTAGATAACCGAAATGCTGAAAAATAATAAAAAAAACATAAATAGGCACAACTGTACTATAATTCTTCCTGTTTACAACACAATTAACACTGCTAGCCCACAAAGAAACCTTTCAATGCGAGAAATCAAACAGCACTACAATGTCTTAAAAGGTGCTTCATGCTTATCTTGCAATGTGCCCAACACTACTTTGCTTGCCTATGGCAAATCTACAATAAAGTGACAGCATACACATCTTGCAGGCGTCATTCAAGATGCAAGTGGGATGTTCACAACCGCTCTGCTTACTTGCACCAAGGAGATATCTTACCTCAATCTAGATTAGTATCGTCCACTGTTATAATTGCAAGTAGGTTGGCCTCACTCCAAGCAAAAAAGATATGGAAATGGCCACCTTGAAATTCTCACACATTGCCATCTGGCTGAGGATGGTTGTTAGTTAACAAAAATGAAACAGATTGTACTTAATTCGATAAGTGAAAACCCAGCCTCTTGTGAGCTTCTACCTGCACAACAACATTGCCCACAAACAAATAAAAATGAAGGTAAAATTCGTTATGAACCCTGGTGTCACGAGTGCTGAAGTTTAGGCCTGAAATTAAAAATAGTAAGACGTTTCGTTTTTTTTTCTTTAATAATAATACAAGCACAGTTTCTTTGTTGCGGGGACACACTTTGCCATGCAATATTTGACAGTGCGAAAAAAAAAAGGGGGGGGGGGGGTCCATATTTGCAATATTTCTACAGCACAAAAGCATTCTTTTCCGACTGTGCAACGTTCAGGTAACCACCACTTATGGTAATGATTTGCATTATAGTAAGATGATCCCTGCCGAAGAGGCCAATAGCGGATGGCTTTTACAAAAGAGAAGTGTCGAGAACATGGGACCACGTCTTTTAAAAGCTGCGACGTTTCCCAAAGCCAATGCATTTCACGTAAAAGCACTTTGTAGCCGACACTAGACTGTGAAGTCAATAAGTTTAAAGGCGCACTAAAGAGAAACTAAATTCCTTGACTGATAAAGTATTCTTTCAAACATCTTATTTTAGCTCGTTTGGCTGTAATAGATTCATTACTAAGAAGTTCATAGTTAAATCTTTAGACTTTCATGCCACGACTCATATGCCAGTACAATGGTGTGACGCCATGAAGTAATTTTTTGTATGTGGGTAGTTGTGACTCGGTAGTTCTCAAAACTTGCTAGTCTTTTGCTACTTTAGATTAGATTCTAGAGAATCTCTATCAACAAAAAAAGTTAACTAGGCCCTAGCAGATTCCGTCAAAATACGGGATGCCACAGCAAGCTGGTGCGGGAACTTCAAAGCGGTGGTGCCACTTGTCTTCGGTTTATGCATCTCTTCTGAGTTACACAGCCTCTTTCCACGGCAAGAGTGACTTTCTTGCATTACAGAAGGCTAAGTTACTAGTATATCTCAATTAATATTTTTATCTACAGTGTCCCTTTAAAACTGCAGTGCCCCTCAGTCAATGTACACATACTTCCCTTATTGTGGACCCGTAAAACATTTTTGGTCAAAGCAAAATACTGCTGCTGCTGCTAATGAGACAAGCTCAAGTCAAGCCCATTATTAACAGTGCTTGCAATTAACATGCATCAACATGCCTGGCAGTGATGCTCAAAAACAAGTGAAACAAATCAATGTTAAACACTACAGGACCCCCTCACTACATAGCTATGAATGTTTACCATGCTTTCCCAGATAAAACACAACTACAATAATGCGAGGAGAGACTCGATGACCCAGAGATTGTATGGGTGTCTTTTCTTTTCATATTACCTGAACAATATTTTCAAATATTGCATGTGGCACACAGCATAATTCTACTCTTTGAGCTGGATCACTCCACAAGGGGTGAAATTTACCTGCACGAGAAATTGAAATGCATAATTGAATAACCAATAAAACCTCATAAAGCATTTAACTACATTGCGGCAAATATCGCAATTTAAAAATTGTATCCAGTGAGCTTGCAAGAAGTATCCACTAAATATGAATGTTGAGGATGAGGCCCGTTTCAAGATAATCATTTCCAAAGTGTGCCACAAAATACATTGGTGTTTCACTTTTGTGCTTCAATGCATAAAATGCCGTTTGTAGAAAAAAAATCAAGTGGAACAGCAGTGCACTTTCACTAAAAATTTCACAATGTATAGCTCAAAGCCACTGCTATCCTCAGAATTCATTCCAAGCAGATATGCCAAGCAAATTCACCGGCTACAAATCATAAATTGCAATATGCGCCGAAAGCAAACAGTAAAGTATAGTTAATTGTGCATTTCAATTTACCTATTGAGCAAGTAATGTAGGCAAGTAGGTAATTCAGTTGAAGGATTAGAATTGTCTGCCTGTGAAATTTGTCCAGTAAATGACAAATAAATTAAATAAATAAGAACATAACCTGGTATATAGTACTGTATATTACAATTCCAATGAATTCCAATGTGAACCATAAGCCGTCGTACATTTTGACAGAGCATAACCCACTACAGAGATGCATCAATCCATCCATAGCTTACAATGTGATGAGCAAAGACTTCCCTAGCAGGTACACTCCCTTCTATGTATCCCTGTCCACGTTTAGCACACGGCACCAAGGCCGCCTTCTCTGCACAGCTCAGTCGTACGACAGTCGAACTCGCCATTTTTTTAAGGGTGAAAAAGAAATAGAAAATGAAATATTGCATTATATTCGGACCATCGTTCCTACTCACTCACTGACTCTCTCACACACACACACACACACACACACACACACACACACACATATGGAAAAGCATACAATCTTGCCCCATGTTTTTGCAAAACACAGTATAGTGTACTTTTACACTAAACAATGACTGACATGGGCTTGCCTTCCAGCCAGTAGGCGCTTCATTACATGCATTCACTCAGTTCCCACACTGACTAAATCAAAACATGTTTGAGAAATGAATGCAAAATCTAGTCGAGTAAAGCACCACCCATCCCTGGAACTCCTTGTATGAACTGAATGATAAACGTTTCCCCAAAAGAAATAAGATAGAGCGCAGTAAGAAATGATAGAAAACAAGTACACATGGACCACAGTGCCTGAATACTCAAGTAAGTCAGCAAAATAAGCAAGAAGAATTAGGCATTAAATTGCACAAGCCATCACAGAGACTCACTCGCATTTGGTTCATTGCAAGAACAAGCTGAAACAAAGAAGAGCTGGCTACCTCTGGACAAACTGAAATCTACGACTTCCAAGAATGAACTGCATTCTGAATTGGCTGCAAATTCAATGGGAGGCAAATTGAAACAGACCGACAGCAAAAAAACACATATGAAGGTGAAAGTCGGGCCCTAGACTCAAATACTTTTTTTTGTAATCTTTATTCTGCGAGTTATGGTGCTGAAAAACTATAAATACATCGTGATAGCACCTTGTATTAATTAAGTCGCATTTGATGCAAAAATATGTATATTGAATATTCATTATGCCTATATCGACAAGAATCAATTAAGGTTGCAACCAGCAACACTTTTTTTTCTTGACCTAAAACTAAAGCTCCTGACTATGCAATATCTGCTTCTATCTACCTATGAGAACCTATCATAACATGATGATAACATATGGAACCACAACAATCTTTCCATGGTTACTGAACAGATAATATTCTCTCTATGCTCGCTGGATTTAACTTCCGAAAAGCCAGCAGCAATGCCAAGTTTGCCCATCCCTGGCTGATGGCTACTATCGTGCTGTGCGGAACGTGGGACATTCATAGAACAATTTCTAGAGGTCGGTTCGGAGTTGTGACAGCAGCTACAAGTGTGGTAAGAAGCACATCTATCTTAGGTGGCCTGACAAAACAATAATTTTATCACTCATTTTGCGATGGCTCTGCTTGTGCTTAAGTTACGAGTGTTGCGCATAAGTTGGCAAATGCCGATATGATTTACACAGTTATGATCACAATGGCCACGCTAAGTATTCCCAAAGATTTGTGTCCTTGGGTCTGCAGTCCCGTCAGAGGTAAAAATTAACTAATTACTTCAGGCACAGAGTACCTGACGATGACTCATTCACGTTATGAGGGTTAAAGTTTGAGGTCACATTTACATTAGAGGCCAGCTCCAACACGAGCTCTTGTCCCTCCAACCATTTCAGTGCTGGTTCAACCATAACGCCGGCACTGACACTAATGAATCAGCCATCGTTCGAAATTGCCACGAAAGAATGAGAACTGTCTATATAAAGTGGATGCCTTTTGCATTGGACATGAGGCGGTCATGCATTTTCGCGCTCATATTCAGAGATGCAAAAACTATAATGCCCCATCAGAAAGCACTTAGGTTGACAGGAAGCGAGATCTCTCGGACAGAAAACAACAAGAAAAGAGAATGCACAGGCTGCCTAACGCAGGATTTCTTGTGTACAAAGGGATAACAAGAAACATCCTATGTGAAATATATCGTGGTGCACTGGCTTATCCTCAAGGTGCTGTCAGAGCTAAAGGCCCAACAAAAAGTGCAACTGAGGAACGGTAGCATCACTCCGCACACCAGGCACATGTTTGTGCTGAAAAAGCAACGTCAGCCATGTTGGTTGTACCAACAGAGACCCAAATTGAATGCCACTTGCCCAATGATGGCTACACACAGGACATCAAAGATGTCGAAACTTGATTTATAGAGGCTATGTTTCTGAACAAGATATCAAAAGGAAAGAAAAACAATCCATCTACTGCAACAATACAGCACTCCAACGACAATATTAGATAATGTCTAATCTTGCACTTTTTTTGCAAGCTTAAGCTTCCTAGTGGCAATGGCATAGTACGAAAGGTTTCTGAACGTTTTGAGAACATTACTATTCTTTGTTCCAATTTGTCGATTTGACAACACAACAGCACAGCAGTTGCAAGGCAAGAGTACTCTACCACTTCACCTCACATGATCGCAGCCTTACAGCGAAGCTCTGCTGACATAACGTGATCTAGGACTACCACAAGCACCTCCACGAGGTCCCGCAAAAAACTATGTGGCTGGCCGCCTGACTAAAGAAAAATGAGCAGTCATGCAACTGCCCTCGAAACAGCAGAATCTTGCGCAATGTCCACGTGACAGACTGGCGGCCATTAAGCCCCAGAATCCTGCATGTAAAATGTCGTCGCCAGAAGTGCTTGGGGTTCGTCATTGCTGGACTCCCACATGGGTCGAGTAGCATGGACAATGAGGTGCAGCAGTTACTGGAAGCCGGCCAGTCTGATGCGTGCGCAACTGGGACACAATAACCACGAAGAAAATTAAAAAAAAACAGAACAAACAAACAACAAAAAGCTTCTGCCCCTTTTCATCATCAAACCAGCACGGCTTCAGCCACTTGTCGGATGACACTGTAGGCACGCTCAATGTCCTCTTCGGTCAGAGAGGCCGAAACAGCGATGCGAATGCTCGCCTCTTTGGGACTGTGCTCCCGGTCTTCGAGGTACCGGGCACGGGTCAGCGCTACGCCTGCCTCCCACGCCTGCAGGTAGAGAGAACAGAAGTGACAGAACGATTTGAAGACCAATTGCAACGAAATTTCACTTTTGCTAAATTGGTTAGAAATGAGTAACAATAACATGAAAGCAATCTTCGCAAAACTGTAGCGTGGGTGAATTGTCACATCTTTTTTATTAGCAGCCTTTGAGTAGCACGTAAGAGGATGATGCATGCACCTGGTTCTTCATGACTGCAACATTTCAGTAAGGATTTCAACCACTCCATTATGATTCATAACACTTTATTCTCACTGCCACTCTATTTGCTTTCTAGTTTTGTTTTTGTTGGCTAGCTTTTAAAAATTTTATTCCAACGAAGGCTTGCCAGAAGACCGTATTTTACTACACACGTTCTGTCAGGCCTGCATAGTTTTCAATTCAGGGAGGTCTTGCGGCATCTGCTATCGTGTGTTCAATGTTGCACTGGTAGATGAAATATGTTTGCTCAATGAATCTCATGACTGCTAGTAAACAATTGCAGAAAAACATCAAAGTGTAATTAATTATTTACTAAAGATATAAGGATGTAAATCTTTGCATGTAACAAACTACTTGCGACTTGTTACCATCTAAGTATCTGAAAAAAGACTCGGAGACCTTGGGCCGGTATATCTTAAAACTATTCCAATCTGTTTAACGATAGGTCAGAATGGCCTAACCCTCCGCGATAGGTCAAAATGTCTCGGGCCCAGCCGGGATTGGCTGGCCCCCAAGACATTTTGACCTATCGCAGGAGGGCTAATGGTGGATGCGGGATAAAAACATATTGGAGTAGTTTTATTTTATACCGGCCTTGAACACAAAAGGTCATCAGACACTGACCAGAACAGGGCGACTCTCAGCATTCACCTTATGAACAATATTGTCGAGAAGTTGCGCACACTCGTCCTTCGGGCGGCTGCCAGCGACGTACAGGTGCTTGACAGGTGATTCAGCATTGCCACCTAGGCGCAACTGTGCAATACTGTTTGTAAAAAAAGCAAACAAAACAGACAAAGTCAAAATGCAGAGGCAAGAGTTCCAGAACTCAATACGATGGATGAATGCCACCACCACAGATTGGTGGCGATGCCACTCATGGTCTCAATTGCACAGTATTGTGAATTGGCATTAATGTAATACATTGTAGACTGCTTATAACGTAAGTCGCCAGAGTCGCGAATATCCGCAATATAAGCAGCACCGCACTATAACCAAAGCAACAATTTTCAAGAACCGCACATATGCAAAACATGTGCACCGAGCCGCCTTGCGTATGCGACAGTCGAGGAATGCGGCTACAACGTTTGCATTCAATTTACATTCGAATCTTGTCGATTCGAACCAAATCACGCGGCGGCGCCTCCGAGCGGCATTGCTCCGGCACCGCCATAGAGTAAAAGCTTAGGAGAGACCCCTCAATGTCGCGCGCGAACAAAAAAAAAAAAAAAAAAAAAAAAAAAACAGTGGCGGAAATTTCACCCTCTCTCAAATGGCAAGGTCGCCGATTACGCGTTGCGCCAGAACATGCGTGTACGTGTCGACGTCTCAGCCACGCGTAGAAAATGGCAGTGAACCCTTCTTTCTCCTTTATGCTTCCTCTACTTTCTAGTCATGTGTTGACCTTGCACGCTGCGGCTACGGCGCAGAGGGAAGCAGCGACGCTGTTCCAGGCAGGCCAACGAAACTGCCCACGCTGGCAAACGCCCGCTTCCCGATAACGGCAGAAAACGAAACTTCGAGGAGCTGGCGCCGGGCCGGCTGGAGTGGCGGCGCCTGCACGGCGGCGGGCGCGCACGGTGACAGTGGAAAGTGAGGGAGCTACGAGAGAGGTCGAGGGGAGCCACCGAAGCGGCAGAGTTGCCGAGGCGAAATCCGCTTCCCTGCCGTCCTCCTCCCTCACATTCCACGTTCTCCGCATGCGCCCTTCGCCGTGCCTTGCCGGCGCCGCCAGCTCGCTGAAGTTTCGTTTACTGCCGTTATAGTGAAGCGAGCGTTGGCCGGCGCTGGCAGTTTCTTGGCCCTCGCTCGCTATGCGCGCTTGTGATATTTCACGACTCGCACTCAAGATTCTGGTTTCAGCCTCACTGGCTGTTCGTTCGCACCACGTGCCCTTCTCCTCCACTTCGTCTCTCTTTCTTTCTCGAGCACCCCTTGGGGCACCCGTTTGAGGGGATCGTTCGCCGTCTCTGCCGACTTCCATACTCCCAGACAGCCGCACCCTAAGCGGTATTTTGTTTCCCACAACTGCACTATAAGCGATACGTGTATACATGGAGTGCTATGGGAAAATTAACGGGAGTCTGAAAAGACCGCACTATATCCGGTCCTGCACTATAAGCGTTTACGTTATAAGTGGTCTATACTGTATACTGCAGTTTGGTAGTGTAAACGTAGCCTCAACTATTTTCTCACACAAGGAAAAGCTGATTTTAAGGACTGAACCAATGGCATCTAACTTTATATGACAGTTTATCCCACTGGCCTTGTGTCCTGGTACTGCGCTTGGATGAGGGTGTAAAACTCGCTAAGCATGTTTCTCCATTTAAAGAATTGACAGCATATGAAATTAGAAAACTTGTGTAAGTTTGCAGATCTTATAGACTTTAAAGTTTTAACGAATACACTTGAACATCATTATATGAAGTCGGACCAGATATGAAAATACCTTCATTATATCCGATATCCCTTACAAGCAAATATTTGATACCCACTGATACAGGCGAGGAACAATTTATATTTAGTTTGTCATATCCGATAATGTGTTACAGTCAAACCTCGACATAACGAAGTTGTACTTGCAGTGAAAAACTTTGCCATATCGCGAATTTCGTTAATTCAATGGAACTAAGATCGGGAAATAAAAATAGTTCGTTACATCGCGAATTTCGTTAAATTGAGGTTCGTTATATCGAGGTTCGACAGCATATCTATGTTCATTATATCGAGGTTTGACTTGTTTATTAAAGTTTCCACCAGTCATGCAACTGGAATGGGCACTGCCTCAAGATGTCGCTGCCGACATGACATGAAGGTACATCCTCAAAAAAGAACAAGGCATCGTGGAAACCCCTTTTCGCAGCATGTGTGAAGCACACACACTTGTCTGGACGATTCTCTACACAAGAAATGCAAGTAGGAAACGGTAGCACCACGGATGACCAACATTGGTAAATGCACAAGTAGCACAGCGCCTAACGTGAGCACTCACCCAGCCAACTTTTCGTGAACTCGCAGGCAGTTCTGCCTCAGCCGGCTCAGTAACTCTGCAAGGCGCAAAACAAAGAAAGGCACAGTGCTCAGTGAGTGGACAACTTTAGCAGCCATGTAAATTTTTCCAAAATATTGGTAATATGCTGGAAATTCTAAGGCGTTATACCGCAAGAATTTTACAATTCTTCGGCCGTTGTGGTTCAGTAAAAGTTTGTGACACTTGCTAAGCTCAGCCTTTGGCTTTTTTAGAGTACAATGTAGTCCACCTTCACTGGTGAAAAGTTAATTAGGTCTGTGGAGATGCTGTCAAGATCCATGACGTCACAGCGAGCTAGGGTGGGAACTTTAATTTTTGTGTCTTTTCTGACGTACTGAACCTCATCTCCCTATAAAAATGTTTATGCTATTGTATGAGTATAATGTGCAAATACAGCTCAAGTTATTTTTCGGTTTCGTGTCCAATTAATGCTACATTACGCTGCAGAATATACTGCATAAACAAAAAAAAAAGTTTCCCACTAAGGCTCTCACCTGGATGAGATGCCAGGTGATTGATGGCCTGTAGGGAGACGGATGCCTGCAGGGGTGGCAGGGATGCTGAGAAACAGTATCCAAGGCCAGACAGACGCTATGGCACGAACAGGGAGAGAAGAAATAATATAAAAGGGTAACTTAAGAACGAGGTCCTTCAGCACTTTGTAATAAAGGTTTACTGGTCAGCAACAGAAGATGATGAAGGTAGAAAAAAAAAAAAAGAGAGAGAGAGCTGAGAACTGCTTGACATAGTGGCAGGCAGTTTTTTCTTTGCCCTATGTTAAGGATGAGGAGGCAGGCAGACCACAACGGCAAGATGATTCACCATCTTCACTCTGTGAAGATGGCTAACCAGTAAACTGAAACGTGTGGCCCCGGCGTTTATCACTGGGTCAATCCCGAGGGTTCATTAAAGTACTTCTCAATTATGAGGTTACACACACGTTCAGCTGCGACGGAGAGAACGACGGCACTGAGGTATGCCCGCAGTCCGCCGTTGTCGCTTGCATTCGATGCCTCGAGTTTGCTCGGCAGCGTGGTTAGCAGCACTCGGCCGCCATTGCCGCTTGCGATTCTTCGAAAGTAAATGCTTCGAAATTAAATCTGTCCGTTACAACGTAAGACATTAGATGGCTCATACCCCCTTAAGCAATGGCTCATACCCCCGTAAACGCGGCCTCCACAATATGACGACAAAAGACAAGTGAAATTATACGCTGGAATGATCAGTGGCAACACAGCCAGCTGTGGAAGAAGACAACGACGACGAACGCGGGAGCAGTGGCACGAGCGCAACCCGAGGGGCACCAATGAGTCAGCTGCGGAAGACGACGACGATTGAGCCAATGCTGATGATGACAATTTTCTGCACACAGGCGATTTCGCCTAGCCAAATACGATTTCGCCTAAGCATATAAAGCTTCGCTTTAAAAATAAGTCAAGCAGAGCTGGTTTAACTAAGCGGACGTCGGCTTACACAGCTGAAAACCTTGACTTGCTGCAAGAACAACCTACAAAAACCAGCAGACTTCAGTGATTTCTCCAGCTTTGGAGTCACTGAATGCAATAGATAACTGCCAATGCCCTCAACTTTGTGCAATACTCCTGCTATCATACAATGAGGACAACACAATAACAACAACAGCCTGACAATGCTTCAATGCCCAAAACCTCTTGGCTGGTTAATCATGAAAAGCAAACAAAAAACGATGAACAGGACACGAAATAGATTCTTTGAATAGCCTAATTATTTTTATTGAACATTTATATCACCAGTACCAGCCCATGTACTGCCATCACAAATTCGGCTAGCATGCATTAGTGTATGAAAGGTGCAATAAATGCCCTTTTGGTTGTTTGCATTACTGTGTTGGCGTTCCTTTGTCCCAAGAGCACATGTGAGACCCCACAGCATTGGTCTGCGGCCATAAAGGCAGCCTCTATATTACCATTTTGCCGATGTTAAGATATCGCCGACAAGGCATGAAACATCAACACGGCATTTTTCGTTGCCAATTCTCAAATTCAACAAAATAAAAAATTTTTTCTTATCCAAATTCCCCCCCCCCGATTTCTCAGCCCATAAACGCACACAGCGCAGCCAGAATCCATATATTGTAGGCTAATCTGGGAGATTCTGCTGGTGTGCTGATAGCAGATCTTGGCAAACAGCTCACCTGATGGTCGACAACAAAGCTAGTGCCGCAGCAGAAGCCACCGTAGGAGCCCACGGCGTGCTCCAGAGTGGCACACATCAGGTCAATCTCGTTGTTCTGCAACCAGCCAAAGAAAACGGCGTGTCAACATCAACCGTAGACAGTACTACCTTAACCACTTAAGGGCTTATTTTTTATTTATTTATTCAATCAATTAATTTGTAGAAATAGTGCAAGCCACAATGCCCAAGCAGAAGGGGCAATACAAAGCCCCACGATAAGAATAAGCAACAATTATGAAAACAATGATAATGACAACAGAAGTCAAAATGAGAAATTGCAACAAGAGCCAAAAACCAATGCAACAGGAAAAGAATACATGTCATTGGAACTACCTGCAAGTGGAAATATATAAACAATGTATGCACCAAAATAATTTAGTGAAATTGAATACAGAAATGAACTAATTAACAAAAAAATTTAAAAGAAGAAAGAAAGCTAAAAAAAAAAACAGTAGAAAGTAATTTAAGCAGTAGCATTCAAGTGTCCAACAGACAACAGGCACTCAGGTGACAGATTATTCCAGTCACTAATAGTTTGCGGAAAGAATGATAATTTAAGTATTCTTGCAAAATAAGGAGTTATAGAAAGCGGGTGTGTATGACGAGTGCAGTGAGACACAAGTTGGGATAATTATGATGTAGGGTGGAGCCTGAGCCTTATGATTAAAGAATACAAATAAAAACTTTAAACACTCAACCTTCAGTCGGAAGTGTAATGAAGTAACCTGGTTAGATTGCATAACTGACAAAACAGAAAAGTGCCAACCATATATAAAGAAAATAAATTGCATAGCCCTTCTTTGACTTCTTTCAAATGAATTCCGTATAATGCAAGCGTACTCAAGTTAAGGCCTGTTAAAATACTCATCGGCAACCGGCTTTACTTGTAGGAGTGCAATTGCAAGTTTGTGACAAAAAACAAAAACAAAACAGAGTTAGCGAAGAGCGGGAATGTATTAGCAATGTGGCTGTTTCAGTTAGTTGCTTGTCAAACCCCTAGGTACTTCTACTCACCGACCTCAGTGAGTGGTACAGTCAATGATATAAGAAAACTTTTGACATGACTTACGTTAATTACATGGTTAGAACAGAGAAATATGTCAGTAAATATCACAGGAAATCTAATTCAATAAATTTGCCAATGATACAATGCATACCCCCATATACGTTGTGAAGAGGGCTTGACCACTAAGTTAACTAAAAAGTGACAATTACTCAAGACGAGCTAAGGTTTTCAAGATCCCTTACAAGGACACTAAGGAGAAAAATAATTAGAGCGGTATTAATAGACAGATTATTAATAATAGTAAAGGCCCTCTTACTGTGATAGGAGGCTCGTTAAGCCAGAAAAGACACAAAAACAAAAGACGGGTAGCAACGCCAAGTTGAAATTTCCGCACCAGCCTGCCGTGATGTCATGGATTCTAATGTTGTTTTGATAAAGATAGACTGCAACATACTCTAAAAGAAACAAAGACTGAACCCCCCTTGGCAAGTTTCAAAATATTTTCACTGAGCTGCAGCGGCTCAAATACGGAAAAATACTTCGAAATCTGTGACATTACTTTGAAAATTAGGTTGTGTAAGGTGTGTCCTTTTCTTTTCTTCCCACCGCATTCCTTTTACGCTTCACATTGTCACATTGTAGTGACAGTGAAGAAACCAAGCACAGTCGAACGTTGAGCAACAAATCAATATCAGTGACAACCAGGCAAAAAATGGTCAAATGAATGGTCACCGTCAAAAAGCAAAAGAATGTACAAGTGATACGAGTATGAATAAGTATGTTTGGCTACCTGCTTGGTTTTTAAATGTACTGCAAAATTTGTAAATACAATTTCTAAGTTTCTTCCGTATCCTCCTAGTTTTAGCCCCATAGGTTAGCACTGGCAGAATGCACTGGTTACATACTTTCCTTTTCAAGGTTAGCGGCAACCTGCCATTCACGTCCTGGGAATTCCTGTCACCTGTAAACCACCAGCAACAGCAAAACACTGTGCAGAGTCGCATACTCACGGGGACGTCGAAGTGCTCGCGCACGCCACGCCCCGTACGGCCCAGCACGGCAAACGAGCAGGTCTCGTCGAGGAAGAGCCGCAGCTCGAAGCGCCGGCGCAGCTTCACCAGCTCCGGCAGAGGGCAGATGTCGCCCGTGCTGGCGTAGATGCCTTCGACGACGAGGAAGCGGCGTGTCACACTCGCCCTGGCCAAAACGAGCATGCCTCAGATGAGAGATTCACTTTATGTCTCTACGACTCTACGTGCAAGAAAATTGGGGAACTGACTTGAGACATGCAATGACATGGGGACAAAATTAAGTTACACTATAGTTAAGGTTTTGAGTTTTCCCCTAAAATTCAACACAAATGTTTTGGTTTACATTTACACCCGAGCTCTGTGGCATCTGATGGTTTAGATGGTATTGATGGAGAGCTTAGGAAGGGCAGCCCTCCTTTTCTCGCACCACCCTCCAACACTGAGGTGGCAGCGGAAGAAAGGCTCCGGCGAGAGAGAGGGATGGCAGTCGTGCGTATGATAAACTGGCTTACATGGAGGGGTGTGCGAATATTCGAAATTTCGAATACGAATAGAATACCGTCCTTATTCGAAGCATATTCAATTCAAGAAATGCAGAAATGCATGTGCGAAAATTCCCAAATATTCGGGGAAGGCCAAATAACGGTAGAAATGGCGAACATTCGAGCAAGCAACGAATTATATGCTTGCGCCGCATTCTCCTAAGAATATGTTTATTCATTGAAAAGTTCGCATGATGCGCTCATTATCCGTCTGCCCTGTTTCAGTCTATCTGCATTACGCCCGTGAGAGAGAATCAGTTTCGGGTTTCTTTTGTACCAAGCTTTATTCTGTGGCTCTTTCATATTAATATATGATTTACAGTATATACCTGTCTGAGAGCACCATCTGAGTGCATTACCTGTAATTAGTGACTCTTTAACCTGCAGCAGCCTTGTAAAATGCAGTGCCTACATTTTTTTAAAGGGTAATAAAAGCTATTTTTACCTCTGGTTTTGCAACATTTTAATAGTACACACTTATTCGATTCAATATTCGAAGACAGTTTTTTGCCTTATTCGTATTCGATTCGTGTTCAAAAATTTCAATATTCGTACACTCCTACTTACATGTATTGCCACTTATGCAACCAGATGTGATGGGCTGGTCAGCTATTCTATTCTCTACATAAATACAACAAGGATCACCTTAATAACAAACGCATCATTCCTTAAGTAAGAAAAATAGCTTTCTAGAAGCATTCAGCTATTTGCTTACATCGACAATCATCGTAAATGTAGTATTTTTTCCTAAAAATGTTCTCTACATACAGTGTGTACACTTGTGTATACACACTGTATGCTGTAATATCCAATCACACATCCTCTGCACATGTGTGATTGAATAGATGATGGCATAAAGTATGTGTGTGCGTACATATATTTATCTATGTAGCACCCTTTTTATTGCAAGTACAGCGCTGTGTTGTCCAACTCCTTCTCTCTTTCCGCACCTCCTCATTCCCTTCCTTGCCTGCTCTAGACTATTTCTGTGATGAAAAGCAGAAGCTGGCTAGGGTCTCTGTTTGTAAACAACAAAAGTGGTCTATTATGGCCACGTGCCAGAGTTCTCTACTGCACATATATCCAGAGGGCAGACGTTCCGCAATCTCCGAGAGCCACGAAAAAGGTTTGAGAGCCGCTGCGTTAACGTCCAGCGGTTGCGCAAAACCTGCGCTTGAGACAGGGCAGGCCAAGAGCTACTCGGCAAAGCGTGTCAAGCCTCACTCACTTCTTGGGGTCGGCCACGTCCCGCTCCTGCTGCTCCAGAAGCAGACGTTCGAGGTCGCCCACATCGTTGTGGCGGAAGTAGTAGATCGTGCTGCGCGACGCCAGCAGGCCCATCTGGATGGCGTAGTTCACCTCTTCGTCCCTGCGGCAGGCATCGCTCATATTCATGCATCCATAGTGCTTCTCACAATTAATCTAGAAGGAAAAGTGGCCTTGCGGTGCTGTAATATGCTTGGCAATTGCCGGGGAACATGGGTACAGTGTACTAGAATTGGGCAATGGAACGACCGTGCTCCTTGGGCGACTATCGCGGCGGCGCTGTGATCGGCGACTACGGGGACGCGCGCATCGAAGCCTACGCGGCATGTGGACTCTAAAGGCTACTTCCGCAACTTCTTTCATTCAGTTGCACCCAGTATGCGTCCGTTAAGTGAAATGAAATTTTCTAGCCTTTGAAATTTACTCTTTCTCTATTTTAGCCAAAACCACGATGCAAAGATGCTTTCTTGCACCTATTGGAAATGACGGTGCATGCCGTGTGCAGTGTTTACTGGTATGAATAGATGAGACGAAATACATTAAAAAAAACTGTAACAGATAATGATTACCTTCAAAGTTTTATTGCACGCTGCCGTGGTATAAGGATGCCAAGAATTCACATACTATTAGAATGCACAACACAAATATACAAGATGTTCCAGGTCAAGAAAATGCAGAAGTCATTAACATACGCAAATGTACAACTGATTTAGAAACACATTAAAAGGTTTTCCATGGTATGACAAAATTGAGAACCTAATACAGAAATGCACAAAAGAAATAACTATGTTTAGCAATGCCATGGTTAAATAACGCAAAAATGACTTCACACGAAAAGCACCAGAGCTATCTTCTGTGCAAAATACGGCGCTTTAGACACTCACTTCACCTGTGACGGCGTCAAAGGTGCACGAAGTTAAACAAATTCCTTCCGCGTCTTGCATCTCATGCAGAACCCAGCGCTTATTAGGCGGGGTTACATTCTTAAGCGCGGCGACACTCAAGGCAGAATTTACATCGCCACTTTCATGCTCGTACACACAAACTGCCTCACAAACATCAGTAGGCTCATCTACAGTCTGAAGCTCTTCAGCACTCGAAAACAGTACCTTTTTAGCTGGTCTGTTGATCTCTTCAGCCTTGCGTTCTATCGCGTTCCTTCTCGGCACCACGCACTTGCCGCGGCGTTTGGTAAGATTGTTGGCAAGGCGTCTGAGGAAAGCGTACGCTTTCCTCGCGGTAGACGAACTTATTCGCCGTTGATTACGTCCACATAGTCCCTCACAACACAGTGCGGCTCAAGTGTAGTTCGCAAACTGCACACTCCTCCGTAAGTGGTTTATCCGCTCTGTGCAAGCTGCCATAGGCTCCGTCGTTCAGTGTCCTGCGTGCCTTGAAAAGCGAGGGCTTCTTTGTAGCGTCCGCTCGAGTGTATCCAGTGCTACATCCAGGGGCGTAGCAATGGTTCAAGTGTTGCTTACCCATTGCTAAAGCAAGGAGTCACCGTTCATACACAAACTGTGTCGTAAAACACCCACTAAATAAAGGAGCACGTAGCTGAAACAGCGTGCCCACGCCAAATCTGGCACACGTGTTGTCAATGGGAACAGCGTAGTCGGCGACTGGAGTGCCACCGCTACGTTTGCCACCTACCGTGACAGCTCTGTCAAGGCGCAGCCCCCGACGGTCGCTTCACTGCCCTATTCTAGTACGCTGTAACATGGGGGTAGGGGTCTTTGAATTTTATCTTCCTCAAAAAGCCAGGTCGCCTTGAAAAATCATCCGGCAACCGATGTTCCGTCTGTCATGCTTAGCCTGTACTAAAGTAACACCATGGCTGTGAGTGGCTCTGGCTAACGCTCCCGGGGTTACATCTACGCCTGGTGACAATTTTCTGTGGCAGCAGAGCCTAAGCTGCGGAGCTGAAGCGCATTTTAAATACTATGCACTTGAATCCAGTTTGCCAAAGTAATAAATAATAAATTATGGCGTATTACGTGCCAAAACCACGATCTGATTATGAGGCACACTGTAGTGGGGAAGGGGACTCCGGAATAATTTAAACCACCTGGGGTTAACGTGCAACTAAATCTAAGTACACAGATTTTTCGCATTTCGTCCCCCATCGAAATGCGGCCACCGTGGCCGGGATTTGATCCCGCGACCTCGTGCTTGGCAGCCCAACTAGTCCCTAAGCTACCACGGCGGGTGCCAATGTAAACAAGTGCAGACTTCGTAGTGTACAACAAAACATATCAATTATAGTTTTTTTTTTTTCTTAAAGGTTTCCTTTTTGTAATCAATAAAAAATCTTGCTGCAAAGTGGATTTTCTTTTCTTGCTGTTTCTCATCTGCCACCTGTCTAGTGTCCACATCTGGTTTTCCTGTCCCTGTAAACAAAGCTGGCGTCGCTGAATTGCAGCAAGCATGAGCGACTGTTCATAAGCTGATCTCAATTCATCTATCAGCAGAAAATCAAAACAGCGGTGTGTTGCGAAATGTTTCATTGCCAGCATACGATTATGCAGAAAGGTGCTGTGTACCCTGTATCTGAAACCACCAAAACAAGTGCATGTGCGACTGGTTCCAACAGGAAGATGGTTCTGAAACCCAACACAATAGTCTGCCTGGCTTTCAATGGAGGCGAAGTGCAAAAACGCCCGAGTGCTTGCGTTGTAGTGCACGTTAAAGAACCCCAGGTGGTCAAAATTAATCCGGAGCTCTCCACTACGACGTGCCTCATAATCAGAACTGGTTTTGGCACGTAAAACCCCAGAAAGAAGAAAGCTTGTTGGCCACGTATGAGGATCAGTCGTTTTAACTCTTTCTGTACCGCACCCATTGGGAATCGTTAGCCTGCTATCGATGGTTTGAAACGCCACTTTCGAAACCTCCTGCGCTGCTCACGGACACACGGTGCCACGGACACACCCGCTTACAGAGAAAAATATATTGTAAACGGGGATCTAAGAAAAAGTTGTCACCTTTGTTACGCGATAGCATTAATTATAATCGCTGGACGAATCTAGCCTGGGGAATGTGCACGCTACCCACCGTAGGAGCAAGGAAGCAAAGGGTTACGCTGAGCCGACTAACATGCAGAGGCGAGCTACGTCACGGTGGAAGTAATCCATTCTAATGAAAAATTATGCGAAGGTCAGTACTGCAGCATAAGACTACGTAATTTTGTTTTGCTCACTTATTTTGTGCGCCCTTGTATTGGGCATTCCAGGCTACATTTTGCTGCAACGCCTCTAGAGCAATGCATCGCAGTGACTACCTAGTTTCTTGAGAATGGCACCAAACGTCTTTCACGATATGCTCAACGCATTGGGCAGCAACAAAATGGGAATGTATGCAGCAAACGAAGTGGGCGAACGAACGCGTAGCACGCGTTGAACAAACACACTATTACAGCACAGACACCGTAGCTGAAGGCCAATTCCCGCATTTCATTGTAAAAAAATGGCCAACAAATCATTATGAGTGCGCCATGAAAACGGAACAGCAGTGGTGAGAAGCCAACAACGTACACGCACGTATACACACGGAGACTAGCAAACGACGCCAGGAGCAATCCACACCCGAGCGTGGTGACGACTGCTTGGCTTGATTTTCCAGGGAATCATGCCCTGGAACATTCCGTACATAGTGATAGAAAAACTTGCAGACTCGCTTTTCAAAAACTCGAGCAGAGCAGGACTGCCGACTGCTTCAAGTTGCCTTCACGTAGCCAGCGCGCGCACGGCAGCGGAGCCCCTCCATTGACGTCACACGCGAGATGGCGTCATTCAAAGATCTCGAAGGGAAGAGACGCTGTTGTTCTCGCCAATGTGACGTAGTGTGTGCAGACAAGTGCGCACGCTTACGCTACACTGGACTATAACTGCGCCTTAAGAGGCAACCGATGACACCCCCGAGGGAGAACTCAGTTAATCACGCGCAACGGTGCTCGCGCGGATGTCAGCATACTTGACAAAAGGGACATCTCCTCGTTCGCAAGATGCCGCCAACGGAACGAGTAAGGCATGGCCGGTGCCAGGAGGTCCAAGGTGTTCATGAGGAAAAATAACTATGCCAACTTCGAGACACCACACCCCTACGGAAAACAGCTAGGCTTGTGAATGAGCTAGCTTTACTTCAACATGGTTGCTACCACTGGTACTCGCAAATTTTAAGACTGTTGTTGGCCAAATTTTTGCGACAGGGCCATCACCCTGTTGGCGAGGGGGGATGCAGAAATCTGAGGGGGGGGAGTCAGGACATCAGGACATCCCCCTTGGATCCGCGCCTGCCTTCCACACTCATTTTACAGACACGAGACAGAGTAGACAGTGAGTAACAAGAAGTGTGATTGGTCATGAGTATGAAGGAGTGAGTGCTGGTTAACGTTAAAATCAGCGACAGTGAGTGTAAGTGGATGCAAGTACAATATAGCCTCAAAAAATATTGGTACGTGAGTTCAAATGAGCATCCACTTGTTACGCTGACCTATGCTAATGACGAAAGGGAACCTGATGTACAGTCGCAAACAAAAATTTGGAGACCATGGCATCAGCCAAAAATTTAAATATATTCAAGCGCAGCTCCATGGCTTCGAATTGGCTTAATACGTTGTATTGGTCAAACACGGGCACGTAGGCGTGCACTCTTGATTTCAGCCCGAATGCCCAGGCTGCGAAGAAAATAAATATGAGGCACGCCGTAGTGGGGGACTCCGGAAATTTGGACCACCTGGGGTTCTTTAACGTGCACCGAAATCTAAGTACACGGGTGTTTTCGCATTTCGCCCCCATCGAAAAGCGGCCGCCGTGGCCGGGATTTGATCCCGCGACCTCGTGCTCAGCAGCCCAAAGAAAAAAAAAGGCTTCTCAGCCTTTTGGCTAAGATCAAATGTCGAAAAAAAATAAAATCGTGGCACCTTTGGACCACAAACTTTTGCTCACGACTGTACATCATGAAACGAGCATGCACTGACAGTCAAGCGGTAACACGAAAAAGTGCAAGCGTGCTATTTCAACCAACTGAGACTCACGCAAATATGATGTCTCCCTGCTTGGCGTAGGACGGGATGGCGCTCGAGATGGTCGAAAAGCCGTACGAGTAGAGGCACGCTTCCTCGACACCCATGAATTCGGCCAGGCGGCTCTCCAGCTCCAGGTGAATGTCTGCGCAGCAGAGACAAAGCCTTGGTCAAGCACAGCCAGATCAAGCAGATTCCATGTTTACCCAATTAGAACACGCACCTAACTTTTAAAGGGACAACAAAGAGAATACTAAAGTAAGCTGTACCTTGTAAGTTATCCTTCAACAATGCCAAGGAAGCCCCTTTTGATGTGACAGGAGGATCGGTGAGCCATAAAAGGTGCAAACATGAAAGACTGGTGCAGCCTTGAAATTCCCACACCAGCCACCAGGTCACCGTTATATCGTTAGTGTTTCCCTTCAGTGCCTCATCAAAGATGCAAATAAAGGGTGTCAGTATCAGCCATGTCTTGTTACCATACAATAAATCCTGCCTTCCAGAGAAACAGAGCAGGCACACGGCAGAAGGTGACTGGGTTACCATATGGCTGGCATGAAAATGCAGAAGAGCTACAACTCCTTTGATCATGTGGGCACAAATCTGATACTAACTGAATCCATCAGGGGGGGAAAAAAAAGAAGTGACATGCCCTCAATTTGGACTACGACAAATATAATTTAAATGTGCATAATTTGCATTCACAAAATGGAAATTTTTCAAACTTAAAGGGGCACTATAAAGCAACATAAAATCAAATTCAACTTGTAAGGTATCCTTTAAAACTCCCTTTTCACTCATTTATTAAGAGGGGAAAGAAGAGTTGGTTACCATTTAGGAAACTGAAGGCCGAAATGCCTTCTGCCCGAATTTCACACCAAAATCTCAGAGCTGGTATGTAAGTATGATGACCGGGATTTCAAAGCATTTCTCATATTTGGAATGTTATACCACAGCAACAAAAATTTCCTAATTTAGTCTCTCACTTCTTTAGAATTGAATGTGATCCTTCCTTCACAAAGTCAGCTGTCCAACCAGCTACAGTCCAACCTCAAAATAACAAAGTTGCTCCCGACACAAAAATAGCTTTGTTATATCCGATATTCATTATAAACATGTATCGGTTACACTGTAATAGCAATGATGATGATGATGAAATAAACTTTATTCAAAAGATAGAGCCAGTGATCTCTTGTATGTTGCCGTCAGGTGAGTGACTTCCTTAGTCCAGGATGTCATGGTCCTCGGCAGTCCACTTTGCTCAGCAGGTCAGCAAGTCCACCCACAGCTCTAACAGCAGTGAGAATTCTTTTTGTATACTTCGTTATATTCGATAATTTATTATATCGAGATTTGACTGTATGGTTTGAAGTATCCATTAAAAAAACGTAATGAAGGTGTTTTCAAACAATCAAATAGGGAATTTCTTTTTAATGAGGTTAGCAATCTTTGGGAACTTCACCCAGTTTGCGGTATGTATCTAACCTCTTTCGCACAGCCCTTGACCCAAGTTGCCTACTAGCTTAGGCCACTAGGCATGCGGTGGTTGCTGTCTTGCCAAGCTGACAACATGGGCCACCTGGGCAGGTGCCCGAATAGAAAAAAGTTGTCGCAGTTTCACCTGAAAGGCGAAGCATCAATTGCGATAGCAAATTTATAGAGAGCTATACGGAGTAATGATAGTAGCTTTATCAGGTGTATACCCTTGGACATGCAGCAGCACCGGCAACACGCAGAACTGTTGTCGACACCGTCGGCGTTTTGCCCGCTGTCACATGTAAGAGGCCGCCTGTGGCGCGAAAAAGAAGAGGAGCACGCGATGCCCGGTGTTCGGAGCGGCGCGAGCGCGCGGGGCGCGTGAGCCGAGGCATAATTGAGGGATGAACGGCGCTGTCCGTGGAGTTTCAACGTGGTACCGGGTCAGGAAGGTCGCATCTCCAGCTATGTTCTGGCGACGGGAGACTTGGGGGTCTGGCTGAGTCCGCGACGCTGGCCGTCCAAGGTGTGGCCGTCGACCTCGGCAAGTTCGGGCGAGGCTCCTGGACGGGCTGCAACTTCTCACGGCAGAACCAGGCACCCCAGAGAGGATCCCCCTTCTGCGGCAGACCGGCACGTTTGATTCTCCTCGGGACGCCACGTCGGCACTCCTGAAGAAGTTGCGACGCATCCCGACGCTAGGCCTAGGCAGGTGGGCCTAAGCTACGGCGAACGCCATAGCTGACGGGCTGACGAGCTCATCACCAACGAAGTACCGACGAGCTCACCACCGACAAAAGAGAACGCGAGTCGTCGGCATTTACGGCAGCATCGACACCCGAAGGAATACGACTTGGACCCGACGTAAGGAACTTCAAGTCAGCGGTCCGTAAGAGCCTACGTTTTTGATTGCGACGCAGTTAGGCCGGGGCCAGGGTGGTCAGACTTGGACGAGTCAGGGATAGGACTGACTTAGAGACATTAAGGCGGAGTTAGGCTCCGAGATAGATTATTTTCTGGGAGTTTTGGTATTCAGTCAGAGTTTTGTATTTTGTATTGAGTAAGCATTTTCGTTGAGTTATGTCTTTAGTTTTGAGTGCCTTTAGTTTTGACTTTCGGTTTTAGTGTTGTGTGTCGCGTGTGTTCACCGTCCCTGTACATATTAAATCCTTGTTTGCCGTGCCGCCAGTCGTCTCTCTCTTCCATCGAGAGTAGCGCATGCTCGCAGCTCTCCACACTCCCAAGTAAAGGTGACAAATATTGGCGAGCCTGCCAAGATATCCATTCCAGGATAGATACGGCCCAGTCACCGATACTCGGGAGTAGCAAAGATGGAGTGGGAACGTTTGGCGGCGGTAGCGAAGGATTTAAATATGTCAAAGGAGGAGACGATGGCGTTTTTTGAATACACGCAACAAGAGAAGGAAAAACATCAGAAAAGCGAAAAAGAAATTTTGGAACTTAAGTTAAAACTAGCGGAGATGGGCGCGGGCTCTCGTGACGGCGCGAGTTCGACGGGGTCAGCGTCATCCAACTCTACTTCGCCCAGGCCAAAGCAGATTTGCCCCAGGAAGTTAATGGCTCCATTTGACGAGCGTAGGGACGATTTAGATGCGTATTTGCATCGCTTTGAAAGAATAGCGGTCGGGCAAGGCCGGGCAAAGAATGAGTGGGCTAGCGCCTTAAGCCTGTGTCTAGTTGGTGAGGCTTTGAGTGTGTTCGGACGGATGCCCGCCGAAGAGAGCCTAGACTACGACAAAGTAAAAAACACTTTATTGCAAAGATTTCGGCTAACCGCTGAGGGTTTCCGCGAAAAGTTCAGGTCATGCAAGCCAGAAGACGCGGAAACTGGAAAACAGTTTGCATGTAGATTGACAAACTACTTTGAAAGATGGATGGAGTTGTCAGAGGCGAACAAGACATATTGAGGGGTGCGGGACAAGGTCGTAGGAGAACAATTCCTCGCCAGGTGCAGCGACAGTCTGGCGATATTCCTCAAGGAGAGGAAATTAAAAACAGTAGAGGAAATGGCAGCGCATTCAGATCAGTTCGTAGAGGCGCAGGGTCTAAGAAATTTACGAAAGAGTGGCAAGGACGAGCCGATGGCAGCTGCAGGTGAGACGAGGAATCGGGGTCCAATGAACAGGCAAGGGACGCCCCAAAGATGTTTTCTTTGTAACCGGCTGGGACATATAGCAGTGAACTGTCGGGCGAAGGATAGTAGACGTGGTCCGCCAGTGGTTTGCCATCTATGTCAAAAGAGAGGGCATGGAGCGCTCGAATGCAGATCAGGATACGTGGACAAAGCTGCATGTATGATGAAAGGTAAAGAGGATGGGCCGAAAGAAAAGAACATGCCCGTGGTAGAGGGAAAAGTTCAAGGACGCAGGGTCACAGTATTGAGAGACACGGGGGCGAACACAGTCTTAGTCAGGGAGAGTCTGGTACCGTCAGAGAACATGACCGGCTATTTCAAACCAGTCATGTTGGCGGACAGGGCTGTTAAGTATTTACCAGAGGCGCGAGTTCAAGTATCAACACCATATTTCACAGGAGTAATCACAGCTAGGTGTGTAGAAGATCCTCTGTTTGACTTGATTTTGGGAAATGTACAAGGGGTGAGAAGGGCCGAAGACCCAGACCCTAACTGGAGGAGGACAGAGGATTTAGAGGAGAGGAATAAGCCAGAAGCGCCAGAAGAGGAGACAACTGAAGTAGAGGTAGCGGCGGAAGTACAAACGCGAACTATGAGTAAGAGTACTAAACCCTTAACACCATTACCGGTCACGAACATTAAGGGGTTGAGCATAACGGCGGCTGAATTAAAGGAATTACAGGAGAAAGACGAGTCGTTGCAGAAGTGCGTACAGAAGATAGGAGAAGTAGTACAAAGGAAAAGGAGTCGGACAGTAGCAGAGTTTATAAAGAATAATAATTTATTGTACCGGAGATGTATATTTAGTTCAGGTAGGGAAGTATTACAGTTGATGGTCCCGAAGGAACTGAGGAATAAAGTACTGAAGTTAGGGCATGATAGTGTAACGGCAGGTCACCAGGGAATCAAAGACACGTTACAAAAAATAACAGAAAAGTTCTTTTGGCTGGGAGTGCAGAGCGACGTGAAACGATATGTAAAATCATGTGACGTATGCCAAAAGACGATGGCTAAGGGGAAAAACGAGAAGAAGACTGGTGTTTGTTTGGCGATGGCCGATGACAAGGACATAGGGTTGACGATAAAGCCAACCAAGTGTGAGATAGGCTACAAGGCCAGGGCATTTGTGGTGCACAAATTGGGAACGGGACGAGTCGAGCCCGAGGAGGATACACGGGATAAGATGCAAACAGTGGGCAGGCCCCAGGCAGAGAAACAAGGTCGAGGAAGGATTTTCAGACCTACCCGAGCAAATAGAAGTTGGGCGGAGAGAGATGCAGTGTTTAACAGAGGAGCCCGTGCATATAAAGCTAAGCCGACGTATAACAGATATAATGAAAGGGAGCCTTACTTTCCACATAGAGTACATTAAGGGACGACAGAATGTGGGAGCGGACTTCATGAGTAGGGCGATTGACAATTGAGACTGTGAAATATAACGCGGACGGGACTAAGGTGAATACATAGGTGAAATGTGCACAAAGTGAACTCTTAAACGTGGTGAACAGTGCAACTGGTGAATTGTGCGGTGAAGTGTGTGGTGGTGTTGTGTAGTGTATCGAGTCTTCACACGAACCAGCGTCAATGTCACTACGAGGAGTCACAGTCATCACCTGAAGGCCAAGAGTGAGCAGTTTTTTTAGAAAAAACTCTTGAAGAGGGGGCCCATGTCACATGTAAGAGGCCGCCTGTGGCGCGAAAAAGAAGAGGAGCACGCGATGCCCGGTGTTCGGAGAGGCGCGAGCGCGCGAGGCGCGTGAGCCGAGGCATAATCGAGGGATGAACGGCGCTGTCCGTGGAATTTCAACGTGGTACCGGGTCAGGAAGGTCGCATCTCCAGCTATGTTCTGGCGACGGGAGACTTGGGGGTCTGGCTGAGTCCGCGACGCTGGCCGTCCAAGGTGTGGCCGTCGACCTCGGCAAGTTCGGGCGAGGCTCCTGGACGGGCTGCAACTTCTCCCGGCAGGACCAGGCACCCCAGAGAGGATCCCCCTTCTGCGGCAGACCGGCACGTTTGATTCTCCTCGGGACGCCACGTCGGCACTCCTGAAGAAGTTGCGACGCATCCCGACGCTAGGCCTAGGCAGGTGGGCCTAAGCTACGGCGAACGCCATAGCTGACGGGCTGACGAGCTCATCACCAACGAAGTACCGACGAGCTCACCACCGACAAAAGAGAACGCGAGTCGTCGGCATTTACGGCAGCATCGACACCCGAAGGAATACGACTTGGACCCGACGTAAGGAACTTCAAGTCAGCGGTCCGTAAGAGCCTACGTTTTTGATTGCGACGCAGTTAGGCCGGGGCCAGGGTGGTCAGACTTGGACGAGTCAGGGATAGGACTGACTTAGAGACATTAAGGCGGAGTTAGGCTCCGAGATAGATTATTTTCTGGGAGTTTTGGTATTTAGTCAGAGTTTTGTATTTTGTATTGAGTAAGCATTTTCGTTGAGTTATGTCTTTAGTTTTGAGTGCCTTTAGTTTTGACTTTCGGTTTTAGTGTTGTGTGTCGCGTGTGTTCACCGTCCCTGTACATATTAAATCCTCGTTTGCCGTGCCGCCAGTCGTCTCTCTCCTCCATCGAGAGTAGCGCATGCTCGCAGCTCTCCACACTCCTAAGTAAAGGTGACACCCGCGTTCGTACAAAATGCGTACGGCGTTGGTGACTGTTGCCGGAGCCTGTGATATAAATAGGCACTTGATGCCGCAGCTAAACATCGCCTCCCGTCCCCCCCCCTCCCCGCCACGGCCTTTCGCGCGTCGGAAGAAGGAGCGTTTGTTCTACATATATGGTGATTGTAAAGGAGGAAAGAGACGCCTACTTCTGCAGCCCTTAAGGGAGCACGGCCCAGAACGCGAGTTTTTTCTTCGCCGTGCGTTCACTCCCCATGAAAGCGCGCGTCCCTCGCGCCCTTTCACTCGCACATACAGCGTTCGGCGCGCTGCGACGATTTCATCTCCACTGACGTCATACGGAACCTCACGGCAACGGCGACGCCGACGGCAGAAATCTGCTTTGGAGTGTTTATATAATTGCTATCGCAATAAAACGTACTGCTGTCTGGGCTAGTAGAACACTTGCAAAACCACTGCAGATAACCACTGCAGCCTGGATACCAGGGATAGTGGGGGTTGCCACAGACTTTCAGCTGGGATGCAGTGGTTACAACCGGATATGCTGTGCCATGGTATGGTTCAGCAATGTGGCTGGCAGCAAGATGACCATTTTGTGTGTGCGCTGATGTGACCATAAGGTTCTGTGAATCCCAAATGGCAAGGGGATCCGCCATGACGATACAATAATCGTCATAACATATAAATCATATCAATCGCCAATTACACACACATATATCATAAGATTTCTAATCGCATAACGTTGTCAATCATCTCCAAAAAATGGATGCGCTGCCAATTTTTTGCCCAAGTTAGCAGAAATCAGCCTTAAGAGGGTAGCAGTGCTGCTACCTGCACCAGAACTGACACCAGCACTGTTCCATGTCATTGCAGGGTGTCTACTACGTTGGCACTTCCAAATTCTTTGATGTTTCCCGAGTTTTGCCTGACTGTTTTAATGAAAATTCCAAACTTGAGGTTCGGCACGAGAAAAAAAGTGGAGGTTTATAGCTAGCCAAGTCCCTATGCCAGCCCATAATTTTCAACTGCTACCAGCAAGCTGAAAATCAGGAACGGTGCACTATCAGATTTAGCAAATCATGTGCTTCACTATATTCCAACCACCCGGCCAGGCTCACACTTTCAAAATCATTAAGGCACTATTATCTGCGGACTGCATAGTCATAGCTGAAAAAAATTTTTTACCTTCTTGCACACCAGCAGGTTTCCCACAAACACTTTAGGTACCAATTTCCCAGATTCAACGCATCTGGGTGGCAATTCTCCGTTTTATCCCTGAATTTCCCAGAACTTACGAGTTCCCTGAAAATACCAGGGGAGGTATTCTGTAAGAGTCCACCTAGTGGACATGTCCGTTTCGTCTGCTGTTGAAGTTCTGACTGGCTGGGCTGGGGAGTGCTTCAGCAGGAGCCAGGTGCCACAGCCAATCAGCGCTTCAGCAGCAGACGAAATGGAGATGTTCACTAGGTGGACTCCGTTACAGAATACCTCCCCAGGTTTTCCCTGATGGTGAACGCCCCGACGAAGTTATGGCCCACAACGTTATGGTGGGAACATTGCTTCATAAAACAGTTGTCTTCTCACCAACAGTGCCAAAGAACCCTCGGGGTCCGCACGAGCCAACGCCGTATCGCCTCAGGCCGCCAATGGCAGCCTCCTGGGTGCCCTCCAGCTCGGTTAGGCCCAGGTAGTTGTGACTGGCCAGGTTGAGGCACGACCGACCGTCCACCACCACCGTCCGGCCAACTTTGCTGCAACATGCCGGGTGAAACGCGGTAAAACGCTGCCCAGACGTCGTTTAACAACTTCCAGTGTATAACGAAAATTTGTTATGGGGCCTGGTGAGGGGCCCTTTAAACCTCACGTTATAGAACTTCTGCCATATACATAAAAGCTTAATTTGAAATGTTTGATAATTAGAAGTAGCTGCCGCAAGTCCATCCAACAATGTATTGAAAGCAATGTGTAACGTATCCCGCTAATTCACCAATTTCGAGCACTTGCCGTCTTCTTTTCTCCGGAAAATCTTAAAAAAAGATGCCTTGGAGCAGGCTCAAAGCAAATTAGGCAATTTTTGCCCAAATGTAGCAGGATGTAGCAGCTTTCACCTCTTGGTGCAGTATGGCGCAATTGACGACGCAATCATATCATTTAGTTGTCACTGATCACAGTTAGATGCAGCACTTGCAACACTGAGGTCTAAACGTAACATCTGATGATGATGATGACAGTAATAATTAGTGAATTACCCTCTCCAACGGGTTAGTGGCACATGCCACCATTTAAGTTCATATCCAACTTTATTGCCATTAAAAACACTTTAATTTCCACTCCTTTTTGTTTACTATAATAAGCGCATTATTACACAAACCTGCAGCAATACAAGAAAATTTATTCATTATTACGGTTCTCTCTCCCCATTATACACTACCATGAAACTTCCAAAAGTCTTTGCTTATCTCCACTATGTCCATGTTTACCCTCTTATTATTACTGCCTTTAAACCCAAGGGCTTCATGGAGACTTGACCACATTTTTATCAAATTTGGGATGTATGTTAAGGCATCCTAACAAAATGTGTAAGATTGTTGTCGCAGCGTTTTTGCAAGCTACGCACAGGCCGTATTCTTGGGCAATCCTCCTCTTATAACTTTGCATTTCTAGGCGGCCTGGCATTACGAAAGTGGCCCTCATTAAAACGACTGCACTATCGCCATTTCTTAACAGTTTACTGCTGGGCTTACCTGGTGATTATCCTTGGGTTAAGCACATAATCAGTAGGTGGGGTGCTGGATACCAGGGGCTCTGGCTGCCATTCAGCAATGAGCTCCTCCTTTTCCTGTTAGGACAACACAGAACGAAAGCTCAATTTCCTACTTGAACAGATGTGCCCCAAATCCATCATCTGTTCAGAAAGAGAAGTGTTAATTCTTGCTTAGTGGTGTACTGGCATGACATTTTCGACTTTTGCTTTAAATGAGGGTCTTCGACCTCGAGACTCTAGAAAAAATGCTGACGAGCGTCGGAGCCACCTAAATAATTTACTGTAACAGTGTTTCTACGGCAGTTGGGGTTTCGTTCCCATAATGTGTATGTGTCATGACGCAAGCACATGACGAGACATGGTAGTTGCCCTGGCTTGCTCAGTCGTCTGTTATGCTGCTACTTCTGGTATGGCCCAATGTAGCAGCATAAGATGACCGAGCAAGCTGGAGCTAACACCAGAACGGCACAATGTTCTGCTCCCATAAGACCACCTTCTGCGTCATGACATCACGACACATTATTGGAAACAATACTGAAACCGGGCGAAACTGGGTGTACAACTGTTGTAGTAAATTATTTAGGACACTTTGAGGGTTGCCAGTACTTTTTTTCTAGAGTTTCAAAGGTCAAGGACCTTCATTTAAAGCACAAAAATAAGAAGTTGGAAATTTCATGCCAGTATTCCTATAAAGGACAACTGCACTAAAATTTTAGACACATAAAAAGCCTAGTACTAGGTCAGATAGGGTAAATATATAACATCAACCATGCAAAATTTTACGTTTGCAATATGAAAAGACATGTCATGAAAAGCTACAAAAATAGGACTTTCTCATACTGAAACTGAAAAGAAAAAAAGAGTGACATTACCACCCACTAGAAATGACGCAGAACCAAAAACATCGAAAAGCAGCACGGCTCCTCCACACGACCATTGCGATTCCATGGTGTGCCGAAGGTCTCGGAGGTGACGTGCCGAGAGTCGTGCCATATCTGCTAAATTTTGTCCGCTTAGGCTATTAATAAAAAAATTAGACACCTCTTCAGCAGCTTTGCCAAGATTGATTCGATAAACACATTCGAGTGAGTGCAGTGCCTTTCAATCAATACATATACTGAAAATTAATCTTTTTTAAGGTTACCTACCGTAAGATACCGCAGAAGTGCCCACCCGACTTTCACTGTAAATTGGGTTAATCTAGGTATGAGCGCTTGTCCAGTCGAAGCAATAAAAACCACGGTGGTGGCCAATGAAAAGCGGCTAGCATCTCGTTCCGTTAGAAGGTAATCAAAGAGGGCGTCGTCCAACTCTTCATTGAAGACGGGCCCCGCTATCCATGACTTGGCGCTTCATCTTCTGCTTGCCGTAGATGAGGTGCTTTAGGGTGTCATACTTGTGGAGTCCTACTCGCGGATTCTTTTCCTGTCTATCTTGAAATGCCAAGAGGTGCAGCTCACATTCTTTCCCGACGCACCGGTGCCACTCGACGACTTCGATCTTCCTGGCGACGGTGTAGGAGTGCATCGTGCAGCTAGCGGATTGCACGAGAAGTGTGGAAACAGCAGCTGCGTGCACGCTTTATCAAGATGTGTCTCACAAAAGCCTTGCAACCACTGGGATTTCTTTCAAGGACTGTTCATTGTCACTCTGCATTATCTTCACCCCCATCGGTCTTTCCCTTTCCACTGCAAGGAATCTAATATCTCCGTCATCGCCCCTAGCAGTCTCATAACGACCACAGTGGGGTGAATAGTTTGGCTGATGCTGGCGCTTAACATAAATTTCCAGAATTCTGAAGTTTTGGAAATGTTAATGCCGGGCGCTTGTGCAAAACTGGGCACTTCCGCAGTATTTTACGGTAATAATAATAGAGATATAATTTGCGCAATGTTTACTTTCCCCTTTCCGGCTCAATGCATTTCCTTATGGCTGGGGTAGCGCCGATAGTAATGCCCTGCCTGTAGCTTACCTTTTCATCTTTCCACTGCACACTTATGGTAACGTTTAAAAGTTAGCGTCTGACAAAGGTGCCCAAGAGCGAGAAAGAAGTGACGACAGGGCGAGTGGGACCCCTTCCCCGTTTGCTGATTGGAAGGGTGTGCACGCATGCACAATCTTTCGCTCAGGGGAAACCGCCAAATGGCTGGCATCTAGCTACGGTGTCACTGATGGCGGCAAGAGAGAGGTAGCCAAGAAAGCTGCAGAAGAAAGCAAACAACCTCGTGGCAATTCACTGTCGCTATCACTGCCACATAGATTTGCTGAAGCACTCGCCATGTCACCATTTTGTACGGCGAGGCACCACTTCTACGCCTGCGCACGACGTCGGCCTCGATGGGCGTCTTGCACTGGAGTTTGAGGTATAGTAGCGGCGCCTGGTGGCGGCGAAAAACGTCATCTGGGTAGTACCAGCTTGGATAGTATTGAGCCCTGGCTGTGGCGAAGCACGTTTCTAGCCCGCGTTTTGCGTCGATTCGCACTTTTTTCTGCCCTGTTTCGAGTGCGAAAAGGCTCGTCACTTCTCACAGACCATGGCGACCAGGCTGCGAGCTGGCCGCAGCCTATAGTTTTACAAAAACGGACTCTCCGTGTGCCGTGGGACGTAATGCTGGAAGCAGAAGACATCGGCGACGCCGATCCGGAGAGACCTAGCTCAGCCTCGAAAAAGCGTCACCGTCGTTATTGCTGCGTCGTGGGCTGCCATGAACAAGACGGCCTGAATCCCAACATCAGATTCTACCGTTTTCCTTCAAGGCCTCACGCTGCGGAGCGTCGGGCGCGCTGGATATATCTGCTGTTCGTCGCGCTGGGTAAGCGAAATGGGAGACCGACATAGCAGCAGGCATGGCTGGTGATTCACGATCCGAGACCCGGCCACAGGGACAATTAACAATTCGACCGGTGTGAAGTGGTTTAAGTGACCAAGTGTGTGCAAATGACCACAAATGGTCGGGCTGATTCGGTGACAATTCACTACCACAGGTTAGAGAGTTGAATGTGCTCATCCTTGACCTCAAGCCAGCATGTTGAGGCAGCACAGCAAGGTAGTATTGATTACAGCACATCGATGTTCGAGCGCTGTCATTAAAAGCTACATCAAGCGAGCAGTGCACGAGCGCGCGCTGCAGCGCGATCCGCACGTACGTACGTTAGTGCGAGCTTATATGCATTGCATCAGTTATTTATCAATTGCTAGACAGATGGCCACTACTACAGCGCAGGCATAACTATACTTGTCTAGCGGCAAGCAGTCAACAAAGATTGCAGGAGACCTGCCGTTTCGCGGCATGTCGAAAGACCGCTGCCGTCGCGGCGCGTACGATCGTGCGCTCGAGCAGTTCGTACACCGTGGCATGCTGAAAGACCGCTGCCGTCGCGGCGCGTACCGTCGTGCGCTTGAGCAGTTCCGTACACATGTCTGCTTATCGCTGCTGTGAATTCATTTATAGAAAGCATTTCCTCGCGTTTGTGCGCCTGAATCTAGCAGCGTGCAAACCTTACCTGAAGTTCAACTTTCGCAGGAGGGTGACTCGCTTCACTTGCGATTGACACCGCGCGAAAACTTCGCCGCTTATTTCTTGAACGGCGTACACGTATTCGGGTTGCATAATTTCTTGCCTTTACGCAGCATGCCACCCATGGAAAAATCTTCGGCGCCCGATATTCGCTGCAAGCCGTGGTACAACACAACCGAAAGTGGCGGATCCATATTGTAAACGTGCTTGCCGAAGCAGACGACCCGAGCTTGGTACTACCCAGTTTCGGATTGAGGGCGCTTTTTAGCACCATTTTTGCAGCGCCCCCTGGGCAACGCAAGAGCCCCATAATAGTGACCAATAGAGGACTTTCCCAGTGCTTCTTCATCAGCGTGGAACACACATATAAGAGGGCTGCGTGCCCCCATGAAGCATTGCTTGCCATACGAACCACTAGGTCTACGATCGCGACTGCACTCATTTGCGTAATGTAATTTCAATTGAATTAAACTTTAATTTCCCACGCAATGTTTGGATTCAGTACCCTATCATGCTTGAATCCTACAATCTTTTATGTGAGACTATGGGATCCTGCATGCAGTGGAATAATATTTGTCTCGCATATTCATGACAGCGTTGCCTACATATCCCAAACGTTTTCATATTATGTTCAAAAAGTGTTGCACCACCCTTTTAAACGAACATGCTTTTACCGATTCTTTGTCCCTCAGAGAAATAAGCTTCAATTGCTACTTCGACAGGCATTCTGTCAATGTATTTAAACAATCCTAAGGCACCCTTGATTGTAAAAAGTGCCACGCCCTCAAATGTAACTTGTGTGCACAGGCTAATCTAGAGACTTATTTTGCCATGATCCACCTTAGCGATACCATCATCTTGGCCATCAGGCACGAGCCAATTGGCTGGTTAAGCAATATCGGATAAGCTGATTGAGCATTACGTCATCCGATTTTGCTCAACCAGTCAATCAGCGCACGCCTGACGGCGATACATCACCGAGGCGACTCTGTCGCCGAAAGTGATCATCACAGAATACATCCCCTGGATGCCGTCGAATTCTGTCACGTTGGTGTGTCGAGCCAATCAGAGATGACATGATGGTGAATCTGACAACATTGTGGCGTTTCTGACAGTGTTCAGAACAGCACCCCTGCTAGGCCACCCTGTCCTCGCAGCGATGGATGGACTGAATCATAAATATTTAATGCCAAAGATGATAGCTTGTTTTCGTTTCGTAAACGAATCGACACACATGTTGAAAAAACAACCAACGTGTTAAATTAATTTGATTTAATTAAGTAAACTAGGTAACATTTAAAGTAATTACAAATTTATTGGGTAAACATTTCAAGAAAAAATCACGTTAGAATCAAGCAAATACAATACTCATTTGTATGTTGAAGAAGGAAGCTGTAAAACAAAGGAGTCTTCGCAGTAGAAGGGCAGGAAAGGGGAAGTTTATTGCCTGAAGGACAGTAGCAACACGCCCACACTGGCCGTTCGAATCAGTCCAAAAGCGCGAGATCTGGAGCGAGCCGCTTGCGCTGAGCGCACTAGTCCCCGTCGTCGTCCTCTTCCTTTAATATTTAACAGAAGCCTCAATTCCTGCTTTTACAGACACGATGTTACCAAGACAAGTTTGTTTAGGGTGCACTGATATAAATGCAAAACTAATTACAGTGCATGACTGTCTCACTGGTCAATAAATCGCAGCAGGTGCACAAGTCACAGTGAGGCATGCCACATTGCCTGCGCAAGAACTAATTAGGCGAATCAAAAGTTGCATCATTTGCTGCCATCACTGCTCAACTTTTGAAATTGTTCATATCATCTTATGTAGCTTTACATAAAATTTCATGCACCACACCTTTCATAATGTGCACTCATCCATGAAAGCCAATAGCACACCAAATTTACGAAAAAAGTTGGGACTGTCGCGAGCCCTGGGCTCATAGCCTCTAATTGCTCAAAGTTTCAATATATAGTCGTTCATGCGAACTAAAGAGTGATACATTATATTACAAGTCCTATGCCTTAACAGGGCCCTTACCAATTATCGTAACACCAGTGTCCGGTAAACTTCTGTGACTGACTGTGTCTCATGCACTCATGCTAAAGCATGGTTAATGTGTTATTACACTTATTGTGCTCATATACTCACTAATATATCAGCATCCGCTGCACATCACAGATGTTTACAATATGAAACCTGCATTTTGTGTACTACAAATTCATGTCTATCGGTTCGCTATACCATGTGTTTCTGTTCAGTACGAATACATTTTTGAAAAATTGCACAGCGCATATAGAAAAAGAGATTTTCCCGGAAAGATGGAGATATGAAGTGATCAATAGTGGTAGAGCAAAGAATGTCAATGGAGGCCAACGTTTCGACAAGGCCTTCATCAGGGCAGCAACTATAAATCAATTCGGCCTGTTGAAGTGGATGCCTGAAGAGGTAGACATTCCTTGGGCAATAAATTACGGTGTCGAGGTGACTAATTAAAAAGATTAACGAATGAAATTTTTAAGTTACTTGTGTATAGATGCAGTACAGATTACGAGTCTTCAATTCTGCAGCGGACTCTCGTAAAGTTTGCAGAATGTGTAGACTCCCTCCGATAACTGTTGACAGGAATGTCAGATATAAGAACGCCAGCCATATAATGTCTAGCATATCAGAAGAGCATTTATCTAGCCACTTGAAAAATATGCCTGGTGTAAAACATTGCGAAAAACAATGAAAGATGTGAATCCACTACATGATGACATACTCAGACCGAGAACAAACACTCTGCCGTCTACTATATACATACATTAATCAAATTTTCCTCGCAGGTCCAATCAAAAGTGCTACAAGATGTATCTTTAAATGTCATTACTTTTATCGGTAGTATTGCTTTTGAAGAACTATCTTGATGTGCACAATAGTGCCCACAGCATCTACGAAGGGGATAACATGTCAAAAATGAGAAGTCAGTAGACATTTAAGAAAATAAGTTGCGCAGAAATCTGCAAGGTGATTGAAGTTTCATAACAGAAAGGTTTGGCATCCATCTGAATGTAGCACGAACCTACAAAGAAAACCCACATATAAGTTCCTCAGAAATTTTCGCAGTTCAAAAAACTAAATTTGTGTCGACGTACAGATTATAACCAGCACAACAAATTTCGATCTACCTTCCATTTGTATGCTAGCTTTGCCTTGCTGAAGATTGATAACCAAGTACTTCCCATGTTTTCAGCTTGTTAGACTGTTATACAAGTCACACTTTCAACGTTTCAGTGTACACCCACAATATGGGCGAAAGAAGTCTCGACATCCCAGAGTAGAATCTGTTCTCCACAAACCTAATTTGCTCGGTCACTTTTGTCAGTGACAAGTGGCAGATCTGGGCCGCCAACACACTTTACAATCTGGACCGACCGTCGCGCGCATTTGAAAGCAATGACCTTTCACTTGTCGCGTTACGCCGCGAAACAAAACAAACAAAATCGGGTCACGCACGAACTGCGTTGGCGAGCCGGCCACGGTTGCACGTCCAATCGATGTAGGTGCAGCTTACGAAAACATTGTCGAGCTCCTATGTAGTTGCTCAACTCTCTGAACCCAGCACAAAGGACAGCCGACGGGGTGACAAAGTATGTTATCAGACGATCCACGTTAAAGGAGGCGACACGATAAACCACGTCTTTTCGTGTCGCGCGGATCTTTTTTAGCACGCTGCACGTACTTACCTTCTCAGTGAGCCTCGACTTCCCGGCATCAGCGGGCGTGCTCTTACGCAGCAGCAACCAGAGGACCCACACGAACAAGAGGGCTTCCAGGGCCAAATGATATGCGGGGGCCTGCGACAAGAAACCGCGCAAAGTTTCAATCACACACAGTGTCGACTCTCGCACACAGCAGTTCACTAATGATATCAACGGGAAAAAAGTTCAGATGCCGTGTCATAATTGAGTGACGATGTCAACTTCCGATCCTCTAATGTCAGAAAACCCACAGCTTTTGCTTCCGCTGATCACGCGCATCGTCTACATCCGATCGGCATGTGAATGCTAAAGGCGCACGCGTTTTTAAAAACGAGCGCCGATTCATTTCTTTTCATTTTTTCCCTCACCACCGACGACAACGCGATTGCACATGAGACGTCAGAGATCGCGAATCACACGAGACGAAGCACGTTTCGCCGACGCGGGCAAGTCGACAACCGACACAGCGCACGAACACCGGCGCAGGGGCGGCGACGCTACACTTACCCGGAGGAACGCTTCAAACATTTCGTAAAGTTCCCAAGATACTGCTGCCACGGCCATTCTTTTCTTCTCTTTTTAACGCCCGCTTCGCCGAGTGGGAAGGTTCTCCTTTGACGATAGGTTGACGGCCGGTCGAGAGCTACAACGGGGTGATCCAGGCGTTAACCGTCACGATTGTTGGGACGGTGCGCGCCACAAATGCACAGCGTAGTTACGGCAGTAACGGCAAGCGATCTCAGTTACGACCTTCCGTGCTAAATCGTGTTCTAGAGGACCGCGTGCCGCGCAGCACAACGCCCGCCAACCCGACGACGTCGTCGGCCGGCGAATGAGTGACGAGTGGGCGAGGAGGAAACGGCGTGGTGGAAAGGGGTGAGCGAAGAAGGGTGTACGATACGAATGCGATTGGAGCGCGCTTCACTTGATCCGAGGATATCGTATGGCCAGATTCTTTTGCAGGGATACGAGCACAAGAACTCAAGCACTGAGAAAGCTTTTGCGTCATAAAGGAGCGCGCCTAAAATGTGTTATTTCGGGGCATTTGGAGGAAGTTAATAGCCACTGTCGGCACGAGTTCCTTGCGGGCCAATGTAGTGACACAGTGGCTAGAATTCTATCCACTGTAGTAGTGATTCGATATCGAATGAAGTCATTTCATAAAATTTGGACAGTCTCCTCGAGGGAACAGCAGGAACCCAGCAGGAAAAGTGGCTAATGGGCATGGAGGCTAATGGGCATAGAGTTTATTACAGTGATTGTTGAAACTTTATAGTCATGGTTATGCGTGCCCTTCGAGTTGAGCCGCCCGATCCGAGTGCAACAGGCAGCAAAATAATACACAGGTGCTATTAGTTTATTAGTATCATTTTATCCTTTAAGTTTGCCAAAGATTCTTGCAGTAGCTACCGCGTCATGCTGCGGCCTTGGCCAGATGCAAAAAGTGTAATTCTCTGTGACATTCATTGCAGTTTTTGTATCACTAAGCTAAATAAATTGTGTGCACGTCGCGAAAAAAAAGGCATATCTCTAAATGTTTATTTTTACTTCATTAACACCAATTACCATAGCACATGCCATAGCATCTCTAGCGATGCGAGCGCTTAATTTGCACACCGCGTGAAAATGTTTCGTACATAAATTTCCGTTTCGTTGCAGTTCCGTTGGTTGCGTATCCTCTAAGGCAGAATCGGGCAGCATGGCGGACAGCAATGAGCATTCAGATTTGATCGCTCAATTTTGCGGTGTCACCGGCGCTGAGAGCTCCCGGGCCAAGCTATGTCTCGAGTCCGCGTCGTGGAATCTCCAGGTGAGAATACTGTTCCATAGAAAGTAAAGTCGAAAGGGAGCGACTTTGTCGCCCGCGAAGTCTGTTTTGCCGCCCGCGCTCCTAGGTTTCGAGTCGCGCTGGTACGCCGGTGCGCCCAGCTCAGTTTCCTTGCAGTTTTGAACAATTTGAATTAATCGCGCACTGACCACAGGTAGAGAGCAAAGCCTCGCCTAAATGTATTCTAGTTTCGAGGAATGTGTTGGTCGTTGCCGTCGGCGCGCTACGTTCAGGAAGAAAAACATTGCATTGTTGACACGACGGGAGCATTTTGCTTACAGGTAGGCCGCTGTGAGCCTGCCCGCCTGTGTCGCTCACTTTGTTTATAGAAGGACAAACACGGCTTTGCGTTTTCTATTACGCGAAGCCGCCCTTCTGTTTGCCGCTGAGCTTATATATTTACTGCACATTCCACCCGAGGACGTTGTGGAAAGCGGCGATATTTTGGAGCAGCTGACACGTCTTGATGCCAGCCACCGCTTGAAATTAGGGAGCTCTTTTGCATCACTTGCGAACGCCTACGATCTGCACAGACAGTGTCAGTGGCGAGTCGGTCGTAGCCGTCAAATTGTCGGCGGATTCCTGTATTCCAGCTTACGTGTGCCCAATCCCTTGGTACTTTAAAGGGACCCTGAAATTATTTTGACGATTTTGTACAAACGTACTGTGTCGTTAGGGTGGACTCTTCTGATCATTAATTGACGCATATAAGTGCTCTGCGTAAAGTGTGTAATTTATTATAAGGTTTTAAAACGGTACATCGCTACCCATCGCAGCCTGCCTTTCGGCTGAGTTTTCAGTCACCCCTGATCGGGTGACGCGATTTGACCATATGACGTCAGTAGGGCGAGCTATCCAATTGGCTGCCCAGGGTGAGCCATTGATAAATTTTCCAATGTTATGCGTGATAGTTGAAATGTTAGTTAATTTGTTTCATAAAAAAGAAAGTAACAGAAAGAGAATACACAAGCACAATTTATTGCTACACTCAAGCACTTAGGCACACAGCAAGTGTCAGCAAGTGACACAGCACACAGCAAGTGACGCGAGCTGAGCTGCGCAATTTGTCTTCTCGCAAGCACCTTGATTCGCCCTTGCGTTGTGGGCTGCAAACTTTGTGATCAGCGTCATGTCAAGCTGCGACATCATGTCCCTCTGCAAGGCAAATATGCAAACTGAGTGGCTGCAGCGCTGGTTGTCGGTATCCGATCGGCACCAGCATCTATGCATTTGCAGCCATCACTTCACACCGAAAGATTACTATATACCACAATAGTGTTTCGCGGGTCCGGTATTCGGGTAAACGCAAGTGCAAGCGAATTGGGCCTGGACGGTGCAGCCACCTGGTGGCACAGAGCTCAACCAAACATGCAACTAATATAGCAGTAACCAAGTGTTCTACTTTGCTGCTGGTGTAAATTTTTGGCAGGAGCATAATCGTGAGCATGTTCTAAATGTTTAAAATGTTTTACACTTGGTTACAGCAATAGTAGCTATTTGTTTGGCTGGTTAAGCTCTGTGCCACCAGGTAGCTGAATCGTGCAGACCGATCGGGCCGCTCACATACGTCTACGCTAAAGCTCCTGCATCACAGCAATAGTAGTATGGAGGGGCTTTAGTTTACGCCTCCACCCATCCGTCAAAACACCCACCTCACCTGTGGTTACCGGACACGTGTGGCACTGCGACAGAATGCCTGCAATGCGCGCTGCATCAATAGTTCTCACTTGGGATCGACTGCCAGGCGGCTGGCGAAGAGGTTGGAGAGGCATCGCGCGCAGCCTCCAAGACAACTGGAAGTAGACGACACGACGTCTTATCATGACACAGAGCCAGTGAAAACGATTTGAGGGGAAAAGGCATGGCTATGGAGAAGAGTAACTTGTAACCGTCCATAGGGCTCTTATAGTGAGATGCTTCACATAAATGTTTCAGAAACCCTTCAACAACTTCAGAAGATGTTGTGCTTGCCAATGTTTTTTTCACGTTCATATTTCGCTAAATGATTGAATTTGTTTGGCCTGCACACTTAGTATCGTTACTTGGCTAGTGCGTCGGGAAAAAAAAAATAAAAAGCCGCTGTCGGGGGGGGGGGTATCAGCGTAAGCAAGCTGCTGTATGGACGTGGACTGGTTTCGCCACCTGCTGGCCACTAAAAGAAACGCCTTGGATCACGGGGGCTCACTGCTGCTGGTCAGGGTACTTTGGACAGGCTACAGCGACCCGATACAAAGGCCAAGACCACCATCAGGCCAACTTCATGGTTTATGTGAATATTTACTTTCTCCTTATCGCCTTGACTGAGTGGTCTTGCATTGCTAAAACAGGGACATAGGAGTTGTATCCATTGTCGCAACACTTGCTATCACCTATTGATCTATTCTGGATCACTGAATGGATAGCACCCCATCCTCTAAGTGCCAATTGATGCGCGCCTTGCTGACATTACAGTATGCTCAAATGAACGTGCACCATTTAAAAATCTTATTGTCTATTAAGTTGGGCGTCGTCCTCGTGAACAGGTGCTATACATGGTGCACGTGTTACCAGGCTATTCCCATAGCAATAGCTTGTTCGCTGCGTCTTTGCGCTAGAAAACTTAAATACGCGCAAAAACGAGTAATGCTTTTTTTTACGAAGCTTTCGTCGCCTTGCATTTCCTGCGGCAAGTATGGGCCGCTGTGTCTTCCTTGTGTGCGAGCGTGCATTTGCCTTTACGTAGATTCAGAATTGTACAGAAATTTCACCGCACTGCAGGGAACATTTTAAGTAGTGCGTGGAGTTGACTTAGGCCGGTGCAAACAGGAAGTGGCCTTGTACCTCACAGAATCTCTGATTGGTGTACTAGTGATGCAGGAATGAACTCCGGTCTTGTTCAGTGCATAGTGCACATAATCAATTTCTGAACTCCGACAAGAACTGTCAGCGCCTGCAACAAGAGTTTACTTACGCTGTAACACACTGTCTCTTTTGCATTCTGTTGCGAGCGGTGGAATTTCATGGCTACAGCGACCCGATACAAAGGGCAAGACCACCATCAGGGCTACTTCACGGTTTCTGTGAATATTTACTTTCTCCTTATCGCCGTGACTGAGTGGTCTTGCATTGCTAAAACAGGGAACATAGGAGTTGTAATCCATTGTCGCAACACATTGCATATCAAACGTATTGAATCTATTCTGGGATCTACTGAAATGGGATAGCACCCCATCCTTCTAAGTTGGCGCACCCCTATCGTTGAATGACAGGGCGGCACCTTGCTGACATTACAGTTGCTCAAATGTAGCACGGCCATTTGCAAGATTTAAAAATTTTTCTCTAGTCAAGTTAGGCCAAACAGTGTACGAATTGCAACCACCGTGTTCACTTCCACAGCCTTGTCCGCAACCACATCCTTGCGGAAGTTGTTCGACGAGATTCAGCTCAACAGTAGAGTGCAAACCTTGGGGTGAGCGCTTCATCATATGTCCAAATGCTATGTGAAATGCTCCTGAAAGCTATACCTCAAGATATGGTAGTGGACTATTACAAGCGTGAGGGCATCGATTGCACTACGCCATCTGCAGGTACACGGAATAGTGAGCACTCTTCTGAACAGGAGCTAGAGCGTGTGCTGAAATTTCTTCAGGTAGAAATCGAGTGTAGAGAGACGTGCACTCAGACTAGAACACCAAGGCTGAACGAAACGCGTCTTAAACATAGTCCGAGCTTCAATATGTCATCGACTCCTGCTGCAAGGGCGCTTCACAACAAGGCAGAAGTCTTAACAGAATCGTGCTTCTTTTGTGCTGCCTAGGACTATAGACCAAATGATGCACCACTGACGTTAGCCTCGAAGGAAAACGCAGTATGCTCAGCAAAGATGGCCGATGCTTCAAGTGCATGACAAAGGGACATCTCGTGCGCGACTGCCATCGCAGGATCCAGTGTACAGCACTGCAAGCGTCGCCATGCTTCCACGATGTGCAATATTGATGTTATCAAGAGCTAAATTTACGCAGCATCGAAAAAGACACCGAATGTTGCCATGCACATTGCAACGAATGGTACAAAGCCTCGACTCGCTATATATATTGTCCTCCAGACGTTCTGTGCCTGGCTGACAACTTCGACCCACTGCTGTTACTTTCATGGTGTTTTGGGCAATGGCAGTTGGAGAACATTTCTGCGGGAAGATGTCTGTAAGAAGCTCAGTTTACCTCCCATTTGAGATATGGATCTGGTGATTACCACATTCGGACGAGCTCGGTCACAGCATGCTTAGCGGGCTAAGGTAGTGAGCATTCCACTTCGGAGCCAGCATGAGAACATATCAGTACAGATAGAAACAATCATCGTGCCTTTCATCTGTGAAGAAATGATCGAAGTTCCGCAAGATAACAAGTTGTTCCATGCCATCGTTACAGAGGGCAAGCCACTAGCAGACACAGGGGTTTTCCTTGTTGTAACAGGTGAACCTGGAGTGAGTCATTTGATTGGTTCTGGCCAGATGTGGAAGCTCATGCCGAATTCGAGTGAGGTGAAATGGGATACCGAAAACAGATCTCTGGTACCAATCAACACGAACATTGGATGGACTCTTCACTTGGCATCCTTGGCATTCACAGATAAAGTCAGAAAACGAGCAGTCAGATATGTGGTTTACATTGGATGGACTCTTCAAGGATCCTTGGCATTCACAGATAAAGTCAGAAAACGAGCAGTCAGATATGTGGTTTACACATAGACTCGTATGAGAATGAAGAGATCTCCTTCCCATTGCAACGATGCTGGGAAATAAAAGCCATTGGTATTGTGGATATGCCATCATCCAAGCAAGATGACGATGTTTGGATGAAGTTTAATGAAACCATCAAATTTCATGATGGTCGCTATTAAGTATCACTCCCGTGGAAATCTGCTGTACCTGATATGATGGACAATTGCAAAGTTGCGCTTTTGCAACTGTATTTGTTTGTTTGAAGGCTTTCATCGAATGAAGCCTTGGAAGCATATGACAAAGCTATTAGACAGTACAAGAAGGTAGGCCATGCAGAGAAGGTCAAAGACATCCAAACATCACGAGACAATGTGTTATTACATGCCCCATCATGAAGTCATTCGCGAGACATCCAATACTACAAGACTGTATGTTCCGTGCGACGATGCGTCGCACGGAACAGGATCATGCAGATGAATGAAAGACTTGAAAAGGGACCGAACTTGAACGCTGACCACCTAAAGATGATAACAAGGTTTCGTTTGTACGTATTTGGACTTTCAGCGGATGAGCAGAAGGCGTTCCTTCAGATATCCATCAAGGAAGAAGAAGGACGCGCTTCGCTTCTTGTGGTTTGAGGAAGTACTGACCAAGAACAAACCGCTTCCACAGCTCAAGGAGATCAAGATGACTCGGGTGCCTTTCGGAACCACTTCGAGTCTGTTTCTCCTATTAGCTACGCTTCGGTATCACTTCAACGATGTAGATTCAAAATACCAAGAAACAGCTACACAGCTCAAGGAAAGCTTCTACGTGGACGCGTTGGTATTTGGCGCTTCAACAACAGAGGAGATATCCCACTTGTACGAACAAACAATCCAGATCATGAAACTAGCGGGGATAGATATGCAGAAATGGTCAACTGACGACGATATGCTGAGACAGACACTGCAGAAAAAAGAAGAAACAAGAATGACGGAGCATATACTAGCGAAGGTACTCAGCTCATACTGGAATACAGAAGAAGACGCACTTTATGGGAACCCTGACCCCCTTCTAGAGATTGTCAATAAAGGAAAGGGTACAAAGCGAACAGTGCTCCAAGCAACATCAAGAATTTTCGACCCGTTGGCTTTTTTTGTCTCTATTCGCAATCGGAGCCAAAATACTCTCAAGAGATATGAAAGCAAGGACTAGATTTGGATGTGTCACTCCCGAAGGCTCTCGAAGATGATTGGAACAAGTTTTCGGTGGAGGTTGAAGGCACAAGAGGTTTGTCTTTAAAGAGGAGTTTATTCACCGAAGTCAACACGGACGGAGCTCACTTACAGCTACATGCCTTCACTGATGCGAGCCCTTAGGCATACGGTGTCGTCACATACCTAATGGTTGAAGATAGATCGGGCAGCATCTATGTCCAGTCCAACAGCTGCTCGCGAAAGCTCGGGTCGCTTCCATCAAGAGACCGACGTTACCGCGTCTAGAACTTGTCGGGGCTTGCCTGGGTGCGCGGATCACGACGAATACTTCTGCTGGACCGATTCGAACATCTGCCTATGCTGGATTCGGTCAGCACCCACTAAGTGGAAATCCTGTGTTTGCAACCAACTGAGTAATGGAAATTCAAGAGCGCACCGGTCCAAGTCGCTGGGGTCACTGCGCTGGGAAAACCAACCCAGCCGATCTTCTAACAAGAGGTGTGTCAGCCCAGAGCCTTTGCACAAATTCTTTATGGTGGCTCAGCCCCGAATGGCTCGCTAAGCCTCAAGAAACCTGGCCAAAGCAAGAAGACATGTTCGAGAACTCACCTGAGGTGTTACTCGACGAACGAAAACCAGCAGATAATGTGGTTCTGGTGGTGGTTCTGGTGGTGGTGGGAGTGGGATGCCTGAACCTATATTAGGTGTCATCAAATATAGTTGCTGGAAGATGGTCCTTAGGCTTGGGTGAAGAGGCTCCTTCACAATTGCCAAGCATGCCCTAATACTAGAAGAGAAGGCCCTCTTTTCGCTCAGATCTCTGAAAGCAAGGACAAGCGGCTCAGGACATTACCAGCACAAAGCTTTGGAAATGAGATTGCTGCATTAACCACGGACAAAGCTCTTCACAAGACATCGACCATATGAGACCTTCACACGTTTGTGGATGCCAAGGGCATAATCAGGATCAAGACTCACCTTGACAATGTAGCAGCTTCGGAAAATATAATATGTCCCGCACTTCTACCAGGAGGTCATCGTTGTACACACCTCATTGTGGATAGCAAACATCAATGCCGCCTTCACAGTGGTGTTGGCGTTACACTCACTGAGTTGCGTGAGACGTTTTGGATAGTGCGTGGACCAGTGCGTTAATGAAGTCGCAGTTTTGCAAAAAAGTCAATCTTAACCGCAAAAACACAGGGAGGCCGGACTCTGCCCCCGCCACAGATATTTTTCAAGATACGGCCGTGCGGGGGGATGCTCACAGCGCAGAAGGCGCTCCCCCTGGAGCCTTCCATCCCGGCGAGACCGCGCGGCTGCAATAAAGCGTGGCCCCTCCACCTGCCCACGCTCCCCCCGGAGACTTTCGGCCCGATGGGAGCGCATGGCTGCAGTATAGCACGGCTCCCCTCCACCTCCATACTCTCCCTCCAGTGTGTTGTTCGTTACTGGAAAACTGCACACTTCCTTCCCACTTCCCGCCTTTGTGTGCGTAAGCCGCGATTGCTGGCTCACCGTTGCGTGCTTTTACTCACACATACAGTGTACGGTGCGCAGTAACGACTTTATCGCCCATGGACTTTTTACGGAACCTCACAGCGGCAGCATAAATTCGCCTAGAGTCTCCATATAATTGCTAACGCAATAAAAAGTTCCTTGCCCAGTGGGGTGTCTGTGCGAGGTCTTGTCTTAAAGCTCCTACAGCCCTGCTTCTGATCCACAGTCTCTCGTGGTATCATCCATTTCAAGTCACGGGCGTCGACTTCGCTGGTCCAGTGTTTGTGAAGGCAAAACGGCTTGTGAAGGCATTCATTGTAGTGTTTACCTGTGCTGTAGTGCACAGGTAAACACTACAGCACAGGTAGGCAGGTGTAGTGTAGTGCAAGCTGTGAATTTTTTATAGGCCTTTTGTTGTTTTATTTCGTGCCGTGGTTTCCCAAGTGTAATTTATTCTGACAATGGTTTAACGATTAAGGCAGCCAGTCGCAAACTTAAGCGGACTTATGGACTTCTACGCGATGTTCAGGTACAGAACTTTTGTGCATCTAGTAACATCACGTGGAAGTTCATTGCTGAGTGCGCTTCATGGGGGGGAGGTTTTTGGGAGAGAATTATTCGAACAGTTAGAACTGCCTGAGGAAAACACTAGGAAAGGATACTTCAGCTTCGAACAGCTGGACACTTACTAACAGAGGTAGAGGCAGTGATAAATTCTAGACTGCTCACATATATTTCTGATGATGCTGCCGAAGCTGAAGTACTGACTCCTTCGCACTTTTTGGCGAGTAGATGTCTTACTGCCCTTCCTCAATTGCTAGTTTGCGAGAACTTGAGAGGTCACACAGACACACTGTGCGCCTGGAGATGTAGACAACAAAAACTAAATGACTTTTGGCAGCGCTGTTATAAAGAATACATCTTGAGACTAAGGAGCGCACACAGCAGGTCACAGAAGCTCAACAACAGTTTAAAAGAGTGATGACTTTGTCATTATTAGAGATGACAAAGTACCCATTACATTTTGGAAATTAGCTAAAGTTGTTCAAATCATTTAAGGGGAATGATGGGTACGTCAGAGCATGCAAAGTCCGACTAGCAGACAGCATGGAGCTCACAAGACCGGTTCAACTTCTTTGTCCTGTGGAACCGTGCAAGTGACATTGTCGGCCATGGAGGATGTTGGAAATTGTGCTCGTGCGGCACATCGAAGAGGGCAATGGATATGCAACCGGAACATTGTGGACGTTAGGCTTGTAATGTTGAGTTAGCCAGGCAAATTTGGACGGCTTGGCGCCCTGCACCACTAAACCCGGCAGAAGTGTCTTTTCCCACAGCACAATCATAATGGTGTGAAATGTGTGTGTTGGGCTGCAGGCTCCGAAAGTAGAGCGCAGAGGCCTAACCTGAGCGTAATGCTATGCACAAACATTTGTGAAATTTCGGGGAGAGCCGTATATATCTGCGGCACAAGGTCGACATGCAATTAGCATTGCATTGTGGCACCCTCTAATTCCTGAAAAAAGTTTTGTCTGTTTTTCTATATGTTGGATATTTTCTGCAAAACATTACGATTTCTACAGGAATCAGGGGACCAGAAAGTGTTAAGGTGTCTGTACATTTTAGAGATACCTTGCTCACTCACTTTAAATTTTTGCTTTAAATATTGCTACAAAACACTGCTCCTGCAGCTGGCGCTTGCCTCATTCTACGAGGATCCCGAAGAGAGCATGGACCAGCAGAGCTCCCCGGAGCTGCCATCCGAGCAGAACAAAAGTCCTAAGCACGTCTCCATAGCAGCCAACAAGCCAACAGCCAGGTCATCTGCCAGGTGAGCTTCTTGTTAACTTGAACACAGTGTGACCCGTTCCACTTAGTAAAGCAACCTGCCCTTTTGTTCTTATAACTTTGAAGCAGCATTGGCACGAAAAATTTATCCATCCTTTTTCCACTTTTTTAGGTAGCCATTGACTCTATAATTACGATACGAAGCCCAAATTATTTGAGAAGCTCCACAAATAATTAATTGCACCACTTTTCATACAACCCTTCAAAACCCACGCCAAGTGCAGCGCGGTTTCAGACGTGGAAAGGGAGACTATTCACGTCGCCGAAAGTGGAGGTGTGGGGTCTCTTGATATTACAAACAACTCGAGAGCGCGACAGTCAATTCGGTGCAGTGGCTTAGGGGTATATAATGGCACGTCACCGAAAGCTGCCCAATGGCCCTTGTGAACTTCTCTTGGAAATACAGGGGGACACGCTCTCCCTTCCTAACGTGTTGTGTGCTTCATGAATGGACTCGACTTTCAGCGTCATGACTGTAGTGTGTGCCTCAGTAGTGTCTGGTATTAACTGCAGCAATGGCCATAGTGCGTGTGCATGTGAGTGGTCTCTGGTATGAACTGCAGCAGTGAGCAAGTGTCGGGCTTGTTGGTATTGCATGCTTTTGTAGTCGGAAACAGCGCAACGAGGTGAGGACTAAACAAAAAGCGCCTGTGGTGTCACCTTTCTGCGAGTCCTTGTCTTGCCGCACCGTTTCCCACTTTCAAAAGTGTCTGGTATGCACGAGATTGACGCATGAGGTTTCGGTGACGTGAATAGTCTCCTTTTTCACGCCTGTGACTGCGTTGCACTTGGCACACGTTTTGAAATGGTTGCATGAAAAAATGTTGCAATTTCGCCCGAAAGGCGAAGCATCAATTGCAATAGCAAATTAGTAGAGAGCTATTCGGAGTAGGGATAGTAGCTTTATCGGCCGCATAAACTTGGACACATTTGGACTAACTGAATTAACAAGCGTGGTGTCAGCACGCACAAGCAAACAAGAATAGATCACACCGAATGACCGCAGACGACGACTGTCAAAACGCTGGCAGCAAGCGCAACCGCCGCAGCGGGCGAATTGTTCGCGCGGTCAATCGCTTCAACGGAAACTGAGCGGCGAATGCACAGCAAATACAAAGGTCAGAGCCGTGTGGAGATAAGAGACGTTGCGGGCGACCGCCAGTGCCGGGCAAAGTGCAGAGTTGTGCAGAGAAGTTGTTGGCAGAGAAGCTGCCCCCCCCCCCCCCCCTCTTGTGCTGCCTTCCCGCTTTCTTGCTTTCGCGTGGGATATTGAGTGGCCAGTTCTCCTTGTGCCCGGTTGCAAGATAAGCATTTGGTGAAGCAGCACAGCGTCACCCCGCCTCCCTCCCTCCCATACCCCCACGGCCTTTCGCGCGACGGTCGCGTTTGCTTTTCGCCGTGCGTTCGCTCTCCGTGATAGCGCGCGTCCCCCGCGCGCTTTCACTCGCGCATATGGCGTGCGGCGACGCCCTTGGAATCTATACGGAACCTCACGGCGATGGCGACGCCAACGGCAGAAATCCGGTTGAAGTGTCCATATAATTGCTATCGTATTAAAAGGGTTACACAATTAATTAGTTCTAGTGCTCTCAAGTAATTGATGAGCTCCTTAGTGTAATTATAGCGTCAACAGCTATCCAATAAAGAAATAAAAACGAAACAACAATTCTCTGTCAGTACTATACTACCCTGTAATGCCCAGAGTTCCACGTCAAGGAAAGTTAGAACAGTTTCACCTTTATTTCTGGCCATACAAAAGAACAGCAGTAATATTTCATTTCAGTAAAAAACTAAATAAAGCAATTAACTAGTTATTCGTTTGTAGGGCTACCCCACTTGGGTGTGTGTAGGCTATGTGTTAAAAAAATCTAAATTTTGAGGTTTAGGACTAGGTGTAGCATGATGATATAATTGTTGCATCAAATACACAATAGCGAAACTGGCATTGATAAAGATCTCAATTTAATATCGCCTCAGTATGTTTGAGTAAGAAAAGGTCGTGCTAAAGGGTTGTGCCAATGCCACATTAACATTATTACTTTTTTTTTTTTAATGCAATTAAAGGCTGAAATAAGCTTCCACAAGAGCTTGTTCATTCCAACTTTGCCATTGAAGAACAACTTCTATCATAACAGAATCAAAAAGAAGGAAGACCCTACAAATTCGCCTGGAATCTATGTCCTCTCTAGTAATGAAATACATAGCAACTTTAGCACTGGAAATGTTGAGTTATTTTTCCTTTAAAAAATTATGGCAGCAGCTCGTTGTACAGTGTGCAAAAAAGTTCATAAACAGGTTATTTACACAATTTATACACTTGAAATCAGTATGCAAAAATATTGGGGCGTTTATTTAAAATACTCTTTATTAGCCTACTGTGATGTTTCGATTGAGAAATACATTCGGGTAGTTCTGTGAGGCAAGCTTAATTGCTGTATCATGTACAATACTGTATGCAGTTATGGGTTGTTTTATGGAGGACAGTAGAGATATGTTTCTTCACGAAAGAACAAATTTTGCAGCAAAAATGTATAGTTTGCACGAGTTATACTTTTTTTCTATGAATCGAAAAGCAAGAACTATTCAATTCGTATTCGATTCAAGAGTTCACTATTTGAATTTGTTGAATATTCAGTTCATTTCGAATTCTAATTGAGGGACAGGAAGAGTTTTTCAAGTGTACAGGAGTAGACTTATGTAAGCGGAGAGTCCTCCTAATGAGTCTTCGGCAGGAGAACCGCGGTTCTTGCACAGACGCACAAGTTCGTGAGTGGATGGAGGAAATCAATTTATGCACGATAGTTTCCAGTTGTTAAACAGACATCTCTTGCCTTAGGCAGCCTATGAATTTCCTGTCCAGATTTAGGCTAATCTACTTATTATTTGGGCCATGTCGCCATGCTTGGATCCCTTCAAAATGATGTGCGGTACTGTATATGGCAACAATCGTTCCTTCGATAAGTACTACAGTTCTACGTGCATCTGCTGATGTGCTTTTTACTTGTTGAATTAGTGTCATTTTTATACTGCACCAAATACAGCCACATTTCCTTTCTAATTTACAAGCTTTTCGAATGAGCTAAAATCTACTTGATAGTGGCATTAGATGTATCGGATAACACAAAGAAGTCTTTTGTTGCCAAGCAGATTATGCTGGAGTTTTTATATTTTATTTTTGCTTAGAAGGGATAAAATATTCTTTATTTGACTTGATATTCGAAGCCAGTCTTTTCCCGAATATGCATATTCAATTTGATTAAACATTTTCACTGTTCGCACACCCATACTTTATTGTCATCCTACACACTGTGCAGTCTCATGCGATGTTTAAGTACCGCATAGGTCCCAACTTTAATGTCATGCAATGTCTGCTTTTATGCACTACATTGTTCTCAGTATGTGGCGAAATGCAAAAAGCAGTTCATTGGACTCCGTGAGATGTCTGCATAGTGATGTCATAACATTGAAGCAAATGTATGATTCTTGTGGAAGGGTGCTGAGGACGGAGATCTGAGCTTCTGTAGCCAGGGAATCCACCAACAGGGGAAAACCTGGAATTATTGTGTAATTAAAAATTTTTCAAAGTTACAGGAATGAACAGGGAATTTTCACTCCATTTGCTTTTAAGTGAGAAAATGGGTACCTACAGTGGTTTTGGCGAAGCTAGTAGTATGCCAGAAGGCAGCAAAGTTTTCAGCTGAAACTAAGCAATCTGCAAATAATGACGTCTTTTGCTGGTTTTGTGAGCGAGAGCCTGGCAGGGTAGTTCGAATATCATGAGACGCGGGATTCAGTCAAATCTGGTAGTGCCCGTCGCATGACTTGCAGTTTACTGTAGTGGTTGAATGTTACGGGCTGGCATAGTAACTCAGCAAGCTAGAAAACACCATTTCTTCGTTGCACATGAACCTCAAGTGTCATAAACTGCCAGGAAATTTTCATATTGACAAAGTCAGGGAAAGCCTGGAAAAATGAAGAGTTTGAAAGTGCTGTTGGTGGTAGACAACCTTGGTAGCTGATCATGCGTCGTTATCTCCTTTTTCGAACCATCTTTTCAGGATTCGGGGCTTATCGGATCTCGCCAACGACGACAGCGCCAATGAGGAAGAAGGGCAGGCATTCTATGCCGGTGGCTCAGAGCGCAGGTGGGCAGTCCGGCTCTTTCAACTCTTGGCGTGTTTGTTGAAGGGAAAAGGAAAAGCTACGTGGCTTTCGGTGGGAGTCAAAGTTGCAACCTCTGCACATTAGTTGTGTTGACTACTTCAGTCTTCAGAAAGGGAAATTTTTGTGTAGACCATTTACAAACCCTGGTAAGCTTCCAGCTTTGCCACAGAAAGATCCCGCTGGGAAAGAAAGACAATGTCGAGCAGTCATAATGCGCCCGGACAGAAGCCAGGAGATTTTCAACAGTTTTCCTCTGTAGCTATCAAAATTTTATAGATTGGCATTGTTGTAAATTACACGAAAAATGATACATATTCACACTTGAGGCATGTGGCACATCACTTTTATTTGAAAACTTAAAACAAAACGTCCCTTAAATTGAAGCAACTTTGTTGGTTCAATTGTTGTGGTTACATGTTTTTTTTTTTTTTTCTTTTTTCTGGCATAGTAGACTAATAGAGCATGTGATAAGAAGGTTCTTGGAGCGCAGATTTGCTGGTGCCATGGCATTCGCGAAACTGCTTATAAAATGAAGGTACCATGAAAAAGAAAAGTTCAGAGAATGTGCTTAACTTACCAAGAGCATTTGGCGACATCTGCCTCCAAGTAGCCAGTGCAACAGTGACAGATCAGTCTCAGTGCAGTAATAAAGTGCATAAACACCCTTGTAATCACTGTAGAACCTCGTTCATACGTTTTTAGGAATAAGTGCGAGAATAACATACTAACGGGGAAAACATACAGTTCAAAGTCACTATAATTGCCTAGATTTGAAATTTGCCCGCTGTCCTTCTTGCTTGCAGTGGCCAGCAGGTCCTCGGGCCAGGCAAGAAACCTGAAGGCAAGGATAACTTCGTGGTCGAGATGTTCAAGGCAGCGAAGAGGTTGGTACAGCGCAGAGGCCTCATTGCATGCCTCCCTGTGTGACATGCAGTTTGCTAAGGACTTGCCTGGCTGCCATGCTGCAACTTCACGAACCTGTTCTGTAGTCGCTGTCATCTCCCTCAAACCACTTTATTCTTTTTTACTTCGAATAGCTGTGGATGCCATGCGTAAGCTGTCGGGCCGTTTCCCATCCAGAGAAAGACCTAATGATCGTCACATTGAAGTGACAAAGGAATTCATTGCAAGGCTATGAAGACAAGTAAGAATGGTTCCGAACTGTGGGATCATTCCTTTTAAAAATTGACTCTCTAGCGAACTGCTGTGCTACATTGGTGCTTAACACCACACTGCTCACAGCAACTGTAAACGGGTAACAAGGTGATCAGAGAAAATTGAAAGAAAAAATGGCAGCGTTGCTGCAGTTTACCTGCAGTTGACAAGGCACTTTCCTTCTTTGCTGAATACAAAGTACAGCTATTGCTCTTGTTTTTTGAGCACGAAAGTACTTGATTGAACGTCGGACTAAAGCTGTCTGCTCTGCAGTGTCCCAGAGAGAGAAAAAGCAAGGAAGGAAAGGGCAGGGAGGATAACTATGTATGTCCAGTTTGCTACCTTACAAGCGGGGATTGGGATGGGGGAAGGAAAGGGGGAGAGAGAGTCCAGATCATTTGCATACACTATGTGAGGTACTGCGTATCTTCAGTCGGGCACTGAAGTCTGTCGCCTTCAGATACTGCAGAAGAACTCGTGTGGCTTACTGGGCTGAAGAGCTGCGAGGCTATTCAGGCTACCAGTAGCTGGGCTTTATTTATAAGTAAAAGGTCGATCATCCAGTACACTCAAGGTGGCCCACCTCTTTGCATCAGCTATGGGCTGTTTTCCCATCCTCCATTTTCTAGCTCTGGGGCCTACCGGTGCTAACATTGATCAGCTCCAGGCCTGCACAGCTGCCAACCATGGGAAGTTCCTCTAGACTTCCCTAGTTCGAGCATTGCTTAAGGGAAATGATTCAAATCTAGGGAAGTTCCAAGGTTTTAGGCCGGGGTTTAATACTGTACTCGCATACCTTGGTTAATGATCACATGGGGGAAGTTAATGCTGGCATCGAGATCTTTGATTTTCGATTTCGGTATATTTTAGGCAATACTGCTATTCTGAGTCTATATTGTGAAAGCTTTTAAAAAAAGAAAAAGGTTGCATACTATGTGCAGGAAAGCCTCGCTTAAAATTTGAGCTTTCATTTCATCATAGGGCATTGCTTGAACTTGGTGCATATCAATGCTGTTGGAAGAATGACAACACTTATACCCCTGTCAAGCGGGCAAGTTAAGTGCACTTACGGAGAGTGTCACTCGGTTTAAGTGCACTTTGCCAAATCTAAACGGCGCAAGCGGAGTGTCACTCGCAGAAGAGTGCACTCCGGTCGGAGTGCGTTCACGAAACGCACTTTGCTGGTTGAGTGCGTAGCCTCGCCGCCAGCGGTTTGAATGGTACAGAATGCAATGCATAAAAAAGTACACAGAAGTTCGTTTTAGTTGTTGAACAGCTAAACACAAAATAATTTGTGTTTAGCGAGAAGCGAAACAGCACACTAATGAAGAAAATTATCGTATACGCAGCTTCGTCGCAGGCCGCCATGTTGTTCTGGATTGGCTAGGTATTCGTCTTGGCCGGCAATGACTTTCCAACACCTAATAGTAAAAGAAATGACGTTTTTATTGAGAAAAAATAGATTAAGTTTGTTTTTATTTATAATACCACGTAAAACAATCACTTTTTTAGAAGTTTTTTTTTTTCTTTTTTATCTACATATTCAAAAAACGCACTCGTGTCTGTCGCCATGTTTCTTTACGGCGAGTGCACTCCGTTTTCCCGTTTAGCACCGCGTAGCCTAAAGTGTCACTCAAGATCCCGAAGTGCACTCTCCCCGTAAGTGCACTTAACTTGCCCGCTTGACAGGGGTATTAGGCAGCATAGTCGCACTAGTGCAGTTAATGCTTCACTTAAAAGTTAGAAAACAAAAACAAGATAAAACTTTGCACCTATCTTAATACTTTTCAGGCATTCATTATGAACACATCACTTTTAGGTAGCCGATATGCTAACTGGTTGCCTTGATTTAGGCAAAGGAATTTATCATTTAGCCATTTGCACCATGTTTCCATCTCTTCAAAACAAACTGCAATACCGTAGTATCACGCCTCTCCTTGAACAAACTCAAGACTCGTGCATGTAATGACATGCCGCTCCCTTTTTTCATTGCTAGTGCCAGTGTCCTTGTGTACCAGAGAGCTGTAAGCAGTTGTTTCCCCTTTACAAGCTCCTTAGTGTTCCCAATGTCCCTTTGCGAACACCATTACATGCGTAATCATCATCATCATCAGCCTATATTTATGTCCACCGCAGGAAGAAGGCCTCTCCCCTTTCTCTCCAATTGCCCCTGTTTTGCGCTTGCTGATGCAAACTTGCACCTGCACTTTTCCTAACTTCATCACCCCACCTAGTTTTCTGCCATCCTCGACTGCACTTCCCTTCTCTTAGTATCCATTCCGTAACTCTAATGGTCCACCAGTTATCCATCCTACGCATTACATGACCTGCACAGCTCCATTTTTTTTTCTCTTAATGTCAATTAGAATATCGGCTATTCCCCGTTTGCTCTCTGATCCACATCGCTCTCTTCCTGTCTCTTAACGTTAGGCCTAACATTTTTTGTTCCGTCGCTCTTTGTGCAGTCCTTAACTTGTTCTCGAGCTTCTTCATTAACCTCCAAGTTTCTGCCTCATATGTTAGCACCGGTAGAATTGTACACTTTCCTTTCATCGACAGTGGTATGCTCCAGTCAGGATTTGGCAATGCCTGCCACATGCATTCTAACCCAATTTTATTCTTCTGTAAATGTATTTCTCATGATCAGGGTCCCCTGTGAGTAATTGACCTTGAAAAACAGTACTCCTTTACAGACTCTAGAGGCTGATTGGCGATACTGAATTCTTGTTGCCCTTGCCAGGCTATCAAACATTATCTTTGTCTTCTGCATATTAATCTTCAACCCCACTCTTACACACTTTCTTGGTTAAGGGCCTCAATCAATTGCTCTAATTCGTCCCCATTGTTGCTGAATAGGACAATGTCATCTGCAAACCGAAGGTTGTTGAGATATTCGCTGTTGATCCTCACTCCTAAGCCTTCCCAGTCTAAGAGTTCGAATACTTCTTCTAAACATGCAGTGAATAGCATAGGAGAGATTGTGTCTCCTTGCCTGACCCCTTTCTTGATAGGTAACTTTCTACTTTTCTTATGGAGAACCAAGGTAGCTGTGGAATCCTTGTAGATATTTGCCAAGATATTCACGTATGCCTCCTGTACTCCTTGATTACGCAATGCCTCTATGACTGCTGGTATCTCTACTGAATCAAATTCCTTTTCATAATCTATGAAAGCCATATAGAGAGGTTGATTGTACTCTGCAGATTTCTCGATTACCTGATTGATGACATGAATATGATCCATTGTAAAATATTCTATCCTGAAGCCATCCTGTTCTCTTGATTGATTGAAGTCAAATGTTACGCTAATTCTGTTGGAAATTATCTTGGTGAATATTTTATACAATACTGAAAGCAAAAGTAATGGGTCTATAATTCTTCAGTTCCTTTACTTCTTCCGCCTTATGGATTAGTTTAACGTTGGCATTCTTCCAGTTCTCTAGTACACTTGAAGTCATGAGGCATTGCATTTAAAGGGCCGCAAGCTTGTCAAGCACGATATCTCCTCCACCTTTGATTAAATCGAGCGTTATTCCATCTTCTCCAGGCATTTTTTCCCGGGTCATGTCTTGCAAAGCCCTTCCAACTTCATCGCTAGTTATACGAGCAGCAATTATATACACGAGATATATGCCTGTAAATAAGCCGTGTCAATAATGCCGGCAAGCCTCCTTTCCTTTTTTTTCCACGAGGAGTCCGTGAGAAGTATATTTCACTGGGTTTAGAGATAAAATATTTTGCTTTCGGAGGTCGTTGTCTAAAGTATTTGTACTCGATTCAGTTAAAAAAATTCACTATTCGAAATTCATTAATTAAAGTATACAGTTTCTAGTTATTCGACACAATGGTAAACATAAGTTGATAATTATGAAAAACAGAGTGGCACATGAAAAAAACCACATGGTGCCAGCAAAAATCTACAGATATTTAGGGAACCATTCAAATCAGGCGGAGGGGAATTGTGGACTGTGAATCGATTAGGAAGAATGATGCAGCATAGTTTTTTTTTTTCAAAAGTCCTTCTTTCCACACACTCATGGAATAGAACGAGCTAACGAAGGGCATTGAAAAGTGTTAATGAGAAATGTTCCAGTCGTTGTTGAAAGTGTTGTTTCCTTTCAACTAATTCAGTTTTTTTCTTCTACGTTTATTCTGCCTTTATCGCTATTACCTTGCCCGTTCGTGCATGCGTATGGTTTATTATGAAATACTCTTCGTTGTACTCCCTGCAATGATTCCTTCTAAAATCCAATTCAGGGTATTTGTGCAAAATTATAAGATAATGTTAAACAAATATTTTGTATCATATACTTCATTTCACTCATATGTGGCAATGCAACGAAGGCTAGGGAAACATCTCTTGCTGCTCGTATTCATGACCAAAAAATGGTGCGCTAATTTAAGAAAGATACAGGTATGCGTCACGTACTTTGATGTAACGTTAAGTCTCGTACTTTTAAAAATGCTGCGATATATACTGTGACTATTACATGGAAGGTATTGCGGATCTAAACCTTTTTTACACGAGAGTGAACTAAGTGGTACATATCTGCTATTGGCAGCCATAGCACACGACTTGTGGTTGCTACTAAAACATAGTATACGTCGTGTACCAGAAGCACGAAGGTGCACGAGTAATACGCGATTCGACGTAACTTTACGTTCGCAAGTTGTAGTTGTATTTGTTTATCATGCGTCTGGGTATTCCACATGTATGTGTATGGTTGTTCCGTAGTAAGCATTGCAAATCGGATAACAACTGCACTACTTCTACTTCCTCAGCATCCGCAGAGTGGTCTGCCTGGTATGAAACGTAGTATAGCAAGGAAAAGATTGACTCCCAGTGTTTGGCGGCACCAAACGGTTGTGTGTCACCCTGGTGCTCTCGTTCGGTGCTCTGCAGGCACGGTGCCCAGGTGCTGGAGCCGGGAATGGATGACGGGTCCGGTCAGGACCGGGGCGCCGGTGCCAGTTGGTTCCAGGGAATGGGTCATCGGCTGGGCGACACCACGACAGGCAGCGAGGCAGTGGCCAGCCCAACAGCAATGCCACGCCGGTCGTCCGTCTCGCGGGTGCTCAAGATGTGGCAGGACGGCTTCAGCATCGACGATGGGCCGCTGCACGCCTACGACGACCCGGGCAGCCAGGCGTTTCTCCAGGCAATCCGTCAGGGGTGAGCGCTCGCAGACATAGTTATGGAAATTACTACTAGGGGAAGATCTGGGGCTAGCGATCTACAGGAGCTGCAGATATGTTCCCAACAATGTGTATTGCTGACTATCAAGCCACGAGAAATTGTAGCGAGTGAACTATCTCTATGACCCCCAAGGCAAATGCTCTAAGATGTAGTCATTGTGACCACTTTCGAAGGAGCACAAGAATTATGAATGGTATTTGCCATATTTACTCAGTTCTAAACGGCATTTTTTTTTTCAAGAAGAATTTAATAAAATATGACATGCACGTTATCGAGTACGAAACTAAACATACAGTAGTGTCAAGCTATCATCATTGGTATTGAAAATTTGTGTAATCCAGTCCAATCCACACTTCACTGCATCTATGTGAGCTGTGGTTTTGTACCCACTCCATAAATGTATTAGGCAATGTTATAACTTGGGCACTCTAGTTAGGCTGTCATGGTCTGTAGAGGTGTTTGGTCCGCCATTGGCTCCGACGGTAGGCTGTTACGAACGCAGTTTTGGTTTTGGACTCGTACGAGATTGCAATGTCCAAGAAATTTTTTAGTGTTCTTAGAAAACAAGGTGCGCGTTAGAATCTAGCAAATACTTCAAAAATTCACTGTGAGCTATCGTTTTCACTTCAAGTTCTTCCTAGGGTTGGCCCAAAATAGGTGTTTTCGAAGGGAGATTTTTGATGTGTGTTAGAAACATTTCGGTACCCAAATTGTCGCCAAGACGGACGCTGCCCGACCCTTAAGGTCACCACTGCGGTCACCTTGGGGCCGGGCACATGCGTCATGAGCAGCCAAGTTAGAATTATCTGGTAAAGTAAATTTCAGGATTCAAATAACAAAGGTTTGGTCCCATAGAAATGTATGGGTGCCAGATGGAATCTGCAGTCGCGATTGAATTCACAGAAGACTGGTATACTTCACTAAAATGGACATTCAGTCTAAGTGGTCTCGCATGATGGGAAAGTCGCGGTGCATGAGACAAGGAACGACCGCAGAAACAAGACTTACTGATGACTGATGCCCGGTCCACTACCGTGTTTTCCAGTGTATAAGTTGTGGTTTTTTTGTGAATTTGTCATCAGTGCGTCTTGGACTTTATACGAAACATTGTGGCTACCACGACTGCAGAAATGCGCCTGGAGTGTCCATATCATTGCTATCGCAATTATATAGGAATGGCACCCTGCTTGCACGTGACTTGCGATCACGGAGTGAAATGTCACTAATTTTTTTTTTAATCGCTAACCGAACGAACATCGGCGTCTTACACACCGGTGCAACTTGTATATGTGTTATTGTTTTTTCGGAAAAACTGCCGTTTTGAGGGGGGTGCAACTTGTACAAAGATACAACTTATAGCCCACAACAAAAGGTATATCTTGCATGGAATAAATGTTGTTTTCGCTAGTGAAAACAAATCGCTGTTATGCTCTATCTTACCTTTAGAGACTGGTACAGTTGTGTGAAAACTCTTGAGACCTACCACAAAAATGACAGTTTACAAGGACAAAAGACATTTTGGTATTTGTAGAGGAGCCTTGTTCAGTATGATGACAGGTGATGTTTACAACCAACAGAAATCTAAAATAGGTATCATAGATAGCACGCGTAAGCAGTCCATGGGATGCCGTCATTGCGATTCAGTTCCTGCACATCCATTCGATTATGTAATGATTCTATACATGGTGACCGCAGCGATGGCCTAGCGGTAGAGCATTCGCCTCGTATGCGGGAGGTACCGAGTTCAAATCCCGGTGCCGCCGGGAACCCACCGGTTTTTCTAATGGGTAGAGATGTCCCTTGGCCTGGTGCTCGGCTGTCGTGGGGGTCCACATCTCGAAAGAGGGCCCAATAGAGATTTCAGCTGTTGTCTCTGGGCGCCTCTTGTCCAACCACAGACGGCCTTGTAGACGAGCATCCGCCGCGGCTGTGGGAGGCAAGTGCTGCCGCCGGGTACCTACCGCTAAAATAGGTACAAGCGCGCTCCCGGCCTGGTGCTCGGCCATTATGGGACCTCAACGCTTGGAAAGGGGTGTTTGACCTCAACCCGAAGGTGCCCCCACCTCAATAGGTGCTTGGGGTGCCACATGGGAAATGACCGCCATGGGAGCGGCCCAGACATCACTTGATTTCCGTGCTCACGTTGGTTTCGACGGGAATTCAGGGCGCAGGCTCCTTTCCCAAGCGTATCACCCCTGAAGGAAGCCGAACGCCAGGCCGGGGTATGCTTGTACCCTTCTGAACCAGTGGGTGCCCGGCGGCGGTGGGAATCGAACCCACAGCCTCGGCTGTGGGTACGATGAAGGCAGGCCATCCGATTGCACTCAATGCCGATGATGTTTCCATTATCCCATTCAGTATCATGGCCAGTCATTTCAGCGTGCTCTGCAATAGAATTTGTCTATGAATTTTCTTATTTGACATTACAGCAATGTTTTTTGTCTTCTATCAAAGTCGCCAGTATCGCCTATGTAAACCTGGCTGCAGTCAGCGCAGGGAAGCCAGTACACCACAACTGGAACGTTATTCTTTCGTAGTGCACATACTCACGTCCACCAGACTGTGTCTTAGTGTCTTGTGCACACACCCCATGTGCACATTGTATGTGCTTGGGACCTCAGGCCAACAATCCACTAATTCCAAGTGTGCATGATATGGCCGCATGTTTTGGGGGCTTTGGGGCTGTTGACAGTGCACAGGCATGCGGAGGGTGAGTCGGCTGGTGCTGCACCGATGTCACGAAAGAAATGGGGCACCCATTGGTTTTTGGGTCACGATGCACGCACTTTTAAGTCAGCTATAAAGTCACTTGATGACGGGCAAATCGTTCGTGCTTGCTGAATCTGTGTAGAAACAGCGGAGCGCTTGTTTGAGACAAAGGGTGAACAGACCTGTAGGTACAGTAGTGGCTCATGGGCCTGTGGCTTCCGACCGACACTAGAAGACAACTTTGCTCCCTTGCACGTTACTAAGACCTCAAGAAGAGGCAAAAGATAATTTTACTCTCCTCATTTATGGAACTGATGGCTTCCTCTATGAAAAAATATAAATGTGATGAAAACGAAGTCGGAACGTCCTTTCAGATCGCACAGAAGCAGTTGTCGATATACCGGACAAAATATTTCGGCCTAGGAGAGAATGTAGCAAGTGTACGCCATTCCAAATACTCCATGTTGACTTCAAGTTAGCTGTAGTATACCAAACACCGAAGCTCTCATTGCAATTCCGTGGAATATCTATAGAAAGCACAGTGGGAAACGGAAGTAGGTTTTCTTGAGACAACTTTTAAAGTTGTCTCAAGAAAACCTACTTCCGTTTCCCTTACAAAGATTAAGAAGCTTACAAAGATTCCTGTGCTTCAATGGGAGTCCTCTGCAGCAGTGAATCATCGCGTTCAAGAGCACTGGCACACACTTGCGCAGCCAAGTCAATCAGGAAGCTGGTGAAAATTGATTTCACATCAAATTACACAATAATGAATCGTCATCTAATGAAATGTCGGACTTTTTCATAGAAATCACACGAGTTGCTTGCATGCGTTAAAGAGTGGCCTACTAAAGGCGACGGTGTTCGGTGTAGGTGGCCAGAAAGATTCTGAACACAAGAATGACTATGATCAACAATAGGACAATATGGACTCCCATAGATACAATTGTGTATAGTCCATAGAGTGGCTGGGGCTGAACTGTTGTGGCATAAGAATTTATTGCGCCAGGGACCGAGAGGCTTCCGAGTAAGCTGCTGTGTGCATCTACGCTTGTGTTACCATTTGAGACCCATGTTTCAGCAAATTGCAGGTACCAAATCTGTCGTACGCCTGCCAACTTTCTACGAAGCTTTCATTTGGTTCATTTGGGTTCAAAAAACAAATCCATTCACCTGCCTCCGGTTGAAAAACACGCTTGCTTTTAGAGAAACATAGTTAGTTCCCTTGGCTACTAGCTGTGTAAGACCGTTTTCTGGAGATAGTTTGTCTGGAGATAGTTTACAATTTCAGTAAAAGGTAAGTTCAAATAAAAAAAAAATGTCGAGGATTTTAATTTTTTGTTGGAATATGAGTGTGACGTTACCTAAAGGAACAGTGGGGTTGCAAATTTGGGTAGAAGTATTGGTGTGGATTTTGGGGTAGTATAGGAAGCATGATTTTTTTGTGCTGATGGTGACTTCTGCACGACATGCCCAGCAAGAGACAGCATGAATGCCTTACGTGCCCTTGCTTCTTGACCCGAGCGGTTGGTTGCGGAAATGCCAACCACCTGCTGTCGGCGTATGCCTGTTCGGACACATTGGCCGATAAGGGGTGACTTAAAATTCTACAAATAATAATGTTCCATTACAGAGGACTTAGTGGCGAGCCCTCAGAACTTCCAGTCAAAGGTGTGGTGGTTTACGCCTCACTGGCGCTGGAGCAGTAAACGACAGTTTGGTGTTTATAAAATATTTTTTTTAACTGATGGCAAACGTTCTTGGAGCTGTGTAAAAACTGTAATACTGTGGGATGCAAAACGGTGTCAAAGGCACCTTTGAAATCGAGAGAGATGAGTGAGGGCGTGTAGCTTATTACCTTTAATTTCACCGAGTGCTTTACGGAGCACATGTAGGGCTTCGGCGCACTCTTCCCATGTGTGAAACCAAATAGTTTAGAATGGAGTAAGTTATTACAGTGTAGGAAATAGTATCTGTGGTAATTTAGAAGTTGTTCCAAAGTTCTACCAGAAATGGAATTAATTAGATTAGGCCGCCAGTGTGATGAAAGTGAATTATTGGGTGGTCGGTTAGGTTTAGCTACAAAAGTAATGCTACTTTTTCTCCGACAAATAGGGAAGTACATTAGTTTTAAAGAAAAATGAAATATGAAAAAATGAAAATGTCATTTGCTTATGAAAACGAATTTGCAGCATGGGAAACATTGCAGCATGGATAACGCCCGTCCCGCCCCTGAGCAGAACGGGTGTTACCAAAGGTTGTTCGATTTCTCCAATGGTGAAAGGCACGTTGTTAGTTGGATTGTGGTCAGCCAATAATTGCTGGAGCTGTGTGTAATAATCATTGTCAGAGAATCTACAGAAATGTTTGTGGTTAACAACTTAGTGGGGAGTGTAAAACACTTGTTACGAAACCACCCTCCAGAAGTGGAACGATGGAAGTTTGGCGTGCTGTTTTCCAAGTGAGATTTTAATGGGAGGCCGAATGTATTTTGCTGTCTTAACGATGTGCAAAGCCGCTTCGAGGCCGATGTTTTAGCAACATCGATGTGCACTTTATATAATAGGCAAAAGTGTTGTAGTATTGAGATTTCTGAAAATCCCCAAGTTGGGGTTCTGGTATTTTTCCAAAATGCCTGCTCATTGGTCTGATGCGCTTGCATTCAATATTCAAATCTGGCATCCCCCAGGAATTTGCTTCCACCTGATCTTGGAACAACTGGTCGTAAATGAGTTTTGCGCAAGCATTTGAAATTAATGTAAAATTTATTAATGAAGAACTCTTAATTTCTTCTGAATGAAGGGGAGTTTGTTGAACCAATTAGAAGCCATTAAAATTATAGAGCAACACCAGAATTTTTTGTTTTCCAAATCTTGTTAGGAATTTTAGTTGTCTTGTTTTGACAGAAAAAACAAAACTGAATGTTTTGATGATAAGAGTTTCATAATCGCTAATGAACCAGTCGTAACCGTATGAGGCAAGAGCAAGAGATGCTAACGTGCCATCCATCCAGCTATGAGCAATGTGTGATTTAAATGTAGGTTGCGATCAAGGGTTATTGAGTACTATGAGATCATTGGCAGGTGCGAATTGTGATGACTATGCACCACACGTATCTCCATCAATTGAGTCTCAAGGTTAGTGTTTTACGTTGAAGTCACCGGCAATAGTTCGAGTGGAGCAGGGGGTGTTGTATGAACTGCGTTGATGACAAATGTAAAACCTTCTGCACTTCGTCGCTACTACTAATTCTGAGGTGTGAAATATAAATGTCGTATCCATCAACTGGTGCTAATAGGTCTGGACAGTACACGCCGACGTAGCATACTGGCGACTCGGCCAATAAAACCACAGTGGCAAGCAACATGACTGTTACCTAGGTGACACTCCGTGTGCTGTGATGAATCGACAAAAGAGACATTGTCTACTCTCGTCGGCGCAGCCGCCTGCACACTTGTAGAATTTCGGCAGAAATGACCCTTGGCTAGACCTGTGGTCGAACCGGTTTGGAAAAGTTCCTCCAAAAACTTACCATTTGGGTTTAGTTCCAAGATGGCAGAAAACGTATCGGTACGGCTGAAAATAGTGGTTCAGCTCCGGTTTTTGGTTCAGTTCCGGTTTGGTTCGACACCCTGGCTGCAACGTTCATTGGGGTGGATGGCTAAGGTGGAATAGGCATTATGCTGCCTGATGATATTGTGTGACAAAATTTGCAACAATAGAAAATATTAGAAAGTTGTTCAACACCTTTATCACTGTTTAAAGAAGCACTGACTTATTTTTTTTTTTCCATAAATTTAGATACTCTGCCACATGCTTCTCCCACATAAAAGGATGAAGATAGGGAAAAACTTGATAAGATACTACTAATACTAAAATTGGTCTCAAATGCTGCAAGTGCCATTATTAACATTATCGACATGTTAAATGCTAAATGTAATGGGCACCTGATTTTGTAAGAAGTAAATGTAGCATGTCTTGGATTTCCACAGTCAGCGAAAAATAGCAGTGTTTAATTTCACTGTATGGTAATTTATTCACTTAAAGGCTAACTGATACGAAATTTGACTTTGGCTAAATTGGTAATAAATGAGTAGTATAGATCACTGAAGCAATCTTGGCAAATTAGCAGAACTGTTAATGGTCTAATTTTGTTATTAGCAGCCTTTAAATAGATCTTAAGCAGTCAATGCGTGCATCTGGTGGTTAGCGGACGTGATGAACGTCACAGCACATCGCCTCAGATTTTCAGCATGCATCGAGCAGCCATGTGCGGCTCCTAATCATGTACGTTATGCCGACGAGTTGCACATTCAGAGTCATGCGTCACTTTCGGCGAGCTGTAACGATGGAATTTTTTACAGTTTCGGTATCAAAAACAAACTTTTGTGAGCCTTTTGGGACTCATCCACTCTTTTTGGAAACCTAAAATTTTGCACGATGGCTGCTCTATGTATGTACTATCGGATTCTTGCGCTGCCCAAAATTTCATTGCAGTTCGCTTTTAATGTCCATTGTTGTCACTCTCGGATGACTCGCCAAACAAGAGCACTTAAAACGAGGGATGTGATGCAAGTGCTATATGCTACATTCCTGAAGTTTAGGAGAAGGGGTGACTGAGCATCGTTGGTAGAGGTCATGAATCGGCTGATGATATGACAGTAAGCAGTAAAGAAAGCTACAGTGCAAGCAAGTTACTGCAGTCTGCTTCATATTTGTCGATGCTTTCCTGCCACTGCATACAGGGAGATCCCGAGGGAGTTGCTGCAGGACGCAGATGGCGCCGAGGTGAACCTGAACATGGAGGACCACCGGCACGAGCAGTTCGTGGTGCCCCCACGTGCCAGGGTGATGGCCTTTGAAGGCACAGGACACCGGCTTGGCACGTGAGTCTACATGTTAAACTAGTTGGTTCTTGATCATGGATCTAAAGTTGTGCTGCATAGCTCAAACAAAACTTACAAATGAAGAAACGCGATAATGCACACAGGATGATGCGCAAACTGACAGCTGTGTTATTTAGAATAATGATTTCATTAATGAAAGAATAATGAAGCGCCAGTGACTGCTGGATTGCATAAGCCAGAAGCGTAACACCTTTTGGCTACTTTCGATGCCAAGAAGCTGCTGGCACTGCATGAAGAAGTTCTTTTTGCTGTGTCTCAGTGTTTTGCCTAGGCAACCCATGTGCACTGTACCGTAGAGCGCATACATACAATGGGCTGCTGCCTCTGGAATCCTGCTTCGTTCAAGGCATCCATCATACTCGCTAGTAGCAACAAAAGGCTTGGTAAAATTCGTGTGAACCCGTGCTTTTGTATGTGTGTGTGCGTGCGTGCATGCGTGCACATACTGGTGTTTGGACTCTTTATGCACTCGCACAAAGCTTCGCTGTATATAGATTCGGACACGTTGGATCTTCTGCAATCTTTTTTTTTTTTTTTTTCTCGTTCCTTGTTTGTCGCTTTGCCTCTGCTTCTCCTCCTCCTTCTCCCCTTGGCCCGCGCACCTCATTGAGGAGTGCGCTCGCTGGCTCGCTTGTCCGAAAGATTTTCTGGCAGCCGCATTATCGTCGGTATTGATCGTCTCGCACGGCTGCACTATAAGTGGGATGCGTATACATGGAGATCTATGGGATGGTAAGCAGGAGTCGCAAGAGATTGTGCGTTATAGTCAGCCTTGCGCTATAAGCGGTTATGTAATAAGTGGTCTGGGCTGTATATATGCCACTTTGGAAAATAAAAATAAAACATCTGGTTGTAGGTCAGTGCTCTGTTATGTGCCTCTTCGTCCTGTGTCTTGCTGTTGAAAAATCTGTTGTTTGACATCGGTAATAAAGTGCGTGTATCCCACCAAAGGTGTGTGCGGAGACAAAGCTAAATTAAAAAAAAAACAATTGCATGCATGTTCTTATATATACTACTTGGATGACTCCTCCTATATGTACTTCTCAGAGTACGGATTATGACCGAAAGTTTTTTTTTTTTTTTTCTGTACTTGCCACGCCAAATTGCAGCTTGCGGTGGGAGGCATGACGTAACGAGTACAGATGAATTGAGACTGTGTACAAATAAGAAAGAAAACAAAGCACATATATGCGTCCCAAAGAGCAAACTGAAAAAGAAAAGGTTATTGGTGCTCGCAGTCATGTAGGTGCACAGCACACAGAACTTTACATTTTGGAAACGAAAAGAGAATGAGACGTAACTGTCGCAACTTTCCTGGTGAAACTGGTGGTAGTGTTTCCACAACTTTGAAAATCAGTGTCGGCACTCCTATAAGCGTCATGCACGCTTGCCCACAGTGTGACCCCAACGTTGACCCGACCAGCGGTTCCAGAGCTGCCGCGGGAACATGCAGAGGCAAACGCCAAGGAGGCAATCAACTTGGACGAATCCCAGCCCACGACCAACATCCAGATTCGTCTCTCGGATGGCACAAGGTATAGTGTGCTGGAATTTCAGCGTTTCATTTTACTCTATGCTGTACGCAGTGCAGAGCCTTATGTCGTTGAGGCCTGTTAAGCATTGCAGTCGTGTTTTTCTCCATTCCCCCTCATGCGTGGCAGGTGGACAGAGTGGCAAGTTGCAGATTGAGTGTTTGAATATGCTGCTGTTGCATAATGTGCGTAACTTGCGCTGTGTTCTAGCAACGTGCTGGTGTTGTTTACATTATAGTGCTGCCAGAGGCAGAAGCACTCCTTTAGTTGATCAGCATTTTGGCTTTAGCATCTTCAACGAGCCTTTCCTAATTATTAGTGCTCAGATTCAAGCAGGCGTGTAGAAGTGCAGCTAAATTTCAGCTGAGTTCTTTGTGACAAGCTCAACTTGTCGTCAATAATGACTTCCCCTGTGCTTCACAATGGGGTCTGCAGTGATCACGTTGTCCTTGCTTTTGAGGAGATGAAAGGATGTTTGGAACAAAAAGTCCTCAAGCTATTTTGCCATCCTCGTTAACAGCTAAATGATTTACGTTCTTATGCATTGCTTTCTGTCTTCGTCATTGCTTTCATTTTCTGCGCTAGGAAAAGCAAGTTTCTTTTTCTTTTTTTGTCTTGTCACCCTTACAGGCTGGTGGCCCACATGAACCACACCCACACGGTTGGGGACATCCGCAAATACATCGTGGTGTATCCTTTCTTGGTGGCTAGCCTGTGCAGACCAGAAGCGCTTGGCGATCAGTGTGCGGATTGAAGACAGGATATGTGAAACCTGGAAGTGCCCTTCTCCACGCACCTAGTTTGAACCTTAACCAAGATGGCGGACCTCGGGCTAGAATCGTAAGGAAGGTGTCAACACACGGACTGGTGGCACCATTGCTGCCGCCATTCGTTCCCCACATCGTCCGAGCTTTCAGAACTTGTGGATCAGCTTTTGCAGCGCTACTGGCAGCGGTGCAGCCATCTTGGTTGAAGCAAGTTAGGTGTGTAGGAAAGTCTGCTGGGAGAATTTTTCATACCATGGAAACTGTTTGTTTGGATGAGGCAAAGACATTTCGGATGCAGTGTGCGAGCAGTCATGCGCAGTAGTTCATAAACGGTTGTTTTGAATATTCGCAGGACACATAGAGATGCTTTAAGGTACACTAAAGAAGGAATATTCTAGCACCTTTATTAAAGGGGCATTACAGCACTTCTTGAACACAGCAAGAAAATGTTCACAATTTGTACATAATGCTGCTGGGAACAAGTCGGTCAAATACAGTGCAACCTACTTATAACTGTCTTTATCAATCGTTATCGTCATATATCACTGCGTTGTAGCAATGTTCTGGTGTTATGTACAGTGCCACCAGAGGCAGAACTCTTTTTGTTGATCAGGATGTTGGCATTAGCATCCTCAATGAGCTTTTCTTAACTATACCTCATTTCATTGTATTTTTTTATTTTCCGGCTCCACCTATTAAAACTGTGTCCTGATGTAACAAATATTTTTTAAATGTGCTGTACTGTTGTAACAGACACTTTCAAACCCAGTTGCAGTAAAAAAGAGGGCGCACACAAAGTTCTGAAGCACAACACAGCAACCGAACGAGGCACACAACAGTTCAGTCCTCAGTCCAGTCCAACGGGGACGAAGATATGACCTCCGAGATGAGCGAGCGAGCACTGCGCCAAATTTAGAAATCTGAGAGGCAGGTTGCTCGCTTTTCAGGCATGTCTCCAGAGGCAGTACGGTGCAAAGGATGGGTGGTTACAAGGCAGTTATTAAATGATGACGGCTCGTCGATGCTTCATTTACTTCATGTCCTGATTGCTGACAGCAGCTCAAGAGGATGTTTTAACTTTTAAACTTTGTACGCTGCGACAGCCTGCGTGAAGCGCATTCCATTACGGGCACGCCACATATCGAGCGTGTTCGTGGCGTGCAAAAGACCAGTGCCTCCACTTCTCTCTCACTGCGGCTCACTGCGCAGGCTGGAGCAGCTAGGCTTGGCCTGCGGCATCGCGAGATTGCGCCACTGCAACTTGCGAGGCAACAAGCAGGCCAATCCAAGCCGGCAGCGCGCTCACACAGAGAGGCCGTGTGATAGCTGTGTGACGTGTTGTGTTAAGTGCTGCTCGAATGCAACGAACTTCGTATCGCAGCGTGTTAGCTGTTCTCTATGATCGCGTCGCTGTTTCGCTGGTTTCACAGCAATGTGAATGAGCCGAGTGGAAAGCGGGAGTGAAAGTCTATCACATTGGAACAGAAGGAAGCTAGTGTAAAGGTTGTCGCGTCAGGTGCTAAAATGTTGCACACGTTTGAGATTCTTTTGATGTTGTTTTAAAACTTCATTGCATATATGGCCACATAGTGGTTCAGGGGGCCGCGGAACTGTCTTCTGCTTTGCATATTTAAAGTTGTGTGCACTAATTGGGCATTTACTGCAGTAAAGGGCAATACGTAATCAATTTAACAAAGTAATGGACATAACAAAGTAATTTCGGCTCCCCCTTAAACTTTGTGATAATGAGTTTTGACTGTAGTCCACTACATACAGTGGGTGCCCATAGTTTCTCATTAACACTTTCGGGACCGCGCCTATTCCCATCGATAGTATGTTATCAATGGTAGAAATTTGAATTTTGGCGCTCTCCGAGCGCTTCTGGACAGCTATCGCCACCGAAGGGGTTAAAGAGAAACATTTTTAGCACTTTCGCTTTTGTGTTTCGTTTTTCCACTGCGTGGGGATTTTTAAAGCGCCTTCGTAGTTGGGGAGATGAGTGCTCATAGTTTCGAAGATGGCGTCGACGTCACGCGCCGCTGCTTCATGGAAACAGCGAATTTCGACGGATCCCGATGCATCTGGGCTCGAATTTCTGGATTATGGTAGCAGCACAGACTTGGAAGACGGCTTCGATTTGTCACAAGTGTGTCAAACCACCCCAGAACGTAAACAGGCATCTGTGGGTGATTTTCGCTTTCTTCTCGGACAGTTTCATCGCAGCCGCGCATTGATCTAAGTATATCCGGCGTGTTCTAAAGGTCACAGTTCTTATCGGCAGGGTGTCAACGTCGACAGAAATTAACGGCCGGCGGCCGCGCAGAGAGTAGAGTTTTGTGCATGGAGACAGCCGGGAGTGGACATTGGCACCGCGCTCCACAATGCCGCGCGGCTGTTTACTAGGGCTGATGTTTTCCTGTGTATCTAAAGCAATTTTGTACATACAGAGCTCATATTTGCAATATTATTGCAAATGGCCCTTGTTTTCGTATCGTATGTTTCGTATCGTATCGTTTTGTTTCGTATGTTTATCGTATGCAAAGCAGCAATGATGTTTTTGTTACAATTCTTTCTTTATATAATTCTTTTCATAGTATTTTTAATAAATATGTTGTTTGAAATTAATGCCGTTGGAAAAATAATTTCATACTGTACAGCATCTTCTGTAGTGGGAAAAAATATTTCCTAGACTACCCGAAACGATTTTCCCGTGGTCATGAAAGTGTTAAAGATCCCTCTCACCTGCGACTTCTGACACCCCCTTTTTTAGCCTGGGGCAATTGTTCATGAGCATGAGTATTCTCGTGCACATGCTGCCCATCTTGTTGCTCCTTCGTTGTTCTGCGGCACCTTTGTCAGATGCCAACATTGTAAACTTGCCATAACTGGACTGAGGGAAAGAAGGAAATGAAAAGGAGCAATAAGCTGGGCATGCTGCCAGTACTGCCCCAGCTGAGGACAAACAGGGCCAACAGACACTGCTTTCTTTATATCTTCATTGTCATTAGGTCCTTTTCAAAAATTTCTTTGGGAATACAGTCATTGAAAAGCATTGCATCTACTCTAGTGTGTTCTTGGTTTTGAAGGAAACTTCTTACGGGGCCCCTAGGGCTGCAAACTACCTCCAACATTTCCTTAACACATTTCAAGTAAATGTGCATTGTGTACAGATTGCTGTGACGATCATCTTTTGCAAACACACTAGCACTACGAGCCCCGAGGAAGCCACAAATTGCATGCCCCTCTCCAGGTTTTTCAGGATTTCCCAGTTCCTTTTTCATACGTCATATGCCAGCATCCTCGTGGCATCACCAGGGTAAAAGCTGCCGAATGGCCCATTTATAAGCGACATCAGTTCCAATCCGTCTGCTAACGAGCCTTTACCATCCGGTCGCATTCCTGCTCTTTCTTGTCCGTCTCGCTTGCCTGTTGTCCGCGATCAGTTGATTTCACCTTTTGTAGCACGTTTTGCACTGCGTGTGTGGCGGCAACCGTGTGTAGCCAAAAAGCATGGTGTCCTGGTGCCCCAAGGTTGATGGCGTTTTCAAACAAGAAAAGAGCACCAACATGACGCTTGGCCTTCATTTTCCTTTCTAGTAAACACTATATTATCGTGAAATTTAATGGCAATAGTTGAAAGAGTCGTTTAAACCAATATAACATTTCTCTTGAAAATCCCTTTGTGACTGAAATTTTGCTTCTGTGCTCTTTCATGCATATCTATTGATAAAAGAAAACTGAGAAGTACGCCGGCTTTATTTCACAAGCTGTTTCTCCTTGACATGCACTTGCAACCCAGTGCTCGGCCTGAGTACGAAGCATCGACATTCATCCTGCTGACAACGTTCCCACACCAGGAACTGATGGATGAAAAGGCGACGCTGAAGGATGCGAACCTGCTGAACGCCGTCATCGTGCAGCGCCTGAAGTGACCACCGAGTCTGGCACTGTAGACGGAAGCAGGTGTACAGCCAGGTCTCTGCTCACTCGTGGGGGCCACAAGGAAACAACCAAAAAGACAACAGAGACCGAAACTGTGGCTCGCACAGCCACTGCCGCCTTTAGGTTGCTTTAATAAAGGTGTCGCGTTTCCACACGTTTCTAAACCCGGTTGCTACTTGCAAGCACATGTTGACTTTCTGTAATGTATAATAAAAATAAAGATTTCATTTGTGCTCTTTCTCAGAAGACCTGTCAAAGAATAGCAGTGACAAAAAAAAAAAAAACTGCGACCGCAAAAAGTTTTTCCGAGCGTGAAAGAAGCCCGGCGAATACACGCAAAATTGCCGCGCGACTGGCCGCTCGATGCACTTTGCGTGCGTGTATTCGCGGGCTTCTTTCACGCTCGGAAAAACACTTTTGTGTAGCTCGTATTGAGCATCAGAAAGCTGTATCGGGAGTTTTTCATGTTGCTCTACAATTTTATTATTGACACTTGTCATCTTATAATATTATTGCGATAGCAATTATATGGACACTTCAGACTCATTTCTGCCGTCGCCGTGAGGTTCCGTGTAAAGTCCAAGGGCGATAAAATCGTCGCTGCGCGCCATGTGCTGTTTGTGGGAAAGCGTTCGAGGATGAGCTGGCGTTCGCGGCTTAATCTCGCGCACGCAAGGGAGAGAAGCGCGAAGGAAGCGCTCTGTTGCAGTAGCGCTGTTCTCCGTCTCGCGCAGCGCTCCGGGGGTAGGACAGGGATGGGGAGGAGCGGAAGGGCGCGTTCTACTCCGGGCGGCCGCGCGCGCCTGCCCGCCCACTGTATCTTGAAAGTCATCTGCAACGGGGTCCGCCGTGCGCTGTGTTTTCGCGGCTTAGTTCGCGTTGATGCGAGACGCAGCACGAAGGTCAATTCGCTCGCTGCTGCTGCTGCTGATGCACTTACTCTCTCCAGCGTTTTGACAGCGAGTTTCCGTGGTCATCGAGTGAGATGTGTTCATGTTTGCTTGTGCGTGCGTGACACAATGCTTGTTCATTTAGTATATGCATATGTTTACAAGTTTACATGGCCGATAACACTGCTATCCGTACTTTGTATAGCTGTCCACTAATTTGCTATCGCAATCGATGCTTTGCTTTTCGGGCGAAGCTATGGATGGATGGATGGATGTAAAACTTTAATGAACGTCCTGAGGTACGCGACTCAGCGCGCAGCGGGCCGCTCCCACGTTGGGACAGTCAGGCCATGCCCGACCGCCGCATCGTGGGCGAAGCTATGACTTTTTTGATTAAGACTGATTATGTAATTAGGCGGAATGCAAAAAATAATCTGCGTATCTCCAACTGACGGCAAACAACATTACCTTGGTTCTGTCCAGCTACGTGGCATTCGCATATTTTTAAATCTTGGTGCATGATATTTGGGACACTCTGTATGTATATACATACAGAGTGTCCAGAGTATGTATACATACAGAGCTAACGTTACATATGTATGTACCGTTAGCTCGAACTCGCATATCTCGAATTATCGGATTAGTCAAATTTTTTTCCCTGGCACGGTGTCAACTCCATGTGCTTTTCACCCCTTATCTCCAAACGCCACTGTGCCGAACTCCGGATATCTCGAAACCTAGACTGCGAAAATTCTGAAGAAAAAAAAAAAGACGACCGAAACTTTTTTTTTTTTGTACCTCTTTGCGAAGCTGTAGTATCGCCAAAATGTGGAACCAGGGCCGCTATTTTGTTGCGATGCCTTTCCGTGCTTTTTGCACTTGGTCAGCGGTCAGAGCGATGGTCCACTGACGTTATCAACGGGATCAGCCGGCCGTAGGCGGTGGATGATAAGACTAGCTTAGAATAAGGCATAACGCGTCGGTACAAAATACCGGCCCACGCCTGCAATTTTGTCTCAATGCCTTTTGCTTTATTCTACTTCCCCCTCATCTACAGTTATCGGCCGCCTGATCGCATTGATTACGCGGGCGGAGCGTCGCTACGACCGCTGACGCGTGCGAGGAGCCGCGAGACGACCCGAGAGGAGGCGCTGTCCCGACGTTAGCCGACGTCAGTGGTTCACAGGGTGGCGATGCATATTATAAAGGACAGACTGCAGGCATGGGTGGATGGCGAGGAGGTGCTGGTGGAACTACAGAATGGGTTCCGGAAACAAAGGAGGTTAGAAGATTATCTGTTCTCATTGACGCAGTGTATTGAAATAGCAGAAAAGGAACACAGGCCGATATGGCTCGCATTTCTGGATATCGAGGGAGGCTATGACAGTGTACCCAAACGAATTTGTGGGACATACTGGGCACTCCAGATGTAGAAGATGAAGTAAGTAATCTTTTAAAAGATCTCTATAAAAGTAATAAGGTGCTTATAAATGGGAGAAAACGGTATCTGAGCCTATCTGATCGTCTGGGAGCGCTGAAATAGTGGCGGTATCACGTGGTTGTTTTTGCATTTCGCGGTCTTTCTTTAAAGGCAATTACAAGAAGCTCCATCAATGGTACTTAGCTGCAAACACTTCAGTCGGCAATTTTTAAATCTGATCTACAACTTTCGTATTGGCACTTTCTTTGAGAAGCGAATATTTTAAATGTTAGGCAATTAATTTATACCAATTAATTGACTTCGCAAAACGAAAAAAAAATTGGAGGACGCTTCAGCTTCGCCTTTAAGAGTGGAGCGCGATAGCGTTATCGGGACCCGTATCGCATTTTTCTTTGAGTAGGCTTCACTGCAACACAAAACGTGGGAAAGCCGGCTTTTAAAGACTAAGCTTACAACGATCCCCCTTAAGTCGGCTTCACTTTTAAACAGAAATACATTGCTGGGAAGACATTTTTCCCGGGGCAATATAAGTCGTCTTATATTAAAATGTGAAGACTCTAGGACCTTTTTTTATTATTTTATTAATTGTTCGTTATTGCACCGACGCGCGCGTGTCCAAAACGCATTAGGCAGGCCAAGTCCCAAATTTGACCTGCCGAGGATTTGAGCGCCATCTGGATAAGATTTTCGCAAGTAGCCTACCCGAGCGCGCCGCTGTTGGTGTGGTAAAAATGCTGGCAAAAGGGGTTTGTGTTTGAGTTTCCTCGTAACAGAATTATGTTTTCTCGTACATTTAAAAACAGTCCGACGCCATCATGTGCATCATGTGTGTAGGTTGTGGTTAAGTCATACTTTACCATTTTTCTGACAGATTTTACTGTGAGAAATTCAATTTTCGTTACCTTGCGCCACGCGGAGGGCCTGCGCGGTCGACGTGGTTCGGGATGATTTCTCCGCCACGGACACCGACGCCGGATTTTCAGCGACACGGGGCCCCTAACGCCATCGCGTTAATATCGCAGACTAAAACACGCGACCCTCAACACCACTGAGTTGGTTTGAGCCTCCTAGCACACTCCGTCGTTTTTTAAAACATTGGCTACTTTTAATTGGGACATCCTGTATGTATATATATATATATATATATATATATATATATTAGCGCGACAACGACGCGGTTCTCGTGACGTCTTTCGAAAACTTTCGAAGCCACTCCACGAGTGACGGGTTGCACCGTCGGGCCCATGCGCAGGCTTCCTCTTGCAAGTCATGGCGTTCAGAATATCTGAGAAGAGTAAGGAGCAACGCGTCTAATTTTCCGTATTTGGAGTGACTGAAGGCGCTTTACAGGGTCACTAAAGATAAAAGTAAACTGAGCTATATAGTATTACTTAAGTTACCTTTCTGCGATATGAAAGCGGCCACTGATATTTTGAGATAAGGCCTAATAAGCCAGAAAAGACGCGGGAACGAAATACTGGTCGTGTGACGCCTTGTTGAAGTTCCCGCGCAACCTGACCTTGACCTCACGATTTTTGACATGCGTGCGCGCGCGCCCAATCAATATCTCATCGGTAAAGGTGGAACTACATCGTATTGCGAATAACTCGAAGACATAACGTTGCAAGTTTCGAGAACATTTACTGAAGCGCAACGGACGAGAAAACACATTTACGTCCATGACGCCACAATGGCGTATACCGAAACTATAGGATTCTGACGCAAAATCCGGAGACTATACTTTGACCTTCGTTCACTCTTCTCATAAATGGCCCGCTACATCAAAATTAAGAAAGAAACTGATCGAGTGTTACCCTTTATTAATACCTTTAATTGAAAATGTCCGTAATGTGGCTGACGAGTTCGGTTGCACGCGCTGTGGCAAAATTTTCGACGGCTGTTTGTACAAGGTGCAAACGTATACATTGTGTACAGTACGTTTGACGACCTGACATTAGAGTTCTTCGATCCTTGTCATTTCTTATAAATCATCGCAGAGAGTGGCCGATATACCGGCGTTAACACGCCGTAGCGTCCTGCCAGCCAATCAAGAAGGTCCTGCCATCCTGCCAGCCCCTGTCGGCCAATCAACTAACCATGAAACGTGTGTAAACCATTTGCTGTTTTTTTTGCACGTGGCAATTGTTTCAAGCACTCATTTTCCCACCCTTAGGTTTGTACAAAGTTGTAATAGCTAGCATACGAGTGTATATTTCATGCTGAATCTCGGCACGTATTTGTTCGCATGTTGGATAAATATTTTGATTACTCAGCATTGCAGGGATGATTTAGCTGAATGGTGCTGTGTCTTCTCTACATATGGGCGCACGTGTAACTCTCGTATTTTATTTTCTTGCGCATATATCGTGTTCATATTTTCTTTTTCTCGTCAACGAAGGACCATTATCGGACCCGTTTCTTACGCAGTCGTTTATATCATTGCAACTTTTCTATTGTACTCCTATTGCGCTCACGCCTGGATGAAACTGCGAAAGGTGTGCAATATACTATAAATAAATAAAAATGAATATGAATCGTTACATGCTACGACCCGCTGTCGTCTTACGTTCTTCTTTAACGTGGCAAACATTCAACCAGTTTTGTAAAGAAAAGATTCAAACGCACCACGGAAGAATGGCACGCAGGGATCGGGAGGGCCGGAGGCAACAACTCTATACCAGCAACAAGCGAATCGCGCGTTTGTCTCATCGCCAACAACAGCCACGCCGGCCGGCGTTTCCTAACGGCTCCCCTCCCTCTTAAATGCGCAAACACAGAAAACGTAAATGTAAAGAAAAACTGTTGTGGCAGAGCGCGTGCTCGGAGACACTTTTTCTCGGGCATGGGCGAAACTCCCGTGCCTATGGAACTGCCGGTGAACCTTCGAGCGAGTCACGCCATATAGCCTCTGCTTTTTATTTTGATGTTTTTTTTTCTTTATTTTTTTGTCGGCGTCTCTGCACAACAGCGCTTCGGCCACTGTCCTTTGCAAGCGCGGTCATCACGCGACGACCACCCGACCGATCGGTGAACGGCAGTCACGCCAAGGCGATGCCCGTTGTTCCAGCTTGTGGTCTCAACCGCGATCATTTCGCATATTTAAGAGGAAGCTTTAGCTCGGGGCCAAACTCCGACTTTTCCTGTTGGAATACACGTGAAAAGACTATACCGCAGGACTGATTTGAATGAAATCAATGCATTTGAGAGAGAAGGTAAATTCTAGCAACTGTAAGAAGCGGAATTATGATTTGGGACCTCATAATTTAAAAAGAAAAAGTGCCGATAATCGGCACGTTAAAAAAAGAAAGAAAATTGAAGGATGATGTTTACGAAACCGTAATTTTGCACCAAAAATAGATATCATAGTTTTGTAAACTGCATCTGACATATCACTGCAAGGATAAGGAGTTTACAGCTCGTATGAAAGTCTTACAGCGTTGGCGAGGGCTTTGCAGCATACAAATTAGGGGTATATTTCAGAGCACTTTATAATACATCAATTTTGTGCGTTTCAGAGGTTACGTTTACAGAATTGTGATATCGTTATTTTATCATAATTTTAGGCATATATATCGACGATGAAAGTGCTCCGATATAAAGCATGAAATGCTTTTAGCTGCCGTTGTCGTCTACCTTCGAGTGACCTTGAGCCAAAAGCCATAGCCGCTATCCGCGCACTAAAGCGAGAACATCCGGGCATCGTTGCGAGAACGAAACGAGATCATCCGTGCAACTAGTCAAAAGCTGAGAAAATGCGGTCTCTGGCCCCCAACCCTTTGTTCAGGACCGCATTACACACGCTAGTTACTGCCCAAACAAGTTAGAAAAGATATTGCTTGCGAGTTCTTCCTAATCTTTATTCACAATATCACTGAAGCTCTAACTTCTAGTACGCTGAAGTTTTATTTGTCATTTCCAATAGCGACGTTCAAAATGTAGATACAGTGCACCATGCTCTTGATTGTCATCTTTTGGCGCTGAGACAGGGTTGCCCGTGCTCTTTTCAACGCCAGCGGTCTGTGAGTTCCGCGGCGCGGGTTTTGCGCCACCTCTTTCGAGAGATGGCGCCACGCTGCGTGACCAGGCCGGCATAAAGCCCCAGGCCGGCAGCATCCGATGCGCCGCGGATGATTGTGTGATGTGGTGTGTCGTTGCGAACATGCACTATACCCATTTAAAGATTGTGGCTGGTACCATCTAATCTGCTTTGCCGGTAGCCATTTCATGCTTACATCTACTCTCTATTACGGGAGAGCCAGCGTTCTTTTTTCTCCTGCTTTTTTCATAAAATACATTTTGACGCTTATATTACTTGTTTTTAATACAATAGGGTCTATTTAAACTGGGTAACTGCAATGTGTGTTTATATTTCATGTTTCGTATGCAGCCAATGTTTTGTATCGTTTTTCGCGGCATTGGGTATGACTTGCGTGAGTTGATGCATGAGTATATAGTATATAACGTATTTTATATGTAACTACACAATGTATATATTGGTAAAGGGGGGTCCAGGCCTCGTTAGGCAAGTTAGCCTTTAGGATCGAGTTAGTCTCGACTTTAGGCTCGAGGTAGTCACTGTAACCAAATGAACGAAACAGGAAATTTTCCAATTGTTTTTTTTTTTTTTTCATGGAAGGCGTTGTGAAGTAAAAACCAAGCTAACGTTGGATGATCAAACAGCGTTGACGGTAATAGTCGGTGCTAACCTAAGAAAGCAGACAACAAATACACCGCTGTCCAACTCAAAGAGAACTGCATATATGCACCAGCAATTACGTTAGCTCATTTCCGGGACGTCATGGCGGAGGCTAACTTTTTTCAATGTCGGGGCTTCTCGGAAAATTCGTATTGCAGCGCGGAGGCCTGCAGTGAGAAATAACAGTGCGGTTTTGTGGGCGGATTGTGTACTGAATTCTTGCACAGTGACAAATTTTGCTGCAGAAGGGGCATTTTTTTTCGGGGGGGGGGGGGGGGGGGGTCACCGCATACTGCCGCTTCATGGCAGCCGCGTCATCGCCCGACATGGATCAATAATTAAAAGACAGAACATGTTATATAACGAGTCGGCGTATACATACATAAAGAAATAAAACAAGAGGTGGAAGGTAGAAGGTTCATACGTATACATGTATAGCCACCTGTACTATACCGCTGTACAGATGTGTGCCGTTTGCTGGTTCTGTTGCTTACGGAATTGCGAAACGGAACAACATACGCTATACCTAAATATCCTTGCTGCAGCAAATATGCGCTATCAATCGCATCATTTCTTTAACAAACCGACTGGATTTATTCGTCTCTTTCTCCCGACTTAAAATAATAGTTTGTTCAGTCGCCCATTTTCGCAATGGCACTTTCTCCGCGAGGTCCTCTCCAAACACTAACCAGCTCTTTGAGACACGCGTGCTGTAGCGCGAGAGCTGTGTACGTGGCGTGTGTAGACGTCGGCCAGGCGGCGTTGCTGCGCCTTGCTAAGAGCGCCCCCGTGTTGGGAAAAAAGAATTCCCAGGTGTCCTTAGCTATTGCCTGAGAGACGCAAAGGCGAAAGCCTTGTAAAGCCTACTGTACGTAATTCACCTTAATACTCCTAATCCACCTTAATCGACATTAACCCACCGTGACCGGCCCTTGTTCTCCGTAATCCTCCTTAATCCACCCTATAGTCCTCCTTAATCGACCTTAATCTACCCTAATGCACCTTAATCCACCCTAATCCACCTCAATCCTCCTTAATACACCTTCATCATCAATCAATCATTAATTAACTTTGCTAATCATTAATAATCTCTTATACACGGCTGGACATGCTTTGGTTCGCTTCTGGGCTTTGTTGGGTCGCGTGACTTTCTGTATCTCACAATGCGACCTTGAAACATCGAGATCTAAGGCCTCGGCGGCAGCAGACGGCGCTCCGTCGGCGGTTTGTTTACATATTGCGGCTGCCAAGAAGGTATACGTATATGGCGGCTGCGTGCTCTCTCTCCCGTTGATCGTGGCGCTCGCGCTGTAGGTTGAACGGCAGCGCGTTGACTTGTTGGGAAACGGCAATGTGCAGACTATACACAGTGCCGTTTTCCAGAAACTATACGACGAAGGGTACCCTTTTTATTTCGCGGCGGGAACACAAAGAAAGCCGAGCGTCTGCTGTGGCTGCCATTTTAGGGCGTCAGACAAAATTTGCACATTTGAGGCAATTACAAAGGCCAAGCAGGTTTCCCACATCAGCGACAAAAGCTTCCGCAACATCGAGTTTGAGGTACACGCGAATTAAGTGCAGCAGAAGGGCCGCGTACCGCGGTTAGAGTGTTTAATAAACGTTAGCTGGGATGTGGGCGGCAGGTGTTTTTGTTGCCAATCTTCAGACGTCTAAGCTCGCCGCGAATCGCTTGGACGTCTGAAGGTCCCGCTTATACTTCTGTGACATTTAAATGTAAATGATGTTTTACACCCATTCGCGTTTAAACTACTACGCTCCGCTGTGGTACTCGAGCACTCGCCGGCTTTCCAAGCATATACAATGGCGCAGCCGAAGGTGCTGTGACGATCGACGACGGCAAGACGACCATGGGATCACGATTCTGAAGGGATGAAGATAGTATAAAGGCGACAGGTGACGAGGGTGGCATGAAGCCAATGGGACGACGAACGTTCTATGACGTATAGAGTGACGAAGATTAGCATGTCAACGTGTGTATGATGACGATGACGTGACGACGATGGTAAGACGAGAATCAGCCAGATGACGAAGATGAAATGACGACGATGGAACAACCGCGCACGATGGCATCATGTGCACGACGGAAGTTATGACAACGAATGCCCGACGACGACTGCATATGTGACGACGATGACATATATGACAACGGCGTCATAATTACAATTGAATGTCGGCAGCATGATATACGATGAAAATACAAAGAAGGCACGACGACAGCGGCGTGATGGTTAGGTTAAGTTAAAAAATTAAATTATGGGGTTTTACGTGCCAAAACCACGATCTGATTATGAGGCACGCCGTAGTGAGGGACTCCGGAAATTTGGACCACCTGGGCTTCTTTAACGTGCACCTAAATCAAAGTACACGGATGTTTTCGCACTTCGCCCCATCGAAATGCGGCCGCCGTGGCCGGGATTCGAGCCCGCGACCTTGTGCTCAGCAGTCCAACACCATAGCCACTGAGCAACCACTGCGGGTTAGGTTAGGTTAGGTTAGGTTAGGTAGGGTTGGGTTGGGTCGAGTCGAGTGTATGACGACGATGACGTAATGATCGACGGCTGTATGACGAGAATTGGATTACGACGACGACGTCTAGATGACGATGACGCATACCTATAATGGCATGATGACATACACAGTGTCACCTACCCAGCGGCATGTGTACCCGGGAATTGTATAGACTGCACATTATCCGGGATCGGCTCACCACTGCGGTCGGCGCCAAGGGCGCAAAAACTGAGCAACGAGCTAAGAAAAGCTAACGCTTAAAAAAATCGAGTGCTGGGAAAGAACAAGTGAATGGCAAAAGAAGACACGACAGGTGTTAAGTAACACACACCGACAAGTTTCTAGAATTTCGTATGGACGTAGTATGTATAAAGTTAAGTGCATTATAAGAATTTTCAGTGAAAAAACACTAATGAAGCAAGCAAGTGCACAGAATTAAAGACGCTGGACTATCCCGAGCCAGCGTCTTTAATTCTGTGCACTCGCTTCCTTCCTTAAAGTTATTTCGCTGAAAATTATTATGGTGCACTTTACGCAGAACCAAGTAGCTCAACGTTCAGCTCTATGTACCGGGTGTTCAAAATGAAGCTTTACGGAGTTTTTAATAATCGCCTGTGGCAGGTAGCATAATTCTTATCGTTGAGCTGGGTTGTTCGATGCGGCGGACATTAGTATCACGAGAAATCGAAACAGATATTCGACTAATTAACAAAAATTGACTAATGAACTTCTTAGTTATTTACCTTTACGACACATATTGGAATTTATGAATTGTAGCTGGTGAGCTTGTCAGGCGTATCCACTCGGAATGAATTTCCAGAATGACACCAGTTTGGAGATATGCGCCATCAAACTCGCCGTTAAAATGCACTGTTTCACTTATTTATTAATTTTTTTTTACCAAAATGCTGTTTTATACATTGAAGCACAAAAGTAACTGGAACGCCCATGTATTTCGTGCCACACTTTGGGAAATCATATCTCGAAACTGGTGTCATCCTGGAAATTCATTTCAAGTGCATGCATCGTCTGCATACTCACCGGCTACAATTGGTAAATTGCAATATGTGTCGTAAAGTAATAACTAAGTTCATTAGTCCATTTTTGTTAATTAGTTGAATATGTGTTTCGATTTCTCGTGCTACTAATGTCCGCCTCTTCGAATGACCTAGCTCAACGATAGGAATTACGCTACCTGCCACAGGCCATTTTAAGAAATTCCGTAAAGCTTAATTTTGAACACCCGGTACGTAAAGTTCCTTTTAGCTGCGGTCGCTTTTATATAGGGCCGGCAGACCGCTGTATCAAGAAGACATTAATTGAGCATAAAAGGGCATTAACCGGAGGAACACCGTCTAACCTTTCGTTGCACCGTTGCGATTGTAAATGCGCTCCAAAATGTGATGACACTATAGTTTTGTTCAGACCTAGGAACGAGGAGAGAGGGAGAAACGAAGAGGGAAAGGTAGGGAAGTTAACCAGGAAAGTGTCCGGTTGGCTACCCTACACTTGGAGAAGGGAGAAAGGGGAAAGAGTATAGATAAGAAACGAGGAAGCGCGGGTCTTTATGGTGAAGGCTTGGCATATCAATAAGAGCCAGAGTGTACTGTTTATTTATTGCCTATGCCAATAAATCAAAGCAGCAGAAGCCACGTCTCTCAGAAATGTGTGAAACAAAAAGGAGTACTCTTTCTTTCTTTCCGACGTGAAGTACGCTAGCAACATTCCTGGAGTGCTGAGTGCCATTAATTTTTTTTTGCGCATATACGTATATGCAAACGATCACTTTACACACACACACACACACACACACACACACATATATATATATATATATATATATATATATATATATATATATATATATTCTGCCTTAGATATACACGGGTGTGATGTTTTGGGCAATCGATCTCAATGACTTTGTGCACATCTAGTAGCGTGTCTCACCGTGCCCAAGCACTTTCAGAAGGAGACTACATCACAGACACTCTTGTGAGATTAAACGTCGTTGCACGTTTTGAAAGAAAATGAAACGTTAAACAGCTCGTACTCCCGATCTTGCGTAGTTTAGAAATGCTTAGCATTCATCACCTATAATAGCGCAGGTGAAGGGCATATTTGAAAGGAAGATAAATTATCATTGCTTGGTGACGGCTACGTGCAATTATTAGTGCAGAGAATTACGAAGACTTGCAATGGGTTAAACAAGGGCTAATGATAAACGGTGCTCAATTGGCAATTGCGTAAACCACTGTACAGCTGACGTTCTGTCACACGGCCGCCTCACAAGCTTGCAGACCGCGGGTGGAATTGCAGGAAAACAAACAAGAGATCTGCCCTTTCCGTTGCTACCAAAATAATCTATTCGCCATTACAGCGTTTCGAAAAGTCCGCATTGGGCACTTAACCACGCGGCAATGCTTCTAATCGACTGCTCCTGCAGCGCGCTCCTTCCTGAAAGGGGCTAGCACTGAGTGAACGCTCCCGTGTGTATACGAAGCTTACTAAACTTTATCGATGTGTACTTAAGGGCCGCTAGATTTACCGTGCGACACGGGTCAAAAGAAGGCACGCAAACAGAAAAAAATGCGCGACTTGAGCCTGCGTATACAGCTAAGCGCTTGTCTCATCTGAGAACTTCCCCGAAACATGCCAAGGTTCGTGTTTTCGAGGCTGTTGTGGCACTGAAAGAATAAAAACAAAAACATCGACTCGGCATCCCGGTTCCTGCGAAAGCGGATGTCCAGCAAAGCTCTTGCAAAAACACTACACCTGCTGATGGCTGCATGAAATGTCTTATTATAGTTTATGGAGTAATGGTAGTGGTAATCGCTTTGTGGTCGCTGTGGTTCCTCGGGAGCCCTAACTCTGCGTGGCCTAACCATAAGCAGTGCTACGGCAGTTGCGATCGGTGCGGTTTCAGCCAGCATGGGGAATTATGGGAAGTACGTGGATTTGCCTAAACTTCTTCCTTCTGGCTTCAAACGACTTCGTGACTTTGTAAACTCGTCATTTTTTTCAGCTAAGTACTGTGCAATAAATAAACATTATTAAAAAAGCCGGCAGATCCCACGGCCTGTGGGAATCGATGTCATGCGAAGCAGTGTGAGGGGAGCCTACCAAGTTAGCGAAACGAGCGTGAGAGCACCAAGACGTAGGCGGCCTTTTCATGACCTATACATGACCCGCATGTCATGACATTCACGTCATGCGTCCTCAGGAGTCCCTTTAGCAACACCTGTAGGAGAAAAGCCTTAGCCATGCTCATGACTGTGACTTCAACCACTGACCTTTAGCCGTTTTTCTTCGCTTAGTACCACATCCGAACCCATTCTACTAACACTGGCATGGCGCTCTTTGGCCATACCTGGCCCTTGCGCCACTAAACCACACATATTCATTTCATTCATTCATTCCGAACCCATTCTATTAGTATTTGAGCGTTAATCTTTCTTCGCTGAGTCGTTGTCATTTTTGCTGAGCCATGGTAATGACTAGGGCTTCTACCACCATCCTTTAGTGTTTCCTTCACTTAATACGCACGTCAAAACCCATTTCAGTGGTTTCTGAGTGTTAATCTTTTTTTTCGCTGAGTCGTTGTCATTTTTGCTTAGTCATGCTCATGACTCTGACTTCTACTATTATCCTTTAGTGTTTCCTTCACTTTGTACCCACGTCCGAACCCATTCCAGTGGTTTTTGAGTGTTAATCTTTTTTCGCTGAGTCATTGTCATTTTTGCTGAGTCATGCTCATGACTATGACTTCTACCACCATCCTTTAGTGGTGCCTTCACTTAGTACCCAGGTCAGAACCCATTTCAGTGGTTTTTGAGTGTTAATGTTTTTTTGCTGGGTCATTTTCATTTTAGGTGGCTGTTTTATGACCTACATGACACGCATATGTCATGACTCATGACATTCACGTCATGATCGACCTATCATTTATGTTCGTCATGCGCTGTTGTCATACTATGCCAATTTTGGTATCTACCAAGTTAACGAAACGACCATGAGAGCACCAAGACGTAGGCGGCTAGATTAGATAGATAGATGGATAGATACTGTCAAAGTGGCAAATGTTCGCCAAGAAGTGCTTCGCATTTGAAATGTTTGACGGCAGCATTCGAACAGAGGACCTCTAGCAGAGAAGACCGATATTGAAACCATTACGCCATGGACGCATGCACCGAGAAGCGCTACAGAACGTCCCCTATATGAATTGCTTGCGGGTTAGTCACCAAATATGGGGCTAGGATGCTCGTCTTTTATTGAAACGAATGCTGTTCTGCACGTTGTATGCGGGATTCCAATGAATGTATGCACTTTTTCGTTTCACTTTGCTGATTTCCTGCTTCACCTCCGCTGCGGCCGGGTCGGCCCGCTATTGCAGGGCCTCCGGGATCGGCCCACATTTTTGCCCACAGACGCAAAAAAATGCCGACCAACCAGAGGCTATAACAGCCTCGCTGCAAAGTGTGTAGGCTGTGTCGGCGACGCAGCCGCAGTGGGGTACGTGAAACGTCTTGCGCGTGCTGCTGATAATGCATGGGCACTAAGGTACACAAAGGACGTAACCAAATACGCAAATGACATTTATCCACGCACTGTAGCAAGTTTACATGATTAACTTTCGACACAGCTAGCGGGCGGGGGTCCTATATACGGTCTAACCTTGGAAATCGTGCCCGCTCCCTAATCGTAGATATCGTAGACCCGCCGTGGTCAAAGGTGGTGGGTGCGAATTGGCATCCCTATATGTCTTACCGCTCGAGTCCTTTCACGCCATTTCTGGACCCTATGCGCGTAGAACGCGAGGGTGCCATAGCCGAGCAGCCGTCGAACTTCTGCAACAAATTGTACACTTGTAAGCGTTGTAACTCCTAATGAGCGCAAGTTTGTATTTGATAATTATTATATATTGTGTACGGCATAGTGAGTTATCTCGAACGCGACCACTATACCGTTCGAATCGATCATACGTACCGACGAGCTAAGCCTCTCTGGACGCCAATCAGTGAGAGGCTAAATTTAGCCCCGATTGCATCATGCGTGACGCGACAACGGCGCCATCTGTGTGCGTAACTCATGCATGATCGAGTAACGGCTTCTTTTTCTCTACACAGCGATACCAAAGTAAGGCGCCCGAGTAGTACGGCTGCAAGGATATAAGCGTTACTAATATTAGGTACATGTTCTCGTTACATTTCGTTACGTACATGTAACGTTTACATCCATGGGGTTTTAGCAAGTGACCCTCTATGCTTACCGATATGAACGACGTTTCACGTCAAAAAGGACACTCATCACGTCATCGGAAGGTGAGAGGGGCGGGGGGGGGGGGGGGGGGGGGCGGTCACGAGGTTTCACAAACAACTCGAGTCAGCTTCAATTGCGGTGGTTGAGGGCCATTCGGTGCATGGCTGTGTCGCCGTACTCCCCTCTTGTCCCTTCAAGTGCCGAATGGACTCGGCTTTCGGCGGCACCGTCATAGTGTGTCTGTACACGTACATCCGTGGCGTCTGGTACCACGAGACCGCCTCTTCAGGTATCGGTGACGAGAATAGCGTCCTGCTTCACGTCTGAAGCCCCGCTGCACTTGGCGTGCACTCTGAGCTGGTCGCATTCATTCATTCTTTGTATACCGTGCCCATGACGAGCCAGAGGCCTTGGTGCACTTCAGAAATGCTGAAAAATGAATAGTGCATAGGGGAAGCACTCAATTAAAAGTTATAATGTAATTAAATTCATTCATTCATTCATTTTTTCTATACCGTGCCCATGAAGAGCCAGAGGCCTTGGTGCACTTCGAAAATGCTGACAATGAACAGTGCATAGGAAACGCTTAAATAAAAGGTAATGTAATTAAATATTACTAGCGTTCTCGAGGAACTGAGGCTCCATAGCGTAATTACTGGGACGACCGCTATCAGATAAACAAATAAAAACGATACAAAGGTTTTCTGTCACTATACTCCTCTGCCATACACGATGTAAACGACGATAGTGGCTGTTGTACGCATCGGGCGGGCTTGTACGTACGTACGGCGGCAGCTTCCACGGAGGCGCACGCCACTGTCAGCAGGGTGCAATGGCCTCGGCGGCCGGATCTCTCTCTCTGGGCCCGAAACGCCGACAAGCGTCCGTGCCCCATCTCTCTCTTCATTCATGATTCAGCGCTCCTCGTTGGCGACCACGCCCCCCCTCGGGCCACGGCGCGTACCGCGGATGAATGGGTGCTCGGTCTTCGCTGCTCCACACGCAACTTCTTTCTGGCTTCGACACGGCGCATAGGCAGACTGTTTAACGTTCACGAAAGCAGCGCGAATGTTCGGATGGATGAGTTGTACAAAATGTGGCTGCCATGACATGCATCCGGCTCTGCGATCGCTTCCGGTGCATGCAGCCCGCAAAAGCGTAGCCTTCGAGATCCGTTTTCATTACTCAGAGGAAACCATCGCTGGGGCGCGGCTTCGGACAGCGCCTGTCGGTTGAACTTGATACATTGCAGGACAGCGCGGAAAGGGAGCAGTAAAGAGAGCGACAAGAATGAGGAGATCCGATAGGCTCCATTTTTTTTAGAACCTTATGGAGAAAAGAGACTATTATAAAGTAGCAGAATGTCAAGCTAAAAGCCAAGCGGAAACCTAAAGAGAAACGCGTCAGAACACACTATTATGAGTACTGGTACACTTGTGCAGTGCTGCCTTTTGCCGGGCTTGTTAGCCGACCTCGAACATTTTCAAGCCACATTTTGTAGTTTTTTTCTTTATGAGATCCCTTCCCCGGTATTTTCTTGGAAATAAACTTCGAACTCCGAAGGATATGGGAAATTGATTGTTATATTTAGTTTAAATGTAGAACTAATAAAAGCTTTCACTCGCACATACAGCATACGGCGCGCGGCGACGATTTTATCGCTCTTGGACTTTATATACGGAACCCCACGGCGACGGCGACGCCGACGACAGAAATGCGCCTGGAGTGTCCATACGATTGCTGTCGCAATAAAAGGAAGTGCAGAAAAAAGCTTGCCGCAGATGGGTGTCGATCCCGCATCTTCTGCATTACGTGTGTAGTGCCTTACCGATTGACCATTAAAAAAATATATATTCTGCGCATGAGCTAAATAGCTCTTTTCCAACCATAGGTGGAGAAGATGGCTAATTCTCCCGTGGCATATAAAATAATTTTGTATGCCACACTGAGCTTATCGCCTGGCGCGGTTGAACAGAATAACGTGTTTAAAGAATTAACCGCGACATAGCCGTAAAAATCACTCGACAATCATTTGACCAAATCTTCAAGCCCTAAAATGTAACCTTTTATTCGTAGGTTTTCAAGCGGGGTTAAAAAATATATCTGAGGCAGCTGGTTACAGGTTATTTATGCGAAAGAGTCCTATTTAATCACATTGTGCACTGTAAACCTATTTGCACCAGGAAGGGTTTTTTAGGCGAATAACACATAAAGGGCTATAAAGCGCGTAGGAGCCTCAATATATTCACAAAGAACAAGATATGAATCTAAATGGCACATAGGGCAGTGACAACATGCGGCAGCACTGATGCAAGGCACGAAGCACAATATACATGAGGTTTAAAAAGATTTAAGATAATTACGAAGGTTTCCAATTTTCGTCTTAGAACTACGTGGCCGCTGACTACAACGTACAAAATAAAAGTCACTGTACTATAAGAATTGCACCAATAGGAATGAATACAAAATCAATCAGTCAATCAATTTATTTCCAGTTTTGGAAATAAACTGAGGGTAGAAAGCAACACAACGAAGCAGAATCAGCTCATCAACTAAATATCAAAGGTGACAATCACGTCATTAAAATGTGGAGTAATATTCTCAGTAAAATATTAGAGGGCAGAAAACATGGACGTACTAGTTCTGAAATACTAGTTCACTGTACTCGTGTCACACAAGCAAATACTGCATTTACGCAAACACATTGGTCAACCTGATAACTTTGCGGAACCCCAAACAATGCTGCATAGCCAACTGCCTGCAGTACGCTTCGCATAACGTCGATTCCCACGGTGCGTGGAATCTGCACATCTATTCTTCTCTTCCCCGAGGTTAAAGAAACGAGAGAAACCTTTTCCGCAGCTCAGACTTCCGTTTGATACGTCACGTGAATCTACGAACTCAGCTTCCACCGCCTTCAGAAATTGATGGAGCTGGTAGTGATTGAGCCCTACGGCGTGATTAACACCTGAAACAAAAGTTTTCAGAATACACAGGATCGTGTCTACGTATTTCCCACGGAGAGCCTGCTCGTGAAATATGCAGTGCAAGAACATTGGCTTTGAGAATACGCCAACTTTGGCAACTTTCATTATTGCCCTGCGAGCCTTTTCTATTTAAACGCGGACGTGTTTTATAGCGCAGCTTTTAGGCGCCCGTTCTGCGGCGAGCGTCGGCGTTGTCCCTCGTAATGGAGCGAACGAGCGCAGCGAAGGATGACAGCGAACACGGAGCGCAGCGGGAGATGAAAGACGGCGAGAGCGAAGAGAGAGCGCGGCGGAACGCGGAGGAGGAGGGTATGGCGAAAGCGTGAGAAGAGCGTAGAGCCGCGCAAGACGGGCTTTGTGGCAACGATGGCTACGAGATGGCTCCAGAGTATAGCGCGCGTCGTCTGTATGGAAACAAAAGCGCTGCATGAGCGGAGGTCTGTCTGCGGCGGCTGCTGTGAATCGCGCAACCGCGCGCTGCCCTCTCGCGATCTCCAGATTAGCGAGGCAATCACGCCACACTTCGCTCCGTTTGCAACGTGCTGCGCCAAACAGATTGTCCGCTCGAGCCAATATATCGCGAAATGAAAACACGTACGGTGCTTCGCTCAACTTTCGCATTAGGGAATGGTAATCATGGGCGAATTTCTTCCCCTTCATTTGTAACAGGTTTTTGTTCGCCGCGCTGCAAGCTGTGCGCAGACACAGACTTTTCGAATTCGTTGAGGATGTCCTCGGGCCCCTGTTTCTGTGTTATACATGCTGTATATACTGAAACTTGATATATATATATATATATATATATATATATATGTGTGTGTGTGTGTGATATATATATATATATATATATATATATATATATATATATATATATATGTGTGTGTGTGTGTGTGTGTGTGTGTGTGTGTGTGTGTGTGTGTGTGTGTGTGTGTGTGTGTGTGTGTGTGTGTGTGTGTGTGTAGCTTTTTCCATGCTGTAGTTTCGCAGGCGAAAAGCTGGCGAAACCTATCTGGGCCCTGCGAACCTACGCTGGTCGTGCCAGATGGATCGCCATTGGCCGCGGGGTGGTTGTGAAGTCTCTGCGGGCCAGTTCCGACCCGCCAGCTGTAGTTTGGAGACCCCTGACATTACAGACGTGTACGTATAGGCGCCTTGGTTTTTCGAGACTTTGTGGGTGATCCTTGGAGGCGGTGGCCTGGTCCGTCTTCGTCGTAAACAAATTTCTGCAGGGAAATGTCTTCTTGATTACTGTGGTGCCGTTGAATCGAATCATTCAATGTGACTGGCTGGAATTGTTGCGGTATTCTGTCTATGTCTTAGCGTGTTGTCACATTGTATTGTACACCTTGGAAAATCCCATATCACATATGCTTCGTAGTAGCTTGTTTTATGATATGCCACGTATATCCGATTAGTATATGCTGGAGTGTGGTGGCAGCAGTGGCCGCCCCGTTTCACAGGGAAATTCGCTCTTAATTATCATCATAATGAAAATGAAACCATATAAAGCAGACAGACAACAAAGCCAGGGAATAAAAAAAATGTAAGAAATATGGGAAATTAAAGTGATGGATCATGAGTAATCAGCAGGATCATCACGCTCGAACCATCAGTAGAATCATTACGCGTGGTACAGCTGCAATCGAACCACAATGGCTCGAGCCATGCATGTGTACATGATCCAGGCCCAGGAGTGTTAGCCAGCGCTACTCAAGGCCACGTGGACGGATGTGGAACATCCTTTGAACAGCAGGCATCACGTAGTAAGATTTTGTTCGCTTGGGTTGCAAGGTTGGTATACATGGTATATTGCGTGAAAACACCGTGGCGACGGGACACAGAGCGGCAGAAAAAGACACTTCGTTGTGTACCGGTTTCTTGGTACACACATGCACACGCACACACAATCAGTGAAGCGTTGAATCACAGGATCCGGCAGTGAAACAGGTCAAAGAATATAGAAGCACGTAGGAAAATTTGCCAGGAGATTTGTGATGTTTCGGCCGGGTACCGGCCTTCACTCCGACGGAGGCTGGTCTGCTTTCCTGTTTTTGCTCACTCCGCATTCAGTGGTTTAATCGCGATCAAATCACTAATCGAAAAATTGGGAGAGTTACAACTGCCCCGCACAAGGCACTACTGGTAATAAAATCACCTCCAGCGCTTGTCGAATGGGTGTCGCAGTGTGGCAATTGACCTGCAGAGCGTGGGCAGCGATGTGGTGGGAGAAAAAAATTCGGTTGCTACCGAGATGTGGGCGTTGGCAGGGCACTGCCGCACACCTTCCTACACAGGTCGATTGAGGACTTCCTCAGCCACCGTGCGGATAATGTCGTCGTACCACGTGTCCGCTTTGCGACAGGTCCACTCAGCGATGTTTCGCATGTCGTTTAGGTAACTCTCCACAGCGAATTCCAGCTCGCTGACCATGCTCTCCAGGTAGCTCACTTGTTCAGTGCCGATGGGCAGGTCCCGGGCCCCCAGGAGGACTGTCGGGGAACTTTCTTGGTTCGAGGCATCTCCAGAAGTGAAGCTGCAACCACCTATAGGCGCGAGAATCGAGCCCAAGTGGTTGTTGTTGTTGTTGTTGTTGTTGTTGTGTTGTTGTTGTTGTTGTTGTTGTTGTTGTTGTTGTTGTTGTTGTTGCCTATCACGTATGTGGCTCCCACAGTGGGGGGTTGGCCAAGAAATGGGTTGATTGTTTCCAGCTGGAATCCGAGGCAGTCGGGGTCCGGCCCGGTGATGATGAAGATGATTCCTTGTATAATGGCGCAAACCCACTGCGAGGGATCGGCCATGAACCGGGTGGTAATACGATTAAAGAAATAACAATGGAAGCCCAGTCCGACAAAACGCGCGCGCCCGCCCCGCGGCAGGAGCCTCGTCGTCTTCTTTCTCAAGAAAGAACGCCGTCAATTCGACACACAGCAATGCGACGAGCAGGAATATTCATCTCTTCCTCCTTTCTTTTAACGAATAACAATAACAACCGATTCTCTCTCTCACTCTCTCTCGATGAACGTTGCCGATAACGGCTACACTGTAGTACTACGGTAAACGGCACTTTCTTTCCTCTTTGTTTTTCAGTGCTAAGCGGCAAGACTTTAACAGTTGAATGGTCTTCCTTGGGCCATTTTGCACGTATTGCAAGCTCGTCGCGTCGGCATTTTGCGATCTTGGAATGCTAGTAGTGTACAGGGCTTTAAGTATCCCTTCAGTGGAGAGGGGGGGGGGGGGGCTCAAAGGGCGGCGACCGGTAGCGCGCAAACGCTCACACAAACACACACACACACACGCACACACACAGCCGCACACACATATATGTGCAGCGTTCGCCGCCAGCGTTTCCCGGTAAACATTACGGCTACACAGACTGCAGTTTCCGGGAAGCGTGAGAAGCAGTCGGGGATCTTTGAATGCTATCGAGTTCCACTCTTAAAGGTGAAGCTTCAGCGTTCAAATGCACAGGGGGTTGAGAACTTTCACGCCGCCTCTTTACGGCTTTTTTCTCACCCTCCTCTATTGTTCAATGTGAAATAAAGATTCATTCATTCATTCATTCATTCATTCATTCATTCATTCATTCATTCATTCATTCATTCATTCATGTTTTTGTTTGCTGTTTGAAATAAACAAATTACAGGTGCTAATTAAGTGCGCCCATGGCTTGCGAATAAGCGGGGCCGACGACTTCCGTTCGCGGTCACACTTCTGGAACGTCACATTTTGTCGTATTATACGTTCACCGCACGTGCGTGCGCATGCGCCCTGCATGCCGCGTGAGCGACTGGTTGTTGCACACGTCGCGTGACGCGGAGTGCCCGCGTATCGAGCGGTCGTGCCGGCGGGCCCAGCGCCGGAACGCATGGCTGAATCCCCGCTCGACTCTGGGTCAAGGGCAATGAACAGAGGCTCCACCCGTGCGCGCACGCGAATTCGTTCCCGCGGCGAGGCGGTACTTTTCGCTCTACGGCAAAGCGCGCAGCGTCCAACACCGCTCCACTCATCAAATGCCCTAATTGTGCAACGCAACGTCATCGCCCGCGCTCTCCCTTTTTTATGAAAAAAAAAGAGGAGAGGTATATGTTGTCTACGCCGAGAAACCGTACACCCCTGCACATTAGAGGGCGTGGGGCGTAATTTTTTATTGCGACAGCAATTACATGGGAACTCCAAGCGGATTTCTGGCGTCGCCGTCGCCGTGAGGTTCCGTATAAAGTCTAAGGGCGATAAAATCGCCGCGCGCCGTATTTTAGTAAGATAAAAACTTATGCCTGTTGGTGTATCATTGCTTGTTTTCTTCTTTTTTATTTCCTTCTTTATTCCTTTCCCGTTAACGTTTTAATAGTCGTTTCAATACTTCAATAATAATACTTTCAATAGTGTATATAGCGGCTGTGGGTGGCTGCTGTGGGTAGAGTTTCCAGCTTAATTCTTATAACGCAGTAAGTCAAAACGATAGAGAAGTCTGTCGTTTTGTTTGTTTGTTTGTTTGTTTGTTTGTTTGTTTCTCGGCGTTTTTTTTTTTCACATTACACGCTTGCTCTCAGCTGCGTGCAGCTCAGCAAGTCCAGCGGGGTATAGCGGCAAAATGCGCAGTCGACGATTATCGGAGAAAATACTCGCATTGTTGGGAAAAGATGCGCACTCGCAACAGGCGTCAATCCGAAACAAATATAGTCGAACCCGGATGCATCGAATCTGAAGGGAATCTCAAAAAAGTTCGATACATAGGTAATTCGATATATAAAATAAACATTTTATACAAAAAATTCAAGGGGATTTTACTGCTGTTCGTTATACCCAATAATTCGTTATATGTGGGTTCGATATATCCGGGTTCGACTGGACACTCCAGCTTTTATGACCGGGTCGAGTCGGCACTCGGGATGTTTTGAGAAATTTCGGGACCGTCCCCTGAAATCCGGGACGAATGGCGATCGGGAAGTGAGACCAATCGAAGTGAAACCATCCTACAGGTTAGCCGATGACATGCAGGAGGATAACCGGGGAAGGAACGTACTGTATACAGTTGAACCCGGATATATCCGGGCTCAACTGTATATAGTACGTTATCGAACCCACATATAACGACTTATTGTGTATAACGAACAGCAGTAAGATCCCCTTGAAAATTTTTGCATAGAAGCTTTATTTTATATATTGAAACACCTATATATCGAACTTTTTTTTTGTTATAACCTTCAGATTCGACATATCCGGGTTCGACTGTATAGCTGTGTTTCTACGGAGCTTCTTGCGGCATCGCTGTGTGCATTCTTCGCTGGCAAATAACTATTGTTTTCTAAGATTGTATAGTCTTCGAACTGACACAGACAGTCACTCCATTTTTCTCAACAAGCTGTCACTTCTTCAATGTGTAATATTGTACGCAGCTGCATTCCATGTCATCATGATGCATACCCTATATTTATGTATAAGCTGACGACATTGTGTTTTTCGCGTCAGCAAGGTGGCGTTCGCTCCCGTTTGCAAACACAGCTACGTGCCGTTGAAAGCATGGTTAGATATTAGCTGTCGGCACCGTGATCTTGAAAGTGTTCAGCTTAATTTTCTCGAATACCCTTTAAAAGTGTCACTGTCTCGTTGTTGTTGAATTTACACAGCAATGAGAACTGATATAGCGTAATGTGGGATGGCTTGCTAGCGTAGCGTGCGCCCATTGATTATGCAGCAAAATAATGGAGTGTGAGCGGTTGGGGGGGGGGGGGGGGGGGGGGGGGGGGGGAAGGGCTCCGGTTTAATTTTGACCACCCGGGGCTCTGTTGCGTGGCCACTATTAATGCACGGCACACGGCTCCCTCAAAATGCGGCCGCGCCATGGCCGGGATTGGATGTCACGCACAATTTGGACGTATTTTATGGTCCACTGCTCCTGCTTGCGAGTTACGCCCGTTTGTTCTGCTGGAATTGTAGACTTTGTGCTTGTGCTTAGATTTTCGAAGTTACGGTGGTCAATAATGTGTCGCTCCAAGAAGCGCGGTTGCCTTTTACCTTGCGCGTATTTGTCCGAATGAATTAACTAACTTTCTTTCCACTCAGAAGACGTGGAGGGGGTATGAGGGGGAACGTCTCTACTTATATATAGCTTGGTGGGCTCCGATGGAGCCCTACATTTCTCGGAGAAAGATGCCTCAACAAGCCAGGGGCATGGTGTGCGCAAATGATACTACTTGTTCAATCAATCAAGCAAATTAATATATATATATATATATATATATATGTCAGAGAAACCATCGAAAATGACTGTCAAGGACAGCAATATTATTCTTGCGTAACCTGCTGCGCGTCCCCGTGTCATCCGGTGAATCACGAAACCTTACATGTGCACAGCAGCAGACACGCGAAGTGGCAATCTCGCTGCCAACCACAATGCCAAGTGATATCACGACGCAGTATATATCTTGTAATCACAACACCCCAGTTGTAACTCTGTAGCACCTTCCCCACCACTTTCTAGTGTCATGGCTCCAGCTTCGCTGCGATAGGTAATCCTTCAAGTGGCCGCGCTCGACAAACCCCCTCTAAACTCAACGCGGAGGCGTCTGCTCGGCAGCTTGCGCGTGACGTCTGCACCGCGCGCGCGCGCGCGTGTGCCAACCAATCAGGTGCCTTGCCCTCCTCCGCTTCTCCTCCCTCCTCCTCCGCACCTATGCTTTCTATGTTCGCTATTTACTCTCCAAAGCATTGTGAAAGGAGCGCGACGAAAGTTTCGTCGCGCTATTTTCACCATGCTTAACGTAAACAAACTATTGCCCAATTTTCCATTCTGGGTCATTTTCACACGCTAAACGTCCCAGACACTGCGCTCGGCCCTCTCCGATTCTACTAAAAAAAAAAAAAAAAACTGTAGTTACAGTCACATCCGGGTATATCGAATCTGAAGGGGATCATAAAATAAGTTCGATATATAGGTAATTCAATATACAGTTGAACCCGGATATATCGAGTCCACGTATAACGAATTATTGTGTATATAGACAACTATAAAATCCCCTTGAAAATTTCTGCATGATTTGATATATCGAATTACCTATATATCGAACTTTCTTTGTCATCCTCTCCAGATTCGATATATCCGGGGTCGACTATATAAAATAAAAATTTTATACAAAGTTTTTCGAGGGGAGTTTACTGATTTCGTTATACACAATAATTCGTTATATGTGGGTTCCATATATCTGGGTTCGACTGTAATCATTTTCGTGCACTATTTGAGCTCGTAGACCATTTTCCAAAGAAGAAAAAAAAAATATGACTCTCACAGCGATTTCAATGTTGCCGTGGTTGGCGAAACCTAGGTTGCAAAAAAAAAAAAAAAAAAAAGAAAGAAAGAAAACGCCCGCAAAAGTGCAATATTACACCGAGCGCCTTCAAAAGCTGCTGGTTTCTAGAAAAAGAATTGCGCCTCTGTTATACCCTCCCATTGACGACCGCTACGTTGTCTAACAATGTGCGTTCTGGCGAAGCAACAAAGCAATTCTGCGCAAATTTTGACTGTCTTTACAAAATTCTACAAGATTTACACACACAACACAACTGCATCGCGTGGATGGATAGTCGGCAGTAAGTGTGTCAAAAAAGTATTGAAGTCGATGGGCGAGTAGTTTCGAACCGGAGGAGACGCGAACATTGAAAAATGATCGAAATGCCTGACCTTCAGGCACGTGTAGATTGGTGACGCGGTCCAAGTAAAGAATGTCGCAGTTTCGCCTGAAAGGCGAAGCATCGATTGCGATAGCGAATTAGTAGACAACTATATGAACTAAGGGTAGTAGTTTTGTGGGCCGTATAAACTTGTAAACATTCGCTTATACTAACTAAATTAACAAGCACGGTATAACGCTTGCACAGGTTGTCGGAACACGACGTTTCGGAAATATGAACAAATCTCGTTCGATGACCGCGGAAACTCGCTGTCAAAACGCTGGAGTGAGGAAGCGCGGTAGCAGCAGCGAGCGAATTGACCTTCGTTGCGTCTCTCGTTTCAACGCTAACTAAACGTCGAAAGCAGAGCGCATACGAAGCTACCGGCACTACACTCCGTTCCATACATAGCAATCAACGCCGTGGAAGCTATAAAGAGACTTCTTGCAGTGGCTTCGTTCGCACTTGGATATAGATCGCTGTTTTTTGGCCGCAACTGTGCGCAACTGTTTTTCATATAAGCTCAGTATTGAATGAAACAAGTTTTAATCCTTAGAAACAAACGCTGTGGTATACGGCTGGTAATGCGTTGTTTTAGGTCATTTTTATTTTTGCTGTTCTTTTCGGGGTTTTTTTATTTGCAACCCGTCGCGAGGAGCCTCACGTGCATTATCGCGCGAGCGATCGCTGTTGGCGCGCAGCGAAGCATGGACAGAACGCCCAGCGAAGCATAGACGGAACGCGCGGACGATAACGTTTCTTGACAGAACTTCTTGCACAGCTTCCACAGCGTTGGCTGCTATAACAGTCAATGCTGCTGTATGGAATGTATGGAATATGTATATGTATAGAATGGTGCTTAGTTGTACTTTGTCCACAGCGCAGGTAGCTTTGAAGGTGAGGTCCGCGTGGGCCGCGCACTTTTTCCACGTCGCAGAACGCTTTCAAGACACGGCGGCCGCCGCTGGAGTAAACCTGGGGTTCTTTAAATTGCACTACAACTGCTAATTGCACTACAACTGCTACTACAACGCAAGCACAAAACAATCACATGGGCTTTTTTTTTACATTTCGCCTCCATCGAAATGCGGCCGCCGCGGCCATGGGATTTGATCCCGCGACCTCGTGCTCAGCAGCGCAACGCCTCAGCTAACCGAGCCACCGCGGTGGGTACACAGGTACACAGCTTTCGGGAGGCTGCAGTTTTATTGCGATAGTAATTTTATGGACACTCCAAGCGCATTTTTGCCGCCGTCGCCGTGAGGTTCCGTATAAAGTGCAACGGCGATTAAATCGTCGCCGTGCGCCGTACGCTGTGTCTGCGAGTGAAAGCGTACGAGGGTGAGCCGGCAATCGCGGCTCAATGTAGCGCACGCGACGGAGGAAAGTAGGCCGGAAGCGCGCGTTCTTTCGCGCGCAAAGCACGGGGGCGAGGCGACGGGGAGGGAGAGGGGCGGCTGCATTCCGCTCCGTCGGCTGCTGCCACGGTGTAATACCCATGTCAAGCGGGCAAGTTAAGTGGACTTACGGGGAGTGCACTTTGGGACCTTGAGTGACACTTTAGGCTACGCGGTTCTTAACTGAAAAACAGAGCGCACTCGCAGTAAAAAAAAATGGCGACAGACTACGAGAGCGTCTTGTGATGATGTAGATTAAAAAAAGAAAGGTATTTCTAAAAAGTGATTGTCTTACGTTGTATTATTCATAAAAACAAACTTAATCTATGTTTTTTCAACAAAAAACGAAAAGATTTCTTTTTATTATTATGAAAGCGTGGCAAGTCAATGCCGGCCAAGAAAAATGCCTAGCCAATCCAGAACGGCATAGCGGCGTGCGACGAGCCGGCATTTGATCCTGTTAGAACAGAATACTGAGCGCGTTTTAGGCTGTGATCTGTGCGCAAGAGCTGTTCAACCACTAAAATGAACTTCTGTGTCCTTTTTTTATGCATTACATTTTGTACCATTGAAACCGCTGGCGGCGAGGCTACGCACTCGGCCAGCAAAGGGCGTTCCGTGGACGCACTTCGACCTGAGTACACTCTTCTGCGAGTGACACTCCACTTGCGACGTTTAGATTTGGCAAAGTGCACTTAACTTGCCCGCTTCACAGGGGTATAAGAGTGGCTGCTGCTCGCAGCGTGGCCGCGCGGGCGCCGTATCTTGAAAACGATCTGCGATGTAGGCAAAGTGCGCGCCCGCGCGGGCCTCATCTTCAAAGTGACCTGCGCTGAGGATAAAGTGCATGCGCCGAGTGCCGGTAGCTTCGTATGCGCTGTGCTTTCGACGTTTAGTTCGCGTTGAAGTGAGACGAGAGACAGCGCGAAGGTCAATTTGCCCGCTGCTGCTGGCGCGCTTTCTCACTCCAGCATTTTCACAGCGAGTTTCCGCGGTCATCGAGCGAGATGTGTTCATGTTTACCTGTGCGTGTGACACCGTGCTTGTCTATTTAGTTAGTAAGAGAATGTTTACAACTTTATATATAAGGCCCATGAAACTACTATCCTTGCTTCGTATAGCTCTACTAATTTCCTATCGCAATCGATGCTTCGCCTTTCGGGCGCAACTGCGACTTTTTTACTGCCGTCACCGACGTATGGTCTTTGCCACTTGAAACACCTGTGGTCTGTCGAGTTGTTTGTTTGTGGTTTCTTTTTTAAGAACTCACACCTATTGCGGCCTGCGTTTTTACGTCTTCGTCCGCAATTTCCGGCTCACTCGAATCGGAGCGAGCTCCACTTTCCTAGAGAGCCGCGTCAGAGCTTGTATAGCTTTCGGCGTATAGTGCAGCACTTGCGCTTTCACTTCTGGGACAACCTATCCCCTGGAATGAGTCACATCGTATATAGATTGGAGGATCAGCCAAAATTGTAGTAAAACGCATGTCCCACGCGTATTCTTCCCATGCACGAGGAACTGGTTAGAACAGCATTTTGACGCCATGTGAGATGTGTACCGTTTCACAAACACATATGGTATGGTGAGGGTATAGCGTACGGTTGTAGTGGGTGTGCTTTACACCGCAGTTTCAGGAGACGATGGTCAGTTTCGCTGAGATCTTTCACGTTAAATATCTGCTGTTGTGAACACGCAGGCAGCTGACTTACTGAAATTCTGGAAATGGGACATAAATGAGTGGAGAAACTACCTGCTATAGCGTGATTTAAAGAAATATATATACTGCGCCATCGAAGTTACGCTAACTCCGCAAGTACTGCTTGAGCAGATGGTTTGGCGGACAGAACTTTCACTAAAAGGTGTAGTGAATAGATTCAAAAATAAAAAAAAGGTTAATTACATTTTTATATTTTCATCTCACCGTGACCTATATACGTATATCGGAAGCTTAAGGACAATTAAGCGTAATCAAAGACAACTTCATTTTACTTGATTGTTCTAAATCGGTGAGAAAAAAAAACATACACACACACAAAAACAAGCACATCCCGTGAAGGCGAAGGGATGAGATTTGCCTCACTATACTTCATTCGTAAAGCAAGAAATATACGTCCTTTAAAATTATTAATGCTTATAACTTCAGAGGTTATATTTCAACAATTCTTCAGTTGCAGAAGCATCGGCACGTCCACTACGACGTCTTTCTTCCATCATGTCGGCCACAGGAGAAGCAATACTATCGTCTTCTCGCCTCATTTTCCAGACGAGAACCTTCTTTGCACGCACGCAGTCAGATAGTTAATCGCACGTGCTCTCTGGCCATTCGCGCTGCACGCGTGTACGATGCCGTTAGCTCAGTAAATTGTCACGCGGCATCGTCCTTCTAGATATTCATCGCTTCCACTTCTTTCAGTTGCACAGAGCAGGCTGTTGTCAGTGTATATACGAGCAGAGGCACTTTGAGTCAAATATGACAGGGCAGCAGCATACTCACCGTTCTCAGCGTTTATGTTACGTGCTGCCGAGAGGCGCGTGCCAGCGACTATACTCGACGCGTACGCTTCGTGCGTGCACGTACGGACACTTTCCTAACAGTTTCCCAACGGAAGCAAACGTATACGCAACACATCCCGTCGTGAGCAAAACAACGAGAGCTTATGTTGCACGGCGAACGTTATATTACATGAACCGGGAGCGTCTACTTTACGTGACTCGTGCAGCCACGACCGACTGAGATGTTGCAATGCCCTCGGAAAGCATGCCGCAATCAGTTCGACACTGTTACGACTGTGCACTATAGCATTTAGCACGACGAACATGCCCCACGCTGAGATATACGGCGACGGTTCCTGTTCGGGCTTTTTTTTTCCCCTAGCAAGATGGCGGCAACCGGCTTCACTTTTGGAGAGCCACCTCCGCTCCAGAAGTCTAAGCATATAACCACCTTGGCATATACGCCCCTCCTTCTACTATCATAATTATCATCATCATCCCTTTCCGCCCCATCCCGCTTCCCCAGTGCAGAGTATATACATAGTGGGCTAGAGAAGGCTATTGACCCTTTTCGCGGAGCAGTTTTCTCTAGAAGAACGAGATGGCGCTTTCGGCGGTGCGCCATACGTTGCCTCAGCGAATGCACACGAATACGAAACCATTACTGCTTCTGCACTGCTACTGTGCGATCAACTGTCGGAAATGCAACTGGGTGTTCGCTAATGCACTCTGCCCAAGTCATGCTGCAAAATGTGTAACGATAAAGGGAAAGACGTGTGCGGCAGTTCGCTGCAAAAATAGTGATTCGCATATTTGGAATGGAATCAACCTGTGTCGCCACTGCTACATAAGGACTGCCTGTGTTGCCGCCCTTCGCGATGCACGGCTTTCCTCGATGAGAAAAAAAAAAAGATAATTAATCCGCCAGCGCTGTATAGCTAACCTCCAAAGAAAGGACTTCAACTCCAGAACGTCGGCGCTTAACAGTGAGTACCACGCTCACCCGCCGAGGTTGCTCAGTGGCTATGGTGTTGGGCTGCTGAGCACGAGGTCGCGGGATCGAATCCCGGCCACGGCGGCCGCATTTCGATGGGGGCGAAATGCGAAAACACCCGTGTACTTAGATTTAGGTGCACGTTAAAGAACCCCAGGTGGTCCAAATTTCCGGAGTCCCTCACTACGGCGTGCCTCATAATCAGAACTGGTTTTGGCACGTAAAACCCCATAATTTAATTTTTTTTTTTGAGTACCGCGCTCGTTACAAAAGGAAGTAGTGCCCTTACTGGCATAGTAAGTTTCTCGCACGTTATCTACACACACCCACCCCTACTCGCACGCAAACCTACGCCCACAATATCGCCAACGTATCAATAATAAGTGAATAGGCGCACACTTGAATCACTGTGCCGAAGCATGAGTGACGGCTACTACACCGACAAGACACGGATGTTGGAAGCTGAACGTTTCGTGACGGTCCACAGAGTAAGCGAGGGACTAGCGATAAATGCCTCTTTGCTAGCGAGCTACCGCAAAGTACAGAACATTTATATTCCAAGCTTTGTGCGCAGCCAGAACAAATCTATCGCAGCAGAGCACACTCGCGAGCGATTACTCTGAAAATAAATAATCAGATAGTGGCCGCACCGAGGAACATTACTGAGTCATAAACATGACAAGCCGCTGGTTCAAAATGTTTGCCAAATAAATAACGAAGAGCACACTGGTCCCGATTTAATTCATAAGCGGTAAGTTTGGACAGCTTGGAATACATTTCTAGTTCTGCTTTTAGTACAAGTACCGTATACGCTGCTCGCGCCGTTTGGACAAGGCGTAATCGCGTAATGAGCTCTGAAAGCACTTACATATATGTCCTCTAAAGCTGTGGCCAAAGCTTAGTGTCGCCCACACAGTCACCGCGTATACGATATGCGTCGAAACAGAGGTTTGCTGCGCTGCACCGGTGTCACGCGCTTTCATTCAAAACACGGAGGCAGCTGAGGCAAGCAATGGACGCGTCACCACGTGATCAAACATGGCAGCGCCCACGGGAGCTCCGCGAAAAGGGTCAATAGCTTAGGCCGACCTCTCTGCCTTTCTGTAAATAAGTCTTTCTTCCTTTCGCCACCATTGCTAAAGTTGCGCGACAATGCATGAACGTGAAGAATCACCTAAACTGAGTGATTTTTTTTTTTTTTTTTTTACCATGATTCACTCATTATTCTTCTTCCGTATGCGTTTTGACTTCTCGACGCTGCTCTCGCACTTCTGTTGCTCTTGCACTCAAAATTCCGGCTTTTGAACTTCGCGCCAGAACCACAGCTCCGGTCACTCCGGTAGACATAAGCTTGACGTCACGAGTTTAAAAAGTATTTTCTTTTTCTGGAATTTCAGCGAATGTATAACGTTAAAGCTGGGCAGGCTATGCAACGTACGTGTAAAGCGTGCAACTAGTGGTCTATTATCTTGGCAGAACGGGTGCCAAGAGAAGAGAAACGTAGTTGAGGACGGCCAAGGATCAGGTGGCGGAATGAAATTTGCACTCGTAGGATGTGGAGTCCGCGCCTGTCCTTGACTTTTCTTTTGTGCCGTGTACCAGCGAATACATAAGGACGCGTGCACAAGGACGCGCAGTCGACGCGAGAGAGGGGTAATTGGAGGTCGCTGGGAGAGGCTATAAATGTATAAGTATTGCTGCTGCCGTTACGTTGCTCTGCGTTTACATTATGTGGAGAGAGTGGCGACCCGCAAAAAAAAAAAAAATAACGTAATTATGCACGTGACTGGAGTTGGCGGCGGCTACGGCAACACATAATTCCGCAGCCGCGCTCCGACGTAAACATTGAAAGGTCGTGTGGTATATCGTTCACACCCACGGTGTTGTTATATAAACGCGTACGCGATGCAGCCTTTCCGCAGCTTATACGTGTGTGGCTTTTGGGTTCCCAACACTGATGACGATAGTGGACGGATTGTGATGTGCATTACTGCGGCCTCGTCCTGTGCCTCTGCGGCGCTTTCCATATACGCGTACGCCAGCCACAAAAATACCCGAAGGCTTGTCGATCGCTTACTGTTCTTGCTTCTGGAAGTAAGTGATCTCTGTACAGCGCGCGCGCGCGTGTGTGCGTACGTGAGTGTGTGTGTGTGCGTACGTGAGTGTGTGTGTGTGAGTGTGTGTGAGTGTGTGTGTGTGTGTGTGTGTGTGTGTGTGTGTGTGTGTGTGTGTGTGTGTGTGTGTGTGTGTGTGTGTGTGTGTGTGTGTGTGTGTGTGTGTGTGTGTGTGTGTGTGTGTGTGTGTGTGTGTGTGTGTGTGTGTGTGTGTGTGTGTGTGTGTGTGTGTGTGGTTTCTTAGTATGATGAAAAAAAATACCTTGGAGTACATAGCGCCATTCGGTCTGTTCAGACAGATTACCTGAATAGGCGTACCATACTTGCGGCACAAATCAAATGTCCAGGTGGCTAATTAAAAAAAAAAGATTCACTGAGTACCTCTTTTTAATGACTTACCTGAGGGCACATGTGCCAGTTGCGAAATTGAAGCCGAGCTGCACTCAAGTCGCGCGTGCTTAGCAACAATCCTAATACGAGAGCCATTGTTTTACATATCAGCCACCAAAACTTACTACAGTCGAACTCGGATATATCGAACTCGAAGGGGATCGCGAAATAGTTCGATATATCAATAATTCGATATATAAAATAAAAATTTTAAACAAAAATTTTCAAGGTGATCTCACAGCTGTTCGTTATACACGATAATTCGTTATACACGGGTTCGACTGTATAGAAAATCTATAGGTGTTACACTTCATAGCATCCTTAACTGCTTGACGCACGCTTTTGGGTAGCCGTGACGTATGACGTAACTGACGAGCATGTGATGTTGTAGCGCCACCAACGCCGCAGCGCGGAGCGCTATATGGTCGGCGCTGCGAAGAGAAGAAAAATAAAGAAGCGCAGCGCGTGCTCGAAGCGCAAGCTCGGCACGCGCAATGTCGTTCTAGAAGCCAGCCACGCTGGTCGTCGCAGCCGCCGCTCGGCTCGCCGCCTCTGCTCTTCTGAGTAGGGACGATGGCACGGCTCCTACAGCCGCCGTCACGACCATCCTACAACGTCATTGATGTCATGACCTATCAGTCATATTAGTCATACATTCGTACCCTTCCATGCCAATTTGGGTATATACCAAGTGAACGAGACGCGAGTTTTCGATAGGTTTTCGATAGGTTTATTTCTGCCGGAGGGTTTCTGTGGTCGGACCGCGAGTGTTTCAGCCTGGGCATATACAGCTTCGTTGTAAAACGAATTAAACTATCAAGTTTACAACTCGATCCGTAGATCAGCAATCAAATAGGATATCACTATTATGCCAGCTGCACCTAATAATACATCTAAAGCGGATAAAGGTGATGTAACATACACCACTTTGAAATGCTATACCATTTTTATGCTAGTATTACTATTGCAAAAGTCTCATAAACATTGAAAGAAATTCCCGTAAGCTGTATAAGTTCACACATCAAGTTTGTCCGCTTTATGGATGCTCTAACGGATGCAGTTAACAAAAACTGCGACACATGTTTTTGGTGCAGAGTTAGGAATTTTAAAACTTCGTGCTTCTATTATTCTATTATCTATTAGCTATTGATTGGCTATCGCAAGGTATTGGCCACGTATTTGGGCTAGGCTGAGCACTATACCAAGTCATCCCCAGCATTTTCCGGAACTTATTGATTATTGATCGATTAGCTATTGATTGACTATCGATTGGCTATCGATGACTGACTAAGCTTAAGTAGAGCCAGCTATATGCTTAGCTAGACTTAGCCAGGCTCAGCTTCGCTAGTTCACATGGGTATGTGCCATTGCGCTTGGACCCTTTCTGCACTACCGCCAGGATCGGCCCACATTTCCTGTTCGCGGTTGACACATTACGCCCGGCTAAAAACTGCCCTCTCGAGATGCCGCTAGCGGCGCACCGTGCGACTTATGGGGCTCGCAAAACCCAGTGCGCGAGAACCGCCGCTTTGCAGGCGCTCTCGGGAAGCGGCTCGGGTGCGAGCAAGCAGCACAACATTGCAAGGCAACAAATCCACAAACACAGAGAAAACCACAGAAAAGACGAACGACCACGCATTCCAACTAAACATGCATACATGAGTCTACTAAGGAGCACATTCACAACGACCTTACACCGGTTTATTTTTACTTGCGGAAGGCGACCACGCTCTTCTCTATAATTGGGCACGTGCGATGAAAAATCGCGGCAGCGGCTAATTTTCTTAAAAGTTTCTATATGCAACGCGTTTATTGTGCACTGTACGGAGTGTACGACGAAACAAAGCGGCGATATGGCGCGGCAGATGGGCAGTAACGTCACACTCACACCTGCAGTGACGTCACACTTGACGTGAGCGGTCCGAGTCGGTTTGAACCAGTCCTACACGAAAGCGTCAAGATATGCATTTTGTCGAGAGGGTCGAACGATTCAAACCTCTCCTCACAAACCTAACTTTTGATTTTACCTGTTGTTGCCCATCGATGATGTGGCGCATATACTATATACATGGGGGATTGGCCAAGACATGGGTGGATTATTCCAAGTCCGAATCAAAAATAAATTTTAGGAATGCTATAATGTCATCATCAACATATATTTATGTCCACTGCAGGACGAAGGCCTCTCCCTGTGATCTCCAATTGCCCCTGTCTTGCGCTAGCTGATTCCCCAGCTTGCGCCTGCTAATTTCCTAACTTCATCACCCCACCTATAGTTTTCTGCCGTCCCCGACTGCGCTTCCCTTCTCTTGGTATCCATTCTGTAACTCTAATGGTCCAGCAGTTATCCGTCCTACGCATTACATTGCCTGCCCAGCTCCATTTCCCCCCATTAATATCAGCTGGAATATCGGCCCCTATCCGCGTTTGCTCTCTCATCCACACCGCTCTCATCCTGTCTCTAACGTTAGGCCTAAAATGTTTCGTTCCATCGCTCTTTGTGCGGTCCTTAACTTGTTCTCGAGCTTCTTTGTTAACCTCCAAGTTTCTGCCCCATATGTTAGTACCGGTAGAATGCAATGATTGTACACTTTTCTTTTCAACGACAGTGGTAAGCTCCCAGTCATGACTTGGCAATGCCTGCCGTATGCACTCCAACCCAATTTTATTCTTCTGTAAATTTCTTTCACATGATCAGTGTCCGCTGTGAGTAATTGAACTATATAAACGTACTCCTGTACAGACTCTAGAGGCTGACCGTTTGATGACATTATGATGACACTGATTGATGACATCGATATGATCCATCGTAGAATATCCCTTCCTGAAGTCAGCCTGTTCTCTTGGTTGGCTGAAGTCAAGTGTTGCCCTGATTCTATTCGAAATTATCTTGGTGAATACTTTATACAATACTGAAAGCAAGCTAATGGTCTATAATTCTTCAATTCTTTAACGTCTCCCTTTTATGGATGAGTATAATGTTGGCGTTCTTCCAGCTTTCTGGTACACTTGAAGTCGTGAGGCATTGCGTACAAAGGGCAGCAAGCTTTTCAAGCATGATATATCCTCCATCTTTGATTAAATCGACTGTTATTTTATCTTCTCCGGCAGCTTTTCCTCTGTTCATGTCTTTCAAGGCCCTTCTAACTTCATCGCTAGTTATAAAAAGAGCCTCTGTATCCTGTTCATCACTACTTCGAATGAATTAAAGTAGCTTGGCTGCTCTGGTAACTGAACAGGTCAGTATAGAATTCTTCTGCTGCCTTTACTATATGTCATCGAAATTGCTGATGATATTACCCTGCTTATCTTTCAGTGCATACATTTTGGCTTGTCCTATGCCAAGTTTTCTTCTCACTGATTTCATGCTGCATCCATATTTTACGGCTTCCTCAATCTTTTCCACGTTATAATTTCGGATATCCCTTATTTTCTTCTTGTTGATCAGTTTCGACAGTTCAGCGAATTCTATCTGATCTCTCGAGTTTGACACTTTCATGTTTTGCCGTTTTTTTATAGGTTCATTGTTACTTGGGAGAGCTTACCTACTGGTTGCCTTGGTGCCTTACCTCCCACTTCAATTACTGCTTATGAGACCAGCCTAGTTACGGTTTCATTCATTGCCTCTATGTTGTCTTCATCTTCCTGTTCTAAAGCTGCATATTTGTTTGCAAGCACCAGCCTGAATTGGTCTGCTTTTACCCTTACTGCGTCTAGGTTGACCTGTTTCTCCTTGACTAATTTTATTCTTTCTCTCTTCAAATTGAGAGAAATCCTAGACCTCAGTAACCTATGGTCACTGCACTTTATCCTACCTAACACTCTTACGTAAGTGGTGTTGAAAGGTGAAATTACAAGTTCAAATGAAAGCAATAATGTCTTTAGTGCAAATTAAAAAAGGAAAGAAAGAAAAATTCAGAGCCCTTCCACTCCATGAAGATGGTCGAACAGTGAAGCTGTGTTAGTTACACCGAGTGTTACGTGTGCATGTGTTGCACGTGATGTAATTGTGTAAACACAAGTAAACACATATCTACAACACGAACTTATATTGAAACGTTGCGAAGCGAGAAGAGGCAGCGACTTCCCGACGGTACTCGACGAGTGCCCAGTTCTCTGGCGCGCCCCAGCGCGCCTCTCCTCCTCTTCTGGTCACATGACCTGCCCTTCCCCGGCGCGTCTCTAATCCCACGGAACAGAAAAATATAGGAGGGAGCATTACGTAACGCAGCCAGACTTAGCAAGCGTACGCTTCGTGTAGCCAGCAGTGGTGGCCCAACACGTGACCTCTTGCGTCGAGATCACGGAGAATCGAGATTTGCCGAGACGTTTGGTTACCGGTAGTTTTTATTCGGTACGCGCTCGATCGGCAGCTGCTCACACGCAGGAAGGAAAAGATTGTTCCTTTATTTTTTTTTTTCGCTTGGTTTTGTTTTTGCTTATTTCAAGAGTTTCAAATGGTTTCGAAAAAAAAAATCAACCTGAAATCAAACGTACCACGCGCTCTGACGTATCCACCGTGCTGTGACGTTTTTATCACGTGTTGGGCCACCACAGTCGGCGACAATCGCGTTGCGGTATGCTTCCTCCTATATTTTCCTCCCTCCATGTCTCATCCTCTCCTGTTCACATGACCTGCGTGACACCGCCGGACAGACAGAGGGCGAAGGCTCGACTTAGAACAGCTCCGCTGTTAAAAGGCATGCAACACGACAATCTCTAAACGGCACTCTCACGCACACACAGTCTACTCAATGTGACAGATTATTCGCAGCCCGTACGCGCGTAGCTAAAGACGGCACCTGTATGCCACAAAAATGACAACGAAGCAGCATTGCCCGAGTGTAGCTGACTGTAATCCACCCATTTCATGGCCAATCCCCCATAGCGGGTAGTAAGTAGCCACGTGTTCGATAGGCCACAACAACAACAAGCTTCTTCGTCTTCTGCGCGGAGTTAGCGGTTACAGAGTAGCGGCCCAGAGAGGGCGTTCACACATCATTTATGTTTCGAACGCCGCAACACGTGAGCTACAGTGGCGTGTTTCTCCGAACCCGTGCCTCGGCCAGCGACGCAAACGAGTTCCCAGCCGGCAGAAGCGACGATCGCCGCGCCAACGGAGCACGATGCTACGCCGAGGCTGAAATATCCGACAGGAGCTGCCGCGACCGTCCCGGCCCGGGATCGGGGCGCTCAGCCTACGGGGCGCCCAACGGTGACCGCAGTTGCGACCGCTCGCGTTCGGTCGTCCGCTTAGGGCGCCGCACCACGCGCGCGCTGCGTCGCGTTCATGCTGCCGGACGATGCGCAACGGTGAGACGACGAGGATCCAGCAGCTACACGATGCTCTACATCGAGCTCGCCTCTGCCGGCAGCGTTAGGTGGTGGCTCCCGACGAGCGGGCCGGAGGCCCGTCACCCATTGGACGTCGCGCGCGGACTTATCTCGGCAAACCCGATAGCGCTGTCCATAAAACGGAGGCTGCACCCGGTCGCGGGTCAGCGCTATGCCGGCAACACCGCGGCCGCCGCTCCCGGCCAACCCGTCGTCAGCTGCGGTCCGCCGCCCATCGCCAGCTCCGAAGAAGCCGCTCGACAACGGGACGGCGTTGCGGCGCTGCTCGCCTCCCCGACGCCCGGCGGAAGTGACGTGCTACATCGACTCCGTCCTCCACGCGTAGCGGATCCGGAATACGCGCCGGCGACGACGTCACAGAGCCGTGGTGACGCCACCAGCGCCCGCCGCCGCCGCCGAGCTTCTGCTGCTGCTGCCCGCGGCGGCGTCTCAAAGATGGCTCTCCTGTTTTACACGCTCTACGGGTTTGCCATCATCTTCTTCGCCGGCTGGTGGTTCGTCTGGCTGCTTCATCTACTGGCCATCTTCAACGGGTGAGTCTTGGCGGTGCCCGAGTCTCTCGGGCGTCTTCGCCGAACACGGCTCGACCATCCATCCGTGCGTGCGAAGTGTGATCGCCCCCACCGTGCGCGCCCGGTCCCTGCTTTTAGAAGTGGTGGTCACTTTTCCTTCACCGAGACCGGCGTCCTTGGCTGGCGAGCCGTCGTCGCGCGAATTCCACGCCCCGTCGTGTTGTGTGCGATCGGGCACACGCCCGAGTACGGCTGCGGGAGCAACGGCTGTCCGCGTAGCGTCGTCGTCGTCTTCGTCGTGCCATACCCACACGACCGCCGCCGCCTCTTTGCTTCTTCGCAGAGCTCCCGCCGAAGTTAGTGGGACAGCCACGCATGCGACGCTAGCCGGCTTCGCGAAGAGGCGTGGAAGGGGGTGAAAGTGGGTTTCTGTCGGGGGACCAGGCCTAGGTTGTTGAGCCGGCGTCGACGTCGTCACGCTAGCGCGCCGCACTTCGAGAAACCGATCTCTGGTCGCTCCGGCGAGTGGCGCTCCCGAGCCAATCGCGCCCGCCACTCTCATAACAGACGGGCGGTGCACCCTTGGATTGTCGCCGTGATTTTGGCAGCCGCCGGCGCCGCGCGGGATGGGCGTGGTTTCTTTTTTTGTTTTTTATTCTCGGTGCCTCGGGAAAGGCAGTCGACGACGCATCGGCGACCGCCGAAAGGACGTTGGTGTCCTGGGCGCCTGCTTGTTTTTCTTTCTTTTCAATCCCTGCACACTGCCCTTCAGTACGGCCAAATGGGAGGAGGGTGGGGTTGCTGCCAACTTCCTTTCGGAGCATTTAAACTGGCACCACGCGCTTTCGCCCGCCTTGTCCAGCGGTCAGCGATCGCTGCGGCGCGCCAATTTTTCGTCCGCTTCGCTTTCTCGAATCTAGATGGTCGCCGGCACGCCTGAAGAAAGTTCGAAGTGTGATGAGTCTGATGACTGCCCCCTCAAAAGTGGCGTCCCATGAAAGCGTGCTGTCAAATGCTTGCGAGCGGGGTCGGCCCCGTCAAGCTTACCCCGTGTCCTGAGTCATGCGTCTGGAATGTCGCGTCATATCAGTAGGCCGATTGATGGTCGCGTGCTTTGGGAGTTACCGCCGCGAGTAGAAATCGTGGCTTGGACGTGCGGCTCTGGGGCGCATTGACCCGCTGCTTCGGGAGGGGGTTCGCGCCACAGGTCGCCTTTCTGTGTAGTCGTCTCTTCATTTTTTTTTTTTTTTCTTTCGCCCGCAGTTCTCGGAGCCGCTTTCTCGCGTTTTGGCGCCCGCAGTTGTCGGAGCCGCTTTCTCGCGTTTGGCGATGCAAATTTCGTTCTCGTCCGGCACAACTGGACCTTTCGAACGAAGTTGCACCGCGAGTAACCGGATTACTCGCCAATGCAAGCCCGTATTCCATCCTATTAGCCCGGCCCTCGCCAAACGTCGTTCCTGTAGTTCTGCCTGTCTTTTTCTTTCTTTCGCGTCGAGATTTCGAGGTCGCAGACGTTGCCGTGTCGTCTTCGGCGTGGCTTACCACGCGAGCCCACTTTGATTTCGGGGACGATACGGGGCAACGTTGTATCGAGGACGGACGCACACGACGATGTCTTCGAAACCGTTTCATCCGGCGGTGACCCTTTTTAGCTTTTTTTTTTTTTTTTTTTTTTTTTTTCGCTGGGCTTCGGTATCGTGAAATTCTACCGCGATGGCGTTTGCGAGTTTTCTTTTAGCACCCCTCACTGTGCAGTGGCGTGTTTGTGTCGAAACGTGGTGAAATGTGGCTGGAGTGGTGGGGTACACGGCGCTATTGTGGCGGCCCTCGTATGAGGAAAGAGTGTTTTCCGCCTGTGCTCTCACGCCCTGCGCGGTTTGGCGCGTGGAATGTGTCATTTGCGCTTCTTTCGTATACCGCGCATGTTTGGGAAAGCGGACGCGGAAGACGGCGACAGAAAATATACGCTGTGTCGTGCTTGCGTGGAGACATCTGTGAGAGCTTCTGCGGCAGTTCGTTAGGATCGAGACACCGTAGCGTAGGTCAGTTTTATAATTGTAGAACACCTTCCATAAATCAAAACCATTGGGCAAGTATTTTTCCTGCTGGTGAACTTGAATACGTTACTTTCGTCACCGTAACTCATTTTTCTGAAAGTAATGTTCCTACAGTTAATTCCGTGCGATTTTTTTTTTTGTCTTTATTTGTGCGTGTGTTGAGAGATAAAAATCAGAACACGTCTACAACTAACGAGACCAAAAGACGAGTTTTTTTTTATATTTGTTGATTTAGTCTATGCTGAAAGTTTAGAACAGACACCACTGTTTTGACGAAAGTGATCTCACACTTTTTTTTTTTCTTTCGCCCACTAAAGTCTCACAGGTCGTCCACTTTCACGCCTCTCATAACCTAGATACTATATCCGTGCTGCCTAAACCCCATTGATAGCGCGCATGAGTGCCTTGTAAACAATCTGATGATGCTCTCTGTACTTCTTTTGACTTAACATTCTCACCGCCGAGATTAACATATTTCTATTGTTGCAATTGCAATTATACCGGATGCATTAACCGGGCACTAGGTGGCGTCCACCACGCATGACGTCACTATGCGGGGTGTGCTTGGTGGGCAAATGCGTTTGGGGCTCGCTCGTGCTCGGCGGCAAATTTAGTAGCACCGAAAATTTTATGCTAGGAAACAAACCGTCTGCTTTTGCTATGACACTTCAGCTCGTGAATAACATGTTCAACCAATGGCCTCCGTGATTGCCGTGTTGTGGCAACCGGGGAGTTTGTACTATCTAGTTCACTATAGTTTGAACAGACGACGATGTCCATGATCTCGTTAGCCGTTACACGGCAGTTGTTTTGACGGAGTGTGGCGAAGTTAGGAAGCGCTTGTTAATGGGTCTCCCTGCATCGTCGCTTCCTAGCATGGTGTATTACCTTGAGGGCATCAGGTCGCAACTCACAGCGGAGAATTATCATTAATTGCAGCGCAGTTATGCACATTTACAGAATTTTTTTTTCTTTCCTATCTGAACAAGTGGACGTGTAACTGAACGTAACCTTTCTTTCCTTGGAGTCCACTCCTTCTGTTTGAAATTATGTGTGCCCTAGCTGGGTGTTAAAACATGCTTTCAGCTGGTGTTGATATTGCAATGAAAAAAAAAAAATGAAAAAAACGCGCCGGTGTGCTTTACAGCCACTCCAGAGATTGGCGTTGTGGAGTTTCGGCTTGGCGCCCGGTTTTCTAAACATTTTCTATTATTTGGCTGTGGTTTTTGCTCCAGGAATTGGTGAACGATGTTGCGTGACCTCACACTAAAACTCCACTGTTCACTGTAAAATAACTTACTCCCTTAAAAGTCAATAAAGGGGTAAATAAGTATGATTTACATTCTTACACCCGTTTTGTGCGCTTAACGCACAAAACGATTTACAGCCCTGTTCACTTTTAACGGTGTAAATTATTTTACAGTTTATGGTGCGGATGGGTACGATAACACTACGATAACTCGGGGCACTGTATGTATAATCTTTGCCGCAGTCTCGCATAGCGCGTGACACCAGGATATGCATGGAAAACGTCGCCGAGTTTATGATAACTACAGCGACTGCGTGCTGTACGTCGTGTGGTTTTGTGATATCGGTGACATTATCGATAGTAATGCGAACCCATCTCGATATTATAGCTTGATAGTGATTCTGCTATTAATATAATTCTGCATCAATCGGTGCGCGCCCGTGCGCATCGCTCGCTTCTCTATTTACTTACGCGGGCCGCAGTACCTCGTTTTAAAGCGTTGTCGGGTACATTTTGTCGCCGTCGATTGTAACCCGTCGTTGTCAGTCTGCAGTCGATATATGAGGTTCTGCTGCCGATCATCAGTATTGGGGGTCGCGACCTCCCCCTCCGACTGGGGAAGGGACGGAAAAAACGTTCGTGTAACGTTTATTAAGAACCCTGGGTGGCCGAAATTGATTATCACCACCACCAATCACAGAGAAGTGCGTTAACGCTGACGAAGTCTCTTGTTAGCACAAATCCAAAGAGAGACAGTGAGGTTTCCATTTCAGATATTTTCTGTATCCGCGTACTTTTCGCGGACAACTTATGCAACGAAATGAAATACTCGAAGTACGAAGAAAAAAGAAAAAAAGAACACTGCGGTTCCTGCGTGTGCTTATTATATAATACCATTTCTGTCACCATTAACGATCAGCGACGCTATATCGGGATAACGTCCTATAAGACCTTATATTTACGCGAACGGACACATCTTTTTTTAATTTTTCGTTTCAACGTACGATACAAGACTGAAATCGCCCACTGCGAACATTTTTCGAAAAAGTTGCTTGTCATTGTGTACACGCCGACTTCGTGGTATCTGTTCCAATAAGATACCCGCGTCCTGTTTGGATCTTGAGCCCGCAGTATGTAATAATTTTTTTTTTAGTAACTGCGACGCTGACGGCGGCGGAAATGCGTCTGGAGTGTTTAATATAATTGCTATCGCAATAAATGTTGCATACTCCCCACGCACTGTGCGATAAGAAATGTGCTGTTGACTTTAACGTCTAACGCGCCCCGCCACCTCGCACACGTGCCAATTGTCTCTGCTATATATATATATATATATATATATATATATATATATATATATATATATATATAGTTGTGCTTACGCTTTGATTAAAGGACGAGCCAGGTCACCGGCAGTAGCAGCCCGAGCTTAGAACGATGGTGTGCGCCTCTTCTCCTCTGGGACAATCATAAGTCTTAAAGCATAGTTAACTTAGTGTTTGCACAAGAGAAATGTGTGCGCGCGATCGTGACCTGACAGGTTGACCGTGGTATTTTCATAGAGGTTCGATTTCACAATCGGACGCGTATAATTATTTTAAGACGATCGAATGCCTTTCTTTGGCCCTTTCGTCCGTTTTCGTGGTGGTCGCGGTGGTACTATGTCCTCCTGAGACCCGAACACAACTATGGGACATGTTCGCTCTTCGAGGTGGTTTTTATTGTCTGCTGTTATGTTATGAACTTGAAAAAAAAATATTTCTTTTTTTTAATTTAAATACCACGGTTAGGTGCCAAAAGCTGCGTCACTCCATGTACGGGAACTATCTCCATCATCTCCTCATGTTTGCTACGGATAAACTTGCGTTTTGTTGCTTAAATTAACGCAGTGATGTAGATTTAACTAGGTGTAGCGCATTGCCATGTTGCTGCCGCGTCCGTTATTTTTCACTCACCTCAAGGTTACTTTCACACCTCAAGGTTACTTTCGGCCGTCTGGGACGACCCGGAGGTCTATAGATCAATTTAGTGTCTAATTTCCTCGAAAGCGGATTACAAGAATGTGAGTAAAGCACGTCATTACAGTTACACATGCCCCGTACTTCATATATCCCAGAGTGAATCTTTTGCGTAGCCACTTCCGAGTGAGTTTCTAAAAATAGTTGAAGGCAACGTGCAATGTATTTGTACAAAGGGGTCTTAGGAGGATATAGATCGGACTTTTCACCGCATATATTATGCTAAGCAGTGCAAAGGCGCCGGTGCAAAGGACACGTACGTTTCTCGCGCGCAATTCCGAGTTGCGGGGTGCGTTCTTATTTGAAACGCCGGCCAATGTAAGCTATAGTAGTAGTGATTTTATCGAAGAAGAAAATTAGGCTTATTTCTGCTGCCCAATAGGGAGGAGCACGGCGCAGCGTCCAATTATTAACTGGGGGTATACTGCATAAGGGGTGGGGTTTACAAATCTCGATTGTTAGCTAATTAGTGGCCACGTGCGTTCAATGAAGAATGTCAGTGTTAAGCTTCTTAATACTGTGGCACCTAGTAGACGGCCACCTCTAAGTGTCCTCGCCGCAATAACGTATGTATTTCAAGCTCGCGGTTCGCTCAATTAAGCGAATACATTTCCAGAAGCGTTCGCACCTTCGCTCGCATCGACAAGCATCGTGGACGGGTTTCTGTTAAATTTTTAAGCAGCGTCCACGGTCGGCTAATTAGCGTTTTGACGAATCGGCGCGCATTCGAGAATGTGCGTGTCTCGCAGCACAACGCCACGTGCGTGGCAGCGTGTTTGTTGTGCTGAGAAAGCTTGTTTTCCCTTGGCAGGTGCTCAAGGAGTCGTCTTATCTCGGGCGGACGACGGGGTTGGGATGCTGCGTATACGCATGTCAGATACAGGCCGTGTATACATGGGCCTTTTTTTATGTATAGTGTGTCCCAGCTAACGTTAGCCAAGGTGCGTGTTCAACGAAGAAAAAAAATAATTAGAAGGACACGGTGCAAGGCAGTATTTTAAGACCTATTGGTGTTCGGTAGTCTAACCTTTGGTGACCGAACACCATAGTTCTAATAACTGTACTTTGAACTGTTTTTTTTTTTTTTTAGCACCTTGGCCATCGTGCCAGACGACGGCGAAAGCGTCGTCTGCTACGTGAATACTAAACGCCTCCTGCCTAATCAATATCGATGTTGCATCGACGGGAGGCTATCGACGTGAAACAAACAATTGTTCGCGATACCACCGCGGTGGCATATGTCGCGTCCCATTCGTTGTGGGCGATTCTGTTGCATTTGTTTTACGTTCCAATTTATATATATAAGTGGTTAAGCTGAAGGCAACCCGTGCAACTGCATACGTGGAGCGAACGTCAAACGTGGAGCTAACAAAACCTCTCAACTCCGCAGTGTCACTGAACGCCTTAAGTCGTCGTCTTTCGAATTCGTTGTTCGTCTCCTTCGCTGTATTTGTGTCTCCGGCTGCGATCGTAACCCCTCTCGCGAAGTTTCTTGTTTTGTTGTCAGTTTCGCTTTTTAAGTATACTTTTTTTTTTTCTGGGACGGGAAAATATGTGAGCAGGCAGCAATGCTGTCGTCGGGTCTCGTTTCGTTTTTCCCTTCGCTGACAATGCACAAATGACTGCCAAGGCGAAAACGTGCCACTCGAGACACCTGGCGTGTGGCCTCGTGAGGCGTTGCCGAAGCCAACACAATGCAAAGCGGTCAACGCCGCAAGGCGTTGCAGGCCTTGCGCTATGTCGCGCACGTAGTGTGTATTACCCACTTCTCTGCGCTCTCCGGAGCAAAAATTCGTCGTATAGTTCGAGCTCCCGTTTCAGACTTTTTTTTTTTTTTTTTTTTTTTTTTTTTTTTTAGTGGCAGGAGCATCCAGTGGGGTTCAAGATAGGTACGATATCGGAGCATAAGTTTAGTTACAAGATGAGTTACTGAAGTGTCTGGAATAATTAGAATTAATTAGGAATCCCTCGTGATATGGATATCAGAGCATAAGCTTAGCTACAAGTTGTGTAACTGAAGTGTCTGGAATAATTACAATTATAAATCACTCATTGTGATAATGATATCAGAGCATAAGTTTAATTACGAGTTGAGCCTAACTGAAGTGTCTGGAATAATTGGAATATAATTAGAAATCATTGATTGCCGCACACCAAAGCACAGAACACCAACGCCGAGGTGCGAGCGCCACTAAGAGACACCTAAGTCAAAGATTAAGGTCGCCTACTGTTTCTTTTTTCTTTTTTTTTCCTGTATATTTCTTCGATGATTGCGAAGAGGAGCGCAGGTAGCGTGCAGCAAAAAGCGCTTTCTAGTCTGCGTTTGCAGTTGTGCTGGTACAAGTTGCCAATAGCTACGAGACGAAATTTTGCGCCGAAAAAAAAAAAAAACTTTAGTTCTGACGCGCTCTTCTACGAACATGATCGGCATTGGGTCCATATTTTATTAGCGAGTCCTTCTTTTTTCTCTTCTTCTTCTTTAGATCCACACTCTTCACCCCTCGTCAGTTTTATTCGTGGCCGTAGGTCAGAGTTCTTCACTTCGCAAATGCAGCAGCTATACGAGGGAGAAGATTATCATATGCGATTAGCTTAGTTATTTTTTTTTGTGCGATGATATCGGTTGGCCAAAAATCTCCGATTCGGATTATCCGTACGTTCGCATTATCCGCACGAACCCTCCTCACCACCGGGGTCGACCACTCTGTGCGAAGGGCTATAGAAAAGAAATTCATTGAATCCAAGGAAATGCGTTGGGGGGGGGGGGGGGGGTAAAGGAGCATATGTGTGCCTATATACCACGTGTAACTTCCGACCCCCCCCCCCCCTCTTTTTTCGGTGAATGACGTCCCAATTACAACTTTTGATAAACATTAGAAAAAGAAATACTAGCAAATGCCAAAGAGCCCTGAATTTTTCTAATAACACACTCGAGACCTTGCAGGCGATCGAATGTGCTCCGAGCACTCGATTTCTGCCAGCGAGAGCGACCTGTAGAGCGCTCGAAAGCGACCAGTATAGAATGCACCATAAAAGGCACTTCTTTCTGCTAACCAGTTCCGGTACCCAAGCAGAGGATGCGTCGTGACGTTATATGACAACCTTGGTGGGACGTCATATGACACCTTGGCGCGCTTCACTGTCTTCTCTTTTCTGTCCCCTTTTCACGAAATGTATCTCGCGCCACAATCGAGTATACCTGGGAAATCTAAGCACCAACTTGCCCAAGAAGTTAATATATATATATATATATATATATATATATATATATATATTAGCTCATACCTTGAGCACAGTCAGACGAAACGCGCGCACCGCTCTCATTCTGTAATCCTCGACTGCGATTCCTTTCTCATGGCACCTGTTCTGCAACTGTTCTGCACCTGTTCTGCAACAACAGAACGAGCGCTAACTTTCAGCTTGCGCTATTCGACGTGCGGCAACTATCTTAACAGCAAGTACTACTAGAGTGTACTTCTAATAGACCACCCGATATCTGTTGTACGTCATTACATAACACAACCCAACTCCACTCGGACGACAAAGGATGTCTCGCGCAAGTATAGTGGGTTACGCAAGGGGTATTTTTTGGGACCGAATTGAATACGAATCGAATGCAGTCGACTCTCGTTCATTCGGTACTTTCGGGACCGCGAGATTTAGTCGAATTATCCTAAAGGTCGATATAACAGACGGCGTCAAAAGAACGAATAAAATCTATCTAATGGCTTGAAGTAGTCTGTCGACAGATTACTTACATTACATAACCACGTATATGTGGTTGTCGGTCAGTGCGCCCACAGACCTCCACACTGTCGTCGGCTGCGATGACGAAATCCTCAAAAGAGAGATTGGCCATGGCACAGCGCAAGTTTTCGTCACCACTGCAGGGCAGGTTAATTGCTGCCCTCACGTGCGTCGCCTAGGGAAGCCGTATCGCCGTTCGCTAAACTTGTTGTGATTCAGAGTTTTTTTGTACTGACCGCTAGGTGCATGGCGAGTGATGATCGTATCAACCGAAGCGGCATGCTTTCGTGTTCGGAAATAAACGGGTTTTTCGTCCGTAGCAACGTATGGTTTCTCGCCGGCACTTCCCCAGTGCGCTTGAATTAAGCGAGACGTCGAATTAACGGAGGTCGACATTGCCAGAGGCTAGTCGAATCGAATGCCATATACTTCTTGAATAGTTTTCTAATAACGAACAGCCGTTTATCAAAATTACTTATAAAAGAAACGTTCACTTACTAGTGTTCACAACGGTAGCGAGTTTTTCTGTCATTATACCGCTGCACGGTCATGAAGCGTTGTTTGTTATAGGAGCGCAACTGTAGCACCGAAGCCAAAATAAGCAGCTTGTTCGAAGACTCGCGACTGCATGTCCTATGAGACCGAATGCTCGCGGTTTTTAGTCGGGCTCCCTGAGCGACGTAGTGAGTTACCGTAATTGCTCGCGTTTTAGGCATACTGTGGCTGCGTCGAGGTGAAATTTATTGCGTTATTGCTGCTGCGCAATATTGTTTGATCGCGCATAGTTGAAAATTGGAAATACTCGTAAAATATTTGTGTTTACGCGTAGAGACTATTCAATTCGAAGTCCGAGTCGAATAGGGCTGTGTTCAATTCGTTACTCGATAGTTTTGAGCGTTCGCGCAGCCCTGCTCTCCATTGGTGAGCATGCAGTTGCGCCGGGACTGCATTCAGTCTGTCCTGATCTCAGCCAATCAGATTAAGCCCCTTCAGCAAGACGCGCGCACAAAAGCCAGATTAAAGTTTTTGAGCACGCATTCATTAGTGAACCGTACGTTCGGAATTTTGGCTTGACCTTTTACCCGCACTTAATTAACCCTTTCAGACGCCACTTTATCCTGTTGACTGAAAACCTACTTTCACCACATTTCTTAAATCTTCAGGATCATAGAAAGTGTTCAGCTGCAGGAATGATTAAGAACTTTTAATTCTTTAGTGAGTTTTGTCAATTAAGTTTACAGAATGTGGACTCCACGCGAAAACTCTCTACAGGAACATCAAATATGAGAACGTGAACTATTTTGTGTATTGAAAAGCTTGAAAAGCACTTATGCAGCAGCTTGAAAATTATGCCTGGTGCATGGCATTGTGAAAAAAAAAAAAAAAAAAAAGTGAACCCGCTATACGTACAACATACTGACACCAAGCAAAAACACCCCAACCGTCTGCCTTCCCACTCATTTTACTAAACCATATCGCACATTTTATCCAAAATTGTAGCACAATTCCAGTCATAAGTGTTTCAAGATATGCGACACATTAAAAAAAACTCGAGGAGTGAGCGACTCATCCAACACCATCACAATTGGAGGACGCTTAAGCTTCGCCTTTTAAGAGTGGAACGCGATATCATTCAAAGATCCGTGGCTGCTTATCGGGCTTTTTTTTTTCTCGTATATTCAAATTACAATCCGACGCTATCACGTCTGTAGGTTGTATAGTTAAGTCGGACTTTACGATTTTTCTGGCGGAGTTTACTTTGAGAAATTCAAATTTGTGTTCACTAACCCCTTGCGCCTCGCGGAGGGCCGGTGTGATCGGGGTGGTTCGGGATGAATTTCTCCGCCACGGATGCCTCGGACGCCGATGTTTACGCCGACACCGATGCCGACACCGATGCCGACGCCGACACCGACGCCGTATTTTCAGCGACACGGGGCCCTTAACGCTATCGAGTTAATAGAGTCTTAGATTAGGGGGACGCAAGCGTTGGGGCCCGCTAGCGCTTGGGGCCACGGTACTGCGCATGTGCAGACCCTTCTGCGCATGCATAGTACTGTATCCCCTAGCGCTAGGAGGCCCCAACGCTTGCGTCCCCCTAATCTAAAGCTCTCTAATATCATTCCTTTCATCAGTGCTTTTGCTGTAGATGCACTACCTTGGTGCACACAATTGTGCATACATAGCGTCTGAAAGGGTTAAACACTATATATATATATATATATATATATATATATATATATATATATATATATATATATATAAGCTGCATAAGCTGTCCCTCAATACTCGGGGAGTTCCTGCCGTACGTATGCGCTTCCGTGCTTATGTGTACGTGCAGCCGCATATACGTACTACATGCATACGCGCATACACGCAAACATACATGCCGGGCAGCCGTTGCTCGTGTTGTGGGGATAAACAATGAGTCCGGGTGCCGCTTGCGCAAAACCACAGCGCGTGTAAGCGCGTTTCACGTGCGCGGACGTTTTACTAAGCGCGCGCGTCCGCCGGTGTGTTGCGTGTATACCGAACGTATGTATGTGTACGCGTGACGTTTCTTCGCTTCTGTAAACGGCGCGCGCACATCTGTGAATGCGAAGGTTGTCCCTGCGTTCCTTTGCACGGTCCGCGCTCTGTGTATACGATGCAGGTGAGAGTGCGGAAAGCTCGTTGGCCTTCTATGTACGCACACAAAAGACGCGACACAAGAGGGAGAGAGTGGCTGAAACACGTATGCGCAGACTCGCAACTACGAAATTTCTTGGCTCTGCACGCGATATATATATATATATATATATATATATATATATATATATATATAACGTGTGCGTGTAAATACCTGAAGGCATATGTAACAAAAATATTGTACAATAACTTTCAAGGGGATTTTACTGCTGTTCGTTATACACAATATTTCGTTATATGTGGTTTTGGTATATCCGGGTTCCTCCGTATTACCCAAGGCCTGCCACTGCCAAGGCGTCGAGCTGCACAGCACGGGGCCGTGCAGACTCTAAAATATTTGTCCACGGTCTTATTATTATTATTGTTTTTATTACTTTTTTTTTTAAGCGAGGCTTTCTTAGCGAGCCTTCGCGAACTTTGGCAGGCCGTGACTGTCGCTGTCCTGCCAAGTAGCTCTCCAACAGAGAAGGCTGAAATTAGTCGTCTGATGGCGAAATCGAACCTTCATTTCCCAGCACGAGAGACCGCGACGCTCTCTAACCGTTATAGGCCGCATCCGCATGCACATAACACGTCTCTCGTGCCAACGCCATGTTCTCATCAACCTGTCAGACGAATGGTGCGCGCGTCACACCACGTGCATGCGCGTGACGCCCTTGTGCACCCCTGGATACTCGTGCGCTCATCGATGCTCGTAAGGAGAGGTTTACGAGCTCACCTGGAAATCCAGTAAACGCGTCGCTTTCATAAGCGTGCCTCCCGCCCGCTCTCATTTAACGAAAACATGTTAGGCGTAACGTTAAGAGACAGGAAGAGAGCGGTGTGGATTCAGAGAGCGAACGGGGATTATAGCCGATATTCTGGTTGACATTAAGAGGAAGAAATGGAGCTGGGCAGGCCACGTAATGCTTTGGGCAGATAACCGATGGACCATTAGAGAGTTACAGAATGGGCGCCAAGTGAAGGAAAATGCAATCGAGGACGGCAGACTACTAGCTGGGGTGATGAAGTTCGGAAATTTGCATGCGGAAGGTTGGAGTCAACTAGCGCAAGACAGGGGTAACTGGAGGTCGCAGGGCGAGGAGGCTTTCGTCCTGCATGCAGTGGGCATAAGATTGGCTGATGATGATGATGATAACCTCGAAACCTTAGAACACATTCCGGAAAGCCTCGGAGCTCCCTAAATAATTTAATCTATGATAGCTTTTTACGCAGTCACATTCAGTTTCATTTGTAAGCGTCATGACGTGATGGCGCAGAAGGTGGCCACGTGGGAGTAGGGCACTGTGACGGTTTGGTACTCGCTCTAGTTCGCTCGGTCGTCTTTGTGTGCTGCTACATCATGTCGTATCGATGTTCTGGTTCCACGTGACCACCCTCCCCCCGTCACGACGTCACGAACTTTACAACCGAAACTGAAACGTGTTACGTAAAAAAAAAATAATAATATACTTAATTCTTTAGGACGTTTTGACGCTTGCCAGTATTTATTGGGTTTCGAGGTCCAGAACTTTTCGTATGAGAAAGAAGATAAATCGAAAAACTATAATGTCAGTATATTCGTCCAATGAGCTGTGTTATTCGCAACGCTCTCGCCTCTCTCCACTTAAAACACTCGCTCGCATCCGTTTCGGATAAAAAAAAAAAAGTCCTTCTGCGCACATTACGTGTTCGGCCTCTGTTGACTCGTATGTATGCGTCATGCAAGAGGACGACGCTGAGTATGCAAGCGCAGCGAAAGCATCGTGACGAGACGAGGCACTGACGGTGCGCCTCAGGTCTGCGTCTTTGTATAAGTAGCCCGCGGGCCGACGTTTGCTGCCGTAAGTAGCCGGCAAGGTGGTGTTTGATCGTTAGCCGCCACTTCGTATAACACAGTTTCCTTCCTTCCCTCTAGGTTCTTTCTTTCTTTCGTTCAGGATAGTTTCAGTGTGGGCTTGTTCGTGTGGCATCGTAAGGTATTATCTAGCAGCGCAAGCAAGGAACACGGCCACAAACAAGACACAAATAGACACACACGGCGGTAACCTCCAGCGACAGTCTGTTTTCGGAAAGCAGCCCGCACTTATCCCTTTTCGCCGAGGAGTTTGCTCTAGAGGAACGAGATGATGGCATTTTCGCGGCGGCGCGCCGCACGTTGCCTTAGACGTAAGTGCTCGAATACGAAACTATAATCGCTTCTACCCTGCGACTGTGCGATCAGCCGTCGGAAATGCGACTGACTGGGTGTTCTTAACGAACCGTGTTCCATTCATGCTGCGAAGTGCGGAACGGTATAGAGGCAAGATGTGCAGTAGTTGGCTGCAAAAACATAGTGACTGCTGACATATTAATGAATGGAATGAATCTGCGTGACCAGGTCCACGGACCTCTGCTACATAAGCAGACTGCCTCTCTTGCCAGCCCTTCGCAATTGACGGTTTTGGTCGAGGATTGAAAAAAAAAGTCGCAGTTTTCCCTGAAAGGCGAAGCATCAATTGCGATAGCAAATTAGTAAAGAGCTATACGGAGCAGGGACAGTAGTTTTATCGGTTGCATAAACTTGCACGCATTCGCTTACTAACTGAATTAACAAGCGTGGTGTCAGCACGCACAAGCGAACATCAATAGATCACACTCCGATGACCGCAGACAACCACTGTCAAAACGCTGGCAGCAAGCGCAGCCGCCGCATGCAGCGAGCGCAGGTTTGTGCGGTCTATCGCTTCAACGGAAACTGAGCGGCGAAAGCACTGCGCGTACAAAGGCGAGGTCTGTGTGGAGATCGCTTTCAAGATACGGTGCGCGCGAAGTACGCAGTTGCTCGCATAGTAGAAGCCGCACCCGCTCCCTCCCGCGCTGCCTTACCGCTTTCCTCCTTTCGCGTAGGAGATTGAATCGCCGATCCCCTTGCGGCCGGGTCGCAAGATACGCATACCGCAGCACAGCGCCGCCCCCTTTCCCTCCCTCCCATCCCCCCACGGCGAAAGCGCGCCTCCCTCGCGCGCTTTCACTCGCACATACGGCATACGGCGCGCGGCGGCGATTTTATCGCCCTTGAATCCGCTTGGAGTGTCCGTATAATTCCTATTGCAATAAAAAAAATGCACTCATCCGCCAGCGCTCATTTCAGGTCGCAAGAAAGTTGTCGCTTTAAACTGATGCTGACGTCACGTTCACCCGACACGTTGTCTGCAAATCACTGCGTCCGGTTTCTGAAGAACACGAGACACACATAGGGAGTTGAGCAGCAGTTGTGACTAAACCGGGCTCTGGTATAAACTGCGCGTATTGTTTTCTGTCTCTTTCTTTCTTTTTGTCGTTCCTCCATGTGTGTAACTCGGCATGAATCACGTGTCCCTGCAGTCGTGGGCCTGGCAACCGTGTTTCGGCTACGCGGTGTGCGCGCCGACGGGTCCGATGCACCTGCGACCCGACGCGTCGTTTCGGTGGAAGCGCCTTTTGATGTACGCACGCTGCGTCATTGCGCTGCTATAGTTACGCATTCGGAGGAGTCGTATTATAGTCGTATCCCGTAGGCCGTGGCAGTCCCGCCGCGCTCATTCGTGGAACGTTGCAGTGGCCGTTCATACTGTACCGCTCAATTCTGTCTCGACTTTCGCGCTCAATCCCCCGAGTCAGGTTGAAAAGGACGCTGAAGAGAGACACTCGATCAGTTAAAGGGACAGGCAACCGCTCAGTCATGCGCGACTTCAATGCAAAAGTGGGGGAAAAGCAGGGTGGTGAGCAAGCAATTGGCAACTACGGCATCGATTCTAGGAACGCTAGAGGAGAGATGTTGGTAGAATTCGCGGAAAGGAATATAGGCTCCGAATAATGAATACCTTCTTCAGAAAGCGCAGCAACAGGAAGTGGACCTGGAAGAGCCCTAATGGAGAAACAAGAAATGAAATATATTTCATACTCTCTGCCGATTCCAGCAGAGTGCAGGATGTAGAAGGGTTAGGTAGGGTAAAGTGCAGTGACCATAGGTTAGTGAGGTCTAGGGTTTCTCTCAATTTGAAGAGAGAAAGAGTAAAATTAGGCAAGAAGAAACAGGCCAACCTAGACGCAGTAAGGGTAAAAGCCGACCAATTCAGGCTGGTGCTCGCAAACAAATATGCAGCTTTAGAACAGAAAGATGAAGATAACATAGAGGTAATGAATGAAACCGTAACTAGGCTGATCTCAGAAGCAGCAATTGAAGTGGGAGGTAAGGCACCAAGGCAACCAGTAGGTAAGCTCTCCCAAGTAACAAAGGACCTAATAAAGAAACTGACAAAACATGAAAGTGGCAAACTCGAGAGATCAGATAGAATTCGCTGAACTGTCAAAACTGATCAACAAGAAGAAAGTAAGGCATATTCGAAATTATAACGTGGGAAAGATTGAGGAAGCCGTAAAATATGGATGCAACATGAAATAGAAGAAAACTTGGCATAGGACAAGGCAAGTGGTATACACTGAAAGATAAGTAGGGTAATATCATCAGCAATTTCGATGACATAGTAAAAACAGCGGAATAATTCTATACTGACCTGTACAGTGCCCAGAGCAGCCAAGCTACTTTCATTCTAAGTAGTGATGAACAGGATACAGAGGCTCCTTCTATAACTAGCGATGAAGTTAGAAGGGCCTTGCAAGAAATTACCAGGGGTAAAGCTGCCGGAGAACGTGGAATAACAGTCGATTTAATCAAAGATGGAGGAGATATGCTTTAAAAACTTGCTGCCCTTTATACGCAATGCCTCACGACTTCCAGTGTACCAGAGAGCTGGAAGAACGCCAACATTATATTAATCCATAAGAAGGGAGACGTTAAAGAATTATAGACGCATTAGCTTGCCTTCGGTATTGTACAAAATATTCACTAAGATAATTTCCAATAGAATGGGGGCAACACGACTTCAGTCAACCAAGAGAACAGGCTGGCTTCAGGAAGAGATATTCTATGATGGATCCTATCCATTTCATCAATCAGGTAATCGAGGAATCTGCGGAGTACAATCAACCTCTCTATATGGCTTTCATAGATTATGAAAAAGCATTTGACTCAGTAGAGATACCAGCAGTCATAGCGGCATTGCGTAATCAAGGAGAACAGGAGACATACGAGAATATCTTGGCAAATATCTACAAGGAGGCCACAACTACCTTGGTTATCCACAAGAATAAGTGAAAGTTACTTATTAAGAAAGCGGACAGGCAAGGAGACACAATCTCTCCAATGCTATTCACTGCATGCTTCGAAGTATTCAAGCTCTTACTTAGACTGGGAAGGCTTAGGAGTGAGGATCGACGGCGAATATCTCGGCAACCTTCGGTTTGCGCATGATATTGTCCTATTCAGCAACAATGGGGACGAATTACAACAAGCGATTGAGGACCTTAACCGAGAACGTGTAAGAGTGGGGTTGAAGATGAATATGTAGAAGACAAAGATAATGTTCAATAGCCTAGATCGCCAGTCAGCCTCTACAGTCTGTAAAGGAGTACATTTATGTAGGTCAATTACTCAGGGGACCCTGATCATGCGAAGAAAATTTACACAAGAATAAAAATTGGTTGATGTGCATACGGCAGGCATTGCCAAATCCCGACTGGGAGCTTGCCACTGTTCTTGAAAAGAAAAGTGTGCAATCATTGCATTCTACCAGTTCTAACATATGGGCAGAGGTGAACAAAGAAGCTCGAGAATGTAGGTTTAGGACAGCACAAAGAACGATGGAACGACAAATGTTAGGCCTAACGTTAAGAGACGGGAAGAGAGCGGTGTGGATCAGAGCAAATGGGTATAGTCGATATTCTAGTTAACGTTAAGAAGAAGAAATGGAGCTGGGGCAGGCCATGTAATGCGTAGGATGGATAACCGGTGGACCATTACGGTTACAGAATGGATACCAAGAGAAGGTAAGCGCAGTCGAGGACGACAGAAAACTAGGTGGGGTGATGGAGTTAGGAAATTTGCAGGCACAAAGTGGAATCAGCGAGCGCAAGACAGGGGTAATCGGAGATCGCAGGGAGAGGCCTTCATCCTGCAGTGGACATAAATATAGACTGATGATGATCCGCTCAGAACATGAATCGAGATAACCCCGCTGGTGGAAAGATTGCCTATCGTATACGGGTTAAAACGAGCCACGTGTCTCTCATTAATTGTGAACTCACATTTTTAATTCACTAAAAGTCGCGAAAAGTGACCTACCGTCACGTGACCTTCGATTAGTGTACGTGGATCCTGGTCTTTTCATTAGTATTGAAATGCAGTACACTTTTTTTTTTGTTACAAGCTTTTTCTGACTTATAATGTGCTTCGTTTGTAGTTAGTAGAAAAGTGGCGCTGCCTGGCGCCTTCGTTTTCACTGTTTTCGCATGTGTGCCCTGCACTGGGTGATCGTTAAAGATCCCCGGATGGGGTAAAAGAAATTGATCCGGCGCAGCCGAATTGCAGGGGGTGTTCGTTGTCGGACGCCCATGCACCAAACCATATAGTATAAACTTGTACGGAGTGCGAAGAAAGCGCTTGTTTTGCTCCACTATAAGCTGTGATGCTTGTTCCTGCTCAACATTAGATGACCGTTGCCCGGCTTCACTTTCGGAACATTATCTCCACTACAGCAATAATACACCTATAAGCACTTCTTATGAGTTGTGAACGTGAAAGCATTAATGTCCAGTTGAACGCCGCTGAGCGGTTCTTCGAGCGAGCGCGCTCAGAAGCTTGGCACGTTTTGATTTCGCCTATTACCGAGGCGCAATTAAACCCAGACGAGAGCTCGCGCGTACGAGGAACGCACGGATAACGCCGGCTTGCGAGAGCGAGGGTGACGTGGCGTCGCGGCTATGTCCTCTCTCCCCTCACGCAATACCGCGGCAGCATGTGTTCCCTTTCGCCCGCTCTGCTCGCCATCATGGTACACACAGCGGCACGCGGGCTGCTCAAAGTAGGGTTCCTCGATGTCCTACTCGCCGGCCGCTACGGAGCGGGGGAGGAGGTTCGCATTGAGATACCCTAGCTACAGTGAACTAATGCTGGTTCACTGTACCCTAGCTCAAAGGGTGTCGCCACCCTGAACGGTGCCGTTGCTTTCGAGACACATACCCTATTTCTCCGCCGCCTGTGCTGACGGTGTGCAGCGGAAGACTGCTACGCATCCCTTGTCGCGAGACGCGCTTGTGTTGTCGCCGAAATGTCGTGACCTCCTTCCTTGGGTCATACACATGTCAGTGTCATATATACTTGCAAACCTATTTGTAACAACATTCACTGTTCTTAATGGCGTTCAGCGGCAAACTTAGTTCGATTCAGAAACCGAATAGCCCTAATTTTTTTTTATTTCGCGCATTAACCCCAGCGCCGGTACGTCATTGTGACGTCATTGATTTCAGAGTATCTTCCCGTACTTGGGATGTTGTGGCGCAACAAGTGTTCTCGAAACACATTCTAAGCGCACCCTTTGGCTCCCGCAGAATGCAGTGGAACCTCGTTGATACGATCTTCGCGGGAACCGGAAAATGAAACGTATCATCCGAAAATCGTATTATCCGAAATACATTGCTCCCATAAGCTATTGGCCGGAAAAGAACAAAAAAATCGGATTATAGCCGAAAAACGTATTATGCAGAATCGCGTCAACGACGTTACACAGCCCATTTTAGCGGATGAGAAGTTAACAAGGCGGAGGCAGACGCTCTCGAATCGTGACGGTCTCACGATTCGAGAGCGTCTGCCCCCGCCCGGTCTCGGTAGATCCTGGGCCAATCAGAGCTGACAGCATGGTGACTTTGAGTTTATGGCGGAATTTGACAGTTACCGAGGGGGGTGCAATTCTGGACATCGCGAAATTCCGCCATATTGTCGAATTTAGACATCTCGGCTGTGACCCAGCGGGGCTGCTACGGCCCCCCCCTCTGATTGGGAGGCGAGTGCGTGCCACCTGGGCTCGCTCTGCGTATGCTCAGCCCAGCCATCAACATGAACTTTAGTGTAACCTCCAAATGGATATTTTGCAATAAAATGAATTGGCAGTAGAAGGTGTCATTACTCATTGTATTCGGCCACTAAAGCGGCGTCTCCGTGGCTATAGGCGTACTGCTGAATTCGAAGGGTGAAAGTGATAGGCAGTTTTTCGGCGCGGCTCCGTGGCTATACGCGACACTTGGCTGGGCGGAGCAGCGTACGCAAAGCGGGCCCCACGTGACGCGTATACCGTAAAGCTCGCTTCCCCTCCCCCCCCCTCCCTCCGATTGGCTCAAAATGCCGCCATTACGGAATTGGACGGTATGGCGGAGTTTGAGGAATGTTCAGAATGAATAGCACTCCCAAAATGGCGCTACTGTATGTCCGGTAGCCGCAGGGCGGACGGCTCCGTGGTATCACCCCCCTCTCTCCGCCTCCTCCCCCCCCACACCCCTGCCCCTCCCCCCGCTGGAATCGGGGGTTGAGCTCGCTTGCCTAGAGGCCTCTTCCTGTTTACGCGTGCGCGTCGTGCGCTTGGGACTCGTGTGTGCGTGACACGGGGGAGGGAGGGGGGGGGGGGAGCTTCGCGCCTCCCTCACCTCCCCCCCCCCCCCCCCCCCTCGTGACTTCCAGGTTGCGTTCCCTGCACGAACCGCGCAGCTGTTAATTCCTGGCCCGCGCGGCGATGTCTGTGCACTGTCGCGCACTGCATGCGAGCGACACGCGCCGCGTTCCTTTTTTTTTTTTTTTTTGTTTTGCCGTGATTATGTTTTGTTTCGCTTATATTTTCCTTCCGCAGTTTTTTTTTTTTTTTTTTTTTCCTGGCCCGCTGTCGCGCATCTTTTTGTTTCTTTTCTCGGTTATCTCGCGAGGCCGCGGCTCCGAGACCAATCGACAGCTGCGATAGCACGAGAGAGAGCGCTCGCGCTGCGGTGTTTTGGTGTGCGTACCCGTCTGAGAATAACGCGGGCTGCTTTGATCATCTGACTGGCGGAGGCAGTTGCAAAGCGACCCCGCGTTTGCGTGCTTCTTATCGGCCGTCGCGCCGAGTGACCGATCTTGGCGATAACGGCGGCGGCCTCCGGGCCACTGACGAAGGAGCGGAAAGTGTGACCTCCGTGAGACCCGAACGGAAATTGGAGGACGCTTAAGCTTCGCCTTTAAGAGTGGAACGCGATAACATTCAAATATCCGTGGCTGCTTATCAGGCTTTTTTTTTTTCTCTTATATTCGAATTACAATCCGGCGCGATCACGTCTGTAGGTTGTGGTTTAAGTCGTACTTTACGATTTTTGTGGCGGATTTTACTTTGAGAAATTCAATTTTTTGTTAACCAACGCCTTGCGCCAACCGAAGGGCCTGTCCGGTCGGAGTGGTTCGGGATGATGCGGTTCGGCATGGTTATTTCCGCCAACGACGCCGGCGCTTACGCCGACGCCGGATTTTCTGTGACACGGGGCCCTTAACGCTATCGCGTTTAAACTCAATGACGCAATACAAGGAACGCCCGCGTAATTTGATGTATAGGTGAACGTTAAATAACCACAGTAGATCAAAATAATCTACCCCCCCCCCCCCCGCTATGTATGGCGTGCCTCGTAACCAGATCGTGCTTTTGGCACGTAATTACGCTGAATTATTATTATTATTATTATTATTATTATTATTATTATTATTATTATTATTATTATTATTATTATTATTGCACTGCGCAGGAAAGCGAAAGAAAACAAAACTAGCCAGCGAGCAACGCAAGCTGTGTGCGCTTGGAGCATTTATATGATAGACGAAGTTTATACATAATGCAGAACACACATATCATCGTATATACCTGGGACTGCAGGTGACTTCGATTGGTGACCGGTGTGGAGCTTCCTGCAAATATTACTAGACGGTAATCTTACGCTGCGATCGCTCGTCTACGGTGGGAATTATGGGTATACACATACTATTTTTGTCTAATCTTCCTGCTTATGGCTTAATTCAGACGTTTATGCAGCGTTATTTATCGCGCCTTGTCTTTCTCAATTTCCGAACACTCTTCTTTTTTTTTCTTTGTGAATTGTTTAGTTTATAACGGGATATGTGATGCACGTTCTAACAGTGATGCACGTTCTAAAGTCAGTGAAGTTACGATGCCAAAAAAAAAAGATGTCTTTGCAGTTACACAAGCACCGTACTTCATACCCAAAATGAATATTTTGCGTAATCACTTCCGCTTGATTTTCGAGAAAAAAAAATGTTGAATGCATTGTGCATTGTACAAGGGCTTGTCTCAAGAGGATATACCAGCACCAGCCGCTTCCTCTAGTAATTTTTGTATGAAACTGTACATCGGCCGTGACTACATCTCGTGGCTACATGGAGCTTTTACCTAAACGAAGGCGAAATAATGGTGTCGGGAGGGGGAGAGAGAGAGTTAGAGAACAGGGCATGAAAAGCAGCAAGCGAACGGCGGCGCCATTAATTGTCCCGCGATGTCGGAACCAGATAAGTATACGCGGGCGGCGACGACGCTTAAGCAAGCCGTGTCGATCGTGCCGCTGTCGTTCGCCTGCTCAGTTTGCTACAAAATAAATTACTGTATAGGTAACTCCGCTGCTATATAGCGTCTATCGGGAGCTCTATTTATTATGGCGGTTCGGGCTTGCAGAAAAATGATAGTATGGTGCATGTATTTTCCCCGAAGTTCGTCCGTCTCACTTCGAACGGCTTTGTGGCTTTGCAGTATTGGTCATTGCGAACAAAATGTAATGTTTTCTAAATGGAACAGTGCGCAGTGATTACGTATGCGCGCACAGAATAAGTATACCTTGCTGTGCATAGAAAACTCCGAGTGCTCGAAAATTTACAACGACGACGGGTAATAAGTAACTTCAGAAGAAGGTTTAAAGCCACAAGCTTATATAGGCAAAAAGACTAGATGAATATATGGGCTAACTGTCGTTATATACCCTGGCATGTCGAACTATCGCAGCGTTCGCTCCGGTAATTTTTGTGGGAAACTATGGTTGGGCGATTCGCCGATCGGTGTGCTTTTCGAGCGCGTCAGCACCCCATGCTACTTTCGGCTGCGTGCTGGAAGATGCCGAGTTAAATACTAAGAGCGAAAGAGCCTTGTCGGAGACGTGCCCTGGACCCTGGACCACCACTCGGGCTTGGTGAAATAACACAGTCCGCAGGCTAGCATACGCTGTTGTGAACATCGTAGCGAAGTTCTGCTGTCGTACGCGGTCCGTGTAGCTCGCAAGCGGAACGCGAAGTCACCTTTCTCTCAAACGCTGTCGTTTCAAAAGACCCCAGGATCCTCGCTCTTTTCTGTGTGCTTTATTTCGTAATAAAGCACGCTCCAATACACGGCTGCTATTGGTCGTTGCGGTCGTCTACACCGCGGCCGCCGCGATCGTGCCGCCACGAGTCCGGTGGCTAAGCGCACTGCGACTCGCTGAGGACAACCGCGTTTGGCTTACGTTTAGCGCTTCGTAGGCACCAAAATCGCAAGTCTGAAATGTAAATTTGAACTGCGCGCCACGGTGATGTATCCGAGGCGGAGCGTTGTGGCCCCGCCCCCACTCCGCCGTAGCCTTCGCAGTGCAAGGCATTGAAGGAGGAAGGGGAGCACAGCGGAGGCCGTCTTTGATTGCCTATAACTCCGCTTCTGCTGAACGCATTGAAGTACTTTTTGCGGCAAAAGGATTCTGAAATAGCCTATTTTCACTTCAAACGTATTTCTCCACTTCGATAAAAAGTGGTTCAGGGCCCCTTCAAAGGGGTCACGACACCAAAATTTCGAGTTTAAATTACGCATTGCGCGTCAAACCATGCGCGTCCCATAGCAAGCTAGCAACATTTGAGTGCATTCGGTGCAGCAGAAAGCTTGTTTGCATTTTTTTGAATGTAGCACTTGAACCACAAAGCAGTCTGCCGACTCTGGTGGTGACGAAATGATATGGGCACCCCCGGAAACGGCTCCCTCGGGTAACGGAAGGTGGTCTCGAAGGCCATACTTTTGTACACTGCAAACACGGGAAGTGATTGCAGGAGCTGGAAATACGTCGTGGCCGCCATGCTGCGTTTAGCTTGAAGTGAAGTAATTCCGGGCACAAATCGGGCGGCGACGCCGAACGGTCTCGAACTGTTTCTAAGCAGACGACACAGAGGTGTCCCCTCAGTTTCTGACGTCACACGGCCTTGCCAAAATGACAATTCCTGTCGGTGGGAGGACTTGAGAGGCAGCGATTTCAAATTGATATTTCGGGTTAAAATGTGCGCTGAGAGCCCAGCTTTTTTTTTTTTTTTTGTATGTGTGTGTGTGTGTGACGATATTGGGCACTCTACTCTTAGAAATGTTGGACGACCGTGTGATGGCCGGTCGTAAGAACAGCGCGACTTTCGAGATGTCTACCCTCAGAGTGCTGTGAAATACATTGGTGTTTCAGTTTACCAGTTTTCCCGAAAGCTTTCATCAAGCAGTTCAATACCATCTTAACTAGAACGCCAATACTGTCTTTAGCTGATTTTGGGGAGCGATATCTCGAAAGTGGCGCCTATGGTAGTCTTCGGATTTCTGCTAAGCAGATGTGACTTTGCTACTGCTGTAGGCTTGAATTTCGCCATTGGTATACATGTACCGTAAGGTGAATAGTTGAAGAGGTAGTTTATTTTAGCTACACGGTCATTGCGTTCTTTCGTGCATGTCCGCTCCTTCAGGTAATCCATCTTAACAGACCGCGGCAGCCGCATTCCGATGCGTGCGAAAGTGAAAAAAAAAAAAAAAAAAAAGTCTGTGCCTTTATATTTTATTCGTTAAAGAAGCGCAGGTGGTAAAAATTCATCCGGAGTCCTCCGCGCACTGTGCAGTTTCGAGCCGTTGTAACTTGAAGTATAGTTAAATTAAGTCAAATTTTCCTGTGGCGTGCAAATTCGTTCGTGTCTCTGATGTGATGTATGCCACATAGCTTCCATGTGCATGCCGCCTTCTGTGCCCGTGTCGTCTTGCCGGCGTTATACGACAAATTACACGACGACCTTGGCCAACGCAATCCTACACCAGCCACCACACGCCCTCTTATCCGTCCGTCTGTCGGGAGTGCCCGATGTAGCAGACGACGGCGACAACCGGGAAGCAAGCAGCGCGCCGTCATGCGTCGCGAACGCCCGCTTGGCACGATTGGCCGTATCGATTAACGCGGCGGCTTATACTCGAGCACTGCGCGTGGCGTCCCGTGTGTCGTCAATTCTTTATGCGCCCAGTGTCGGGTTATTTTCCAGTGATCGGTCAAGTTGGCGTATGCCATGGAGGGGAGGGGGGGGGGGGGGGGAGGGAATTGCCGTAACACCGCATGATCGACCGTTGCCGGCCGGCTCGCCATAGCTACGCGATCGGGGAGTTGGCACGGAAGCGCCGAGCTACCGCGGCGTTTCCGTACCGTACCCACCGTTCGTCCCGTTTTCAGCAACGGAACTCGAATCTCGTTGCCTGTATGACACGCCGCAGTTCGCTTGCTCGCTCGCTCGCTCGCATTCTTGCCGCTTTGTCGGTTGAGGTGTTGCAACCAGTGTTTGCCCACGTGGCAAGCCTCCCGAACTGTTCCCGATTGACTAGGATGTCGAAATGGGGGCCACGCCTTGGTTGGACTTCTCGTAATAGAGCGAGGGAAAAAAAAAAAGAAACCTTGGTAGGATCGTTCGTCGTGTAGACTCTACAATGGCAGCTGGCGCCCCCTATCAACAGCCTCGGCACCAGAGTTTTGGGGTGGAGCCCTCCATATTCCATTATCCCATTAAGTTCTATAGAGAGTGAAGATCCCCGCAATTCCGCTCCTTTGAACTCTTCTCAGTGGTGATAGACTGATTCCCATTCCTAGAGTGGCATGAGCTGATCCATTCCGTTCCTCAAATTCCAGTAAATGAAGCATTTTTATCTAATTATCATTCATTCGAGTAAAGCCACGTGCAAAGTAGTCTTACACCGAGTCCCCCCCCCCCCCCCCCTTAGCGTGCAAGCGCAATTAATCGAGGGAGAAAAAAAAAAAAAAAAAACAGGCGAGCAAAATTAAGATGGTGGTCTTCAAGGAGACTGCTGCTGTCGCGGTAAATGTTTCGAACCGAGGGAATCGCTGGAGCCTTATGCCTTTCTTTCTCACACATTTACTGGCATACTATATAGTTGGCACCATTTTCCCGCGCATCTTCCTGACCACCTCTAACCGCGCCTTCTGAATATTGGGAAATGTGCGGGAAAAAGAATACACGGCGCAATTTTCGAATCACCGTGGACTGGCGCTAGGTGCAACCGCTTGCGACGTGCCTGTCTTTGGCCTGGCATCGTAGGTCAAGCGGGCTTTTGCTAAATCGAATAATTCTTGACAACTTCACTCCTTAGCTAAATGTTAAGAAGTTAGCTACGGAGGGAAGCAACATGATTCCTTAACTAAAAGTTTCCTGTGACTAAGAGTTGCTTTCTTCGAAGAAAGGTTTCCGGGTCATCGGAAGGGTACGATGCATAGAATACCCCGCGTTGCTTATAATTACTGCGGCAGAGGTATAGGTAGATAATAAAAGAGCGGTATTGAGTAAAAATTTACAAGTCTAATTGGCAAATTTAGACTTTGCGGTCTCGCTTAAAACAAACGCTTCGCACTTCAGGACTAAGTGCCCATTCCGTTCCAACTCCTTTCTGGAATCTCCGGGCGCTTCCATTCCATTCCATTTCAACTCTGGAGTTTTCGCTCCACAGCTCTGCCCGGCACAGTGCGAGCTCTTCTGGCTGGGATGACCGATTGTTTGGGTTGGCTGGCTGTATGGATTGACGGCCTGCTGGGTTCTGGGTTGACTGTATATATTTACTGACTGTACTGAGTGTATTGATTGTCTGTCTGTGTCTATGTCTGTGTGCGTGGTTTTACTGTATTGATTGACTGCGTTTACTGACAGTATTATAGATTAACTGACTGCATGCCGACTGACTGCGTGATTTGACTGACTTTGCTGATTGACCGACGACTGTGTGTGTATCGACGTCTCACAGTTCGCATCCGCTCGAACTGGCATTTGCATTTCGCGCTATCTTGTGAACGGTTTAGTGCGTAAACATATTGCCCTAGCTTTCACGTTACACGGGAGGAAAACGAAGGCAATTAATAGTTTATACGCATCGCATCTATAGTTGTGTAGCGTTTAATTACACGGGAGGAAAATGAAGGCAATTAATAGTTTGTACTCATCGCATCTATAGTTGTGTAGCGTTTAATTAACCGCTTCACGAAACCTTTGCGTCACATATATTTCAAAGTGTGCGTTGGATTTGCGTACTTGTTTTTCTGTGCCTCTGTGCACGTCGGTAACGTAATGCTTACTGGTTAGTTTCGTTTACTTCCTTTTTTTTCTCCCCACTGCGGGTCAATGTTTTCTTCTTATTTCTTTCTCCTATACGGGGTATACCTGAATAATATAGCCGCCCCTCTATTTTCGTTCGTATTCCTCCTTCCTCAGTCGTTTATCGGAGCGGATTTTTGCCGAGCCGCACTGCAGAACAAAGGACGCAGCTGCAGCGCCAACGCTTGTATATATTTGCATAACGGGAAGCGTGTCGCGACGTGCGCGATGTTTTTCATATTTCGGTCAGTCGCAGGCTTGATGACAGTCGCCGCTGTGGCCCGCGTGTATTGTTCCTCCACGATAGCGCTCGAGCGAACTCGGCTATACATGCGGGCGCGCGAACGCTCACATGCAGTAAACTCCGGCAGCGAGGGCTCTCGTAGCACCATCTGTTTCGGCTGATCCGCCCAGAGAATATTTTAAACAGTTCTCTAGTGGACACTCCCCCTACCGCCTTCTAGGAGAGGGGCTTTATTCATGATGACCGGGAGGATGATTTCTAATTGCATCCCCCTTTGAAACGGGACGGCGACAGTCACTTAGCCTGCTGAGCTGGCTTTAGATTTTACTCCGTCTATCATCAGAGTTTACTCCGTCTATCATCAGAGTTTACTCCCTCTATCATCAGAGTTTACTCCGTCTATCATCAGAGTTTACTCCATCATCAGATTTTACTACGTCTATTCCGGTCTACCATTTTGCGTATCTCTATTTTGTCGTTTAAACTTCACATAAATCTTCCATCATAGTACTATGTATTGTAAAGTTTTACCGACTCCATCTCTTCCCTGCGTTTTTTTCTCCTCAAATACTCTCAACGCCTCTTGCTTTTGTCGATCGCTATACCAGTTAATTCACCGTTCCCATCAGCTTTGCTCCCCAGCTGGCGCTTCTGGAATGAAGGTGGACGCTCCCGGCGGTTCTTGTGATTGGCATCGTGATTAGCATTTCATCACGATGGCCCGAGCCGACTCCGGACTTTTGTTTCCACAGACATGTGCCTCATCTTGTTGCGAATATTTGCTCCGGTATGTTTTTGTCCTCGGGCATACAGCTCGGGCCTTGAATAGCAAGAGTTTCTGTAATCGTACAAATTTACCTTTCTAATCTATTTCTTGTCATACTCGTAAATCTCCATGGTGGTCTTCCTTGTTTCGATTCCTTGCATTCAATTCACGTTCTCTGCTTCTCTCACTTGCTTTTCGATGGCTCCTGGTTATCTTTTTACACTTTCAATTACCTTATACCTGGTTGCCAACTTACTTGACCTCTTCCGTCATTCTGCGTTGACCCTCTTGAGGTGCACTTTAGCTGCCCGTTTCTTTTCATCTGTGTTCCCGAGCCTCTTTTAAAACTATTTCAGATCTGCGCTTCTCTGATTTCAAAAGGGGCTCAACCCAGCAACTAAAGGTGGCAGCTCTAGTTAGCGGCAATCCGGTCCAAGTGCTTTAAAATACTGACGCGATGTTTTTCAACTAATTTTCTTTTGCGTTAAATGAAGGTCCGAGATATCTGAACATCAGCATCCTAAATAATTTAATATAGCTCTTCCACAGCCAGTTTTGGTTTCGTTTCCCTGGAAGTTACTGTGTATGACGCAGATGATCACGTTGGAGCAGTGTAAAGTAGCGAAGCTTCCATAGAAGCCCATACCATACGTATTCAAAACATGGCGGTTCATGGGGCTAGTCGCGTTTCAATCGCTGCTACCATAACCACCCTTGCTGATGTCTGTGGCAATTTGTTCTAAGCCGCTTTTCGCCCGAAGGTGAATGATTGGGCCAGTTGGTTTTACATCATGAGGTTATAGCCGCGCGAACTAAGACACATACACAAAGAAAGAGACTCACGTGTGTCTCTTTCTTTGTGTATGTGTTTTAGTTCGCGCTGCTATTGACCCTTTTCGCGGCGATCCCGTGGGCGCTGCCACGCTTGATCACGTGGTGGCGCGTCCATTGCTTGCCTCAGCTGCCTCCGTGTTTACAATGGATGTACATGACGCCCGGCGCGGCTCAGGAAACCTCGGTTTTGGGAGATATCGTAGACGCTGACTGGGTGGACGACACGAAGCTTTGGCCAGAGCTTCAGAGGACATGTAAAATCGCTTTCGGAGCTCATTAAGCTTTGTCCAAACGGTGCGAGCAGCGTATATGGTGCTCGTTCTAAAAGCGATATAAAAATGTATGCCAAGCTTTCCACTTACGAATTGAATCAGGGTCAGTGTTTTGTTTTTCGTTCTTTATTCGGCAATTACTTTGAAGCAGCGGCTTGTCACGTTTCTGACTCTGAAGTTCGTCGGTGCGGTCACCATCTGATTATTTTCTGCCTATAATCGCTCGCCGGCGTGCTCAGTTGCAATAGATTTGCTCTTGCTGCACGCAAGGCTTGGAACGTAGCTGTTCTGTACTTTGTAATATCATGTAGTAAATATATAGTATCGCTAGTAACTCGCTGCGTACTCCTGTGGACCGTCACGAAACATTCACCTTCGGCCATTGGTGTGCTGTCGGTGTAGTCGATGTCACCCATACTTTGACCCACTGATTCAAGTGTGCGCCCATTCACATATTCTTAATACGTTGGCGATATAGTGTGTGTAAGTTGGCGTGCGAGTAGGGGTAGATGTGTGTAGATAACGTGCGCGAAATTTACTTTATCAGGAAGCGGTGCTACTCCCTTTGTCATTGTTTAACGAGCGGTACTCACTCTTGTCGACGTCCCGGGGTTGAAGTCTTTTCTTTGGAGGTTAGCGATACAACGCTGGCGGATAAGTGATTTTTTTTTTTATCCACGAGGGAAGTCGTACATTGAGAAGGGCCGGCAACAGTGTCCGTATGTAGCAACGGTCCGTGAACTTGGTCACACATATTCATTCTATTCTTTAGTATGTCAGTCACTATATGCAGTGAACTACTGCACACGTCTTCAATCCACCGCTCCACATTTTGCAGCATGAATGGAGCGCAGTGCGTGAGCGAAAACCCAGTTGCATTTCCGACAGCTGATGGTGCAGAAACAGGGCAGAAGCGGTGATGATTTCGTATTCGTGCGCTTTCGCTGAGGCAACGTATGGCGCGCCGCCGAAAGCGCCATCTCTCGAGAACTGCTCCGCGAAAAGGGTCAATAACATTCGCCCGAAGCTTCGCGACCTATTGGGATCGACCTTGGAAAGTGTGTGTGTCAAAACGCCACAATGCTCTGCTTCCACGTGACCACCTTCTGCGTCACGACACACAAGAAACGAAACTGAAACTGGCTGTGGAAAAGCTGTGGTATTAAATTATTTAAGGCGTTCTGAGGCTCGCGAGTATTCTTTCGAGAGTTTAGAGGTCCCGGACCTTCATATAACGCAGCAAATGAGCAATCGAAAATATCGTGTCGGTACCCATTTAACTCTAGTTTGATTAAGTGAAGGTATTGCTTGATTCATGGGTCCACGGTTGGATTGAGGGAGGCATGAGTGGATGGATGTTCACGTAGCAGAATACGGTGACGCGGGTGAGGCGGTAGGGGGGAGGCTCCACCAAGTAGTAATTTTTAACGCGATATCGTTAAGGGCCCCGTGTCGCAGAAAATCCGACGTCGGCATCGATGTAGGCGTGGGCTCGCCGGTGTCGTTGGCGGAAATAATCATCCCGAACCACCCCGACCGGGCAGACCCTTCGCGTGGCGCAAGACGTTAGGCAACAAAATTGAATTTCTCAAAGTAAAATCCGTCAGAAAAATCGTACGACTTAACCACAACCTACAGACGTGATAGCGTATCGGATTGTAATTTGGATATATTGTAGGAAGCTCCAGGGTGACAATGAGGAAGGCGCGCGAGCAGCCATGAGTTTCTTTGTGTTGCCAACCTTTTTTTCACGGGCACCGTTGCGCGGAAATCGCACGCGGCAATCACGTGGCGAAACAATAAAGCAGCATGCAGGAAGCGCGATGCTGCTGGAAAACACACACGCGCCGTTGAGGCTTGGCACAATCGGACCAGTTGCGATACTTTCCCACAGGCGCCACAGGTTTCACAATCCGGGTATTGCTGAAAGCTTGGGCGGGTTCGCTACTGTGCTTCGATGCATCCCCCTCACCCGTCCCTCTTTTACCGAGCCGCAGGCGAGGAGGACATAGAGGCGGGTACCCTAGCTGCTGTAATGATGGTTCGTGTTATAAGAGGAAGCATTATATCGCGGAGCTCGCGGAGAGGTGGTCTTGATTGCGATAAGGTTTATTGCAGTTATCGTATCGTCTGTTGGGAGCATGGCTTCCCAGTGTCTGACGTAATCCGAAGCGGAGAAAATTGATGTTACACACCACTCTGAAACATGCCAGTAAATTGTTGTCCCAAGCTCGCGTAGATAACGTAACGATTTGACGTAAGCTGTCGACTAAAACGTTATATCTGTTAGCTTTGGACGATATAACAGATGTATTGTGATATGTTTTTGATGCAGAGTTAGGGTTTCTTTGTTTAAATAGAAAAATTACATGATATGTATGAGTATGTTACCATTCTGCGATACCAACACAAAAAGCGACTCTTGCCGTGAGAGGAGGAATGGTAAGCCAGAGACGACGCGAAAGCGAAATCCGCAACACCGCTTTGAACTTCCCGCACCAGGCGGCCGTGACGTCATGGCTGTTTACGGCGTCTGGTCAGGCCTTATAGATAGTTTGCACATACGTCATCGCGGACGCCATCTTTAGGTACCAGCAGCTCGAGAAGCGGCGTAATCAAGAAACATGACAGCATTACAGCACGACAGGCACGTCTTGCGTCGAACTCCAAAGCGATACAGTGATAAACCTGCGGAAAACAGTCAACGTCAAAGCGATAAGAGCGATAACAGCGATAAACCTGTGAAAAACAGTCGCCGTCAAAAAGTAAAACAGAGTGCGCGGGATAAGACGGTGCACTGACGTCATCGTAGCCGCCATCTTTAGGTACTAGAACGGTGGGAGCTGCCTCGGTGACGTCACATGAAAACTATCTATACGTTTTATCGGCTAAGACGGGCTGCATTGTATGCTAAAAAGTCCGAAGGCTGAACTTAGCACGTTTCGAGAACCATTAGCCAGTCTGAACGCTCCCGATATGAAAAAGATACTTTGAAACTCATGACGTCACATTCATCTACCGGCGCTGCTGTTTCTAGCGCGAAGTTCAAGAAAATAAAGTTTGGTCTTCATTTCCGTGTACAAGCGGTTGAAAGAATACTTAGTCTAAACTAGTTCAGTGTTTCTGTTTTTACAGCGGAGCTGTTATACGGTAGTTTCCAGTGGATCGCTGCGTGCGTAGTCCGAGCGCGTAGACCGAAAACGCCGTAGCCTCGATTCAAAGCAAAAGCGTATCGCCGGTGCGCCCCAGCTGCGTTTAATAGCCAATGGGTGTGTCTCTTTGGCTGGTGACGTCACGTGTAATGGGTAGGCCGCGTGTTGCGCGGACCGAAGAAGGCCAGCATGCCTACGAAGAACGACGGCATGAGCCGAAGCTGGAATGGGCGCGAAGGCGGCGGGAGGCTGCCAGCGCCTTTCGCCGCCTTCACGCCCATTCGCGCTCAAACATCGTTACAGAACCCATGACCGTCTACCATAGCGATCTCAAAGCTATAGTCGCCTCAGTGACAAAATAATAGACGGTATAGAAAGTGACAATTCATGCGGCATGTGTCTTTATTTCAATCGATATACTTTATCACCAAATATAGCTCCGCTGGTCATCTACCTTCACAGAGTGGAATGGCACTGAGCTTTTTTAGTGTCCCTTGAAGTTCCGCTCTCTGCTGTCCATAACTTTTCATTGGTCAACTATGCGTAGGGACACGGAACCGGACAATCTAATCTCCATCTCCCCGCGAAATGACCCGCGTTGGACACGTGGTTTGGAAACATCGACGTCCGGAGCGATCACGAGTGGGTCGCGCGCAATGCGCTCGGTTTTGGTTGGAGCAGCGAGCACGTGACAGCCACTTCGTAGCGGCGAAGGAGCCACGCTGCAGTGCACGTGGCGCTGTTTTTGCCGCACGGCGCACCTCTTGTGACGAAGGACGACGCCCCTCCGTCTGTAATCGCGAGGTGGGCGTCGGTGCGCCCCTGCCGGTGACGTCACACAGCGGCGCCAATCGTGCACGGACTCGTGTCCAGAGGCGTCTTGGGAGCAAAGCGCCCGCAGCCACTCGCGAATAGGGGATCAATTAATCGTGGAGGAGGCGAACGTTTGCATTCGTGTAAGGCCAAAAGTATTCGCCTGGCGTCATTATGCTAGCCATGGGTTATGCGAAATATTCTAATTTGCTTGATACCTTCGCATGCTTGTAACCTGAAACGGAAATATTACTGTTCAGAGACATCTCACAGGAGACGCAGCAGAGCACTGGTCACTTTCAGGTTGTTAGTCCGAGTTGCCAAGAAATACGGAACTTCTTTCGCAGATACCCTGGTCCACATACTTTTGATCACAGGTATATGTCGAACTTGGCAGCTCTGTTGGCATCTTGTTACCAAGCTGAATGCATAGAGTTTCTTACAAATATTACCAGAGGGAACTCTGGTGATGTGATCCTTTGGCCACCATGGGAATGATGGTTAGAACAATGATTTTTGTTTCATTTCACATAATTTATTACGCTTTATCTGTCTGAATTTCCAAAAAAAATCATACATTTATAAGTATGCGGAGACAAGAATACTCTACACACTCACGTAATCATCACAGATTGTTGCATTAATAATCCAGTATTTCGTTAACATGATCAACTTGCAATGTCACAAATCCGTTTGAAGCCAGAAGAACTAAGTTCATGCAAATCCAAGTATTAGCCGTTCAACCGCTCTGGTTGAACTGCTGTGCTCCTGTTGAAACATGTCCGAGGTTTCCCTCTAGTAATGTTTGTATGAAACTATGCTAAGACAAACTGCAGAGCATGACGTCGCAGAAGCGCAGCAGCACTGCAGTCACATTGTTCTTCAAAATTTCGACAAATTCCAATTAAATTTCTCAGAAGGGAAGATTAATCATATGTTGCAAATTTCTCAACAGTTACTTTACAAAGAACATAAGGACATGCTGATGTAGCCGTTTGCTGTTCTGCCTGCATAATGCCCAATTGTTTACAAACATGTAGGTTGCCCATACCAACTTGCCCATACTCGTCTTTTTACAGCAGGAGTTTCATATGGGTAATACTGGAGGGAGAACTGGCGCCAGTGTCCGCAAGCACTGCTTTTTGGTATGGCTGTTCATCTTGCGTAGCAGTGATGGACAGTGTCTGAATTTCCTAAACTTTGCCCTTCTGGTATCAAATGATCTTGTGCACTGTTTTACTAGCCTCATTGAGCCTCCATCGTAAGCAGTGCACTAACTGATGACGGAAGTAGCACAACTTGTTCTTGGGCTAGTCTGCTCATATTTAAAGCAGTAACCATTTTGTTAATGCTACAGTTACATTTTAGGGTGAGGGCAGGGCGACTAAGGAACTTAACAGGATGAGTGCTGTCTATCAACTTAAAATAAAGGGCCTGAACTAGCAACTGGAAATTATCTGCCGTAAGCAGTGTGCATTGGACGAATGCAACTAAAGAAGAGCATGAGGATTTGCAGTGCTTGTCTAGTGTGTACCTTACTTAGTGGCCTTCATCTGTTTGCGTGGTGCTTACAATGGATTATTTCCAACTTGCCCACGTCACCGTCCTTCTACAGTTCGTTGAAATTTCTTATTGCAAATTCGTTGTAAGGCAATAATTGGTTTCATTTAGTCTGTTTTCTATCATTCGGTTGGTTCACAGAAATATATTACAAAAACAAAAAAAAATTGCATGTGGCCAACTTTTGGTCATGAAACATCTGTACTCAGTGACAGCCTGAAGATTCAGTGGAAGCTTTGCACACAAAATGACACTGCATTTGCACTTGTCTCGACCTGCACTTGGTCCCTGAGAGATAGCAAAATTTAAAGTTGGTCACCATTGTAATGTCACAGATATGAACAAACGTAACTGGCAGGCACATCTGCTCTTACAGATGCAGTTTAAGAAATAATATATCTGTGTTAGGTGCAGATTTAAGAATTGATGCATGAAGCTGCAAATCCGTAAACTGTCCAATTTCGAGAAATTTTTGTGAAATTAGGGTACTATAAGTCACTATATTGCTTCTGTTAAGGTTTACCTCGTAAGTGAAACACATTTCATTCAAGTCGGTCCAGCAGCTGTCTGGCGAGCATTTCTGAATTTCGCATGTTCTGAATAAAACAAAAAATTGGAGTTGACCCGAAGCTAAAAGCTCCACTTAAAGCAATGGAACCAAATTACTGCGGCGTTCTGTTTCGGGTTTTTGCTCGAGATTGTGTTGAACATTCAGGGCGGAATTTCCACTTGATAGCGCAACATTCTTTTGACCAGCCCATTGTGTGTTTGTCTCGAGGGCGCCGCCGCCCTCGCTCTTAATCTCAAGTGTTATCACCTTCAGCTCAAGAGTTGACAATAGGCAGAGATGGGGACAGCTGGGATGAACTCAATACTTGCTTTGTGAGCAGCATTCCAGTGGGTGCAGTTCTTGCAGTCTCCTTGAGCAAGTTTTGCCGCATTGTGTGGTTTCGCAGTGTCGCATCATCTCCGCTGCATCGGCCATTTTTCAGAAGCTGTCACTCTCCGTCGATTATAACTTCCGCCTTGCGCATCTCTATCTTCGTTAAACCTTCTTGTCCTGTTTTTAAAGCCTTTGTGACAACATACATGTTCAGAATTTTCAACGAAAAGCTGATGTTTGCTGTGATTTGTGACCTTTTGTTCAGAAGTTCACTTATCATTATTGACATGTGCACTCATGGGCAACTTGCACGCGAATTCAAGAGACTTTTCTTTTTAAGTATTATTTTTTTTCTTTTGAATGTGGGCACATTCATTTGACGTTTCACTTTTGCAAAACACTTTGTGCTTTCAACTGAGGTGCTTCCGAGTGAGCGTTGAAGTTGAATAAGCATAAAACTAATCAAATCAAGCAAAAGTAATACATGCGCGGTGCATAGATGTCACACTTGCGATGTTGTCTGCCATGTATCAAACTTCTCCACGTTGTGCAGGCAGCTCAAATTTTCAAACAAAAGTCTGTCTGCTCTGCCTTTTGAGGGAGCCCTGCTTCCTGCTGAAGAATCAAGGTGATGCGCGTAAGCGGATTCACGGAAGACGCACGTCAATCATCCAATGCAGAACACGCTAAACCGCCGCTGGCTATGTTCCTCAATGCATAATGAGAAGAAATGAGAAAACGGAGGCAGGGCTCGCAACGTAAATGTGACATGGTTCCTCAGCTGCCATTATGGGAGAAGGCAGGGAAGGAATGTCACTTGCGGACACTAGTCGAGGCAAAGAGAGAGGGTGTCTATATTGGCAGTGAAGCTTGCCTCCTGGCAGTGTAGCGAATGCAGCATTTCAATTTCACCTATCTCCTCTAATAATGAACCGATTGTAAAAATTCTTGTGGTAAGACGTTCCTTAGATGCCCTTTTGCAACTTGGAGTGTTTAACTACCATCTCTGTTTGGGCCTTTAGAGCAGTTTTTACCTACAACCAATTTTATTATTTTGATGGTGATTAAGGTGGATTGATCGATTCATTGAGGAGTAAGTGCCTAATGCCCAGCTGCAGACCACGAAGCAGCAAGCAATGTGACGAGAGCCTACACATGTTCATTACACATGACTAAAGACAGCACATTGTTTACCTCACAAATAACTTAACAGAACAAAACTGCTTAAAAAACATTGAATGATAGAGCTCCTTTGTAGCTCATAAGGAAATGGCTTTTTTTTTTTTTTGTCCCATATAATCGTAAAGCATTAGAGATGGACCTAACTTTAATGAATTATCAGAAACAATGAAGTAGATCTAAAATGTTTCTCGCCAATGTCAGCGTATAACAAATAAATGCTTATAACAAATACCGGATATAATCAAGGTTCTTTCGGGAAGTATGCAACTTCATTTTAACAAGGTTCGGCTAGATTTCACTGGATGCATAGACATGAAGCTTTAGGAACAGATGTGTAAAAAAGCATACATTGCTGCAAAATAAGCACAGGACAACAAGCACACATTTTCACGCTCAAATTAAATTAAAAGTTTAAATACTTCTTTGATATTGCACTGTTTCTTTTTTAAAGATGGAGTGACATTGCTTATACGTGTGTTTCTGGGGTTGCCTTCACGCATTTCTACTTACCAAATTGCAGCTTGAGTGCTTGGCTTGACCTTTCCACTTTTTATTATTTCTCCTTTTGCACAGAAAAATGAAGCTTCACAAAAAGAAAGCCCTTCCGCCCCTGGAGGTGCCACTGCCCGGCGTGTCCATCATCAAACCATTGACGGGGGTGGACCCAAACCTCTTCAGCAACCTCGAATCATTCTTCACTATGAATTATCCACAGGTGAGCTGCACTTTGTTTTTGATCCCTCGTGGCCTGCCTGTTACCGAATCACCGTTGCTGCACTTTCAGCCTAACTGCTGAGTCACCGCCACTGTGGATCGCTACCGAATGTATAGCTCCTCACGGTGACCCAGTGGCTGGTGGGGACGCCTCGCCCCATAGCTCCACAGTGACAGCAGTTTAGGCCACCGTCACCCAAGCAGCTCATGTCGGCTAACCACAACATAACATCCGTTTACTCTGTTGGCAGTAGTGTCGCCAGCCCATCCCAGGAAATCTGAGAACAGCGACCATTGGGGGTGAGGCTGCTGTTGATTATAGTGCCAAATATCCTGATAAAATCACAGTAGCAAGCACTTCCAAGCAACGAAAGAACCTTTGTAGAGAAACATTGCGAGCATGAAAGCATCAAACCCTAGAGATCAGGTCAAATTGGCGGAACTGTCGAAATCAATCGAGAACAGAAAGTGGCATTTGAAATTATAACATTGTAAAGATTGCGGAAGCAGTGAAGAATAAAAGAAGCGAGAAGCTAAAATGCGAACGACACTCAATGTTGCCAGTAGCAAATAGTGCACTCATCGATAAACAGGGCAATGTCAGCAGCAATGATAGTGATATAATATACAGAGGAGCCCAATGTTGAATTGTAAGGTACCCAAATCAGTGATGCAGATGCCTGTATGTGCTGTTGGTAGACAAAATATTAGAAAAATCAATTCTTAACTAGCTATGAAACTGGAAAGGCTTTTGAAAGATAAGATAATACACGAAGAAAAGGGGCAGTAAATGATGGAATGTTGAATGTGATAGGAGGCAGTGGGAATGTTGTACTACAAAAGCTTGCAACCGTTCATATACAATGCTTAATGAGCTCAGATCTACCAGAGACTTGAAAGAATTTCAACATAGTATACCCACCGCGGTACAAGAGTGGTGATGGCATTGCGCTGCCGACCACGAGGTCGTGGGTTCGATTCCTGTAGCGGCGGCCACATTCTGACAGAGACGAAATGCAAGAACACTCGTGTACCATGCATTGCGTGCAGGTGAAAGAACCTCAGGTAGTGAAAATTATTCCAGAGTCCGCCACTATGCTGTGCTTCATCATCTGCTGATTGTTTTGGCGTATAAAACTCCAGAAAAAATTTAAAACTTCCAACACAATACATAGAACTTGTCCATGCAAGCTAGGCCAAAAAATTTTTTTTTTTCTATGTGCACTGTGGATGAATGAATGGCCACTTGTGACGAGAATGACTAGTCTTTGTTGTCCTCCTGCCCAGTCGTTTTGTTGTCCCTGGTCCATACATCAGTGCAACAGTAGCTGTGTAGTTCTTTGAGTAATCATCACTTTTAAGGTAATTCTGGATGCATAAGAAGTTAAATAGGCATTGCGAGCCTCTCTCCAACACATCTGAAGGGGAACATGTTGATTCAGGTCATAATTATAAGGTGACACTAAAGGGAAAAATTAATTGAGCTGGATTAGTAAATTACCTTTCTGCAATACCAAAAAAGCCACTCTTGCTATGAGAGAAGGCTTAATAAGCCAGAAAAGACACAAAGATGGGTGGCTTGAGGTTCCCACAATAGCTTGCCATGACGTTATGGGTTTTGACATAGTCTGCTAGTGCCTAGTTAACTGTTTGATTGTTTATTGGTTGAGATAGACTAGATTGTATTCTGAAGGAGCCAAACACTGAACTTGGCAGGTTTTCAGAACTTTCACTGCAACACAACAGGCAAAATATATGAGAGCATATTTTTGACATCCGTAATGTCATACTGACTGACTGCCACTGGGGTTTTGGCGTGAAAAAAAGAGTAAAAAAAAGAGAAGGGTTGGCCTTCATTTTTTTTTTTCCTGATAATCAACCTCTTACTGACAGAATCAACAAAAATAGGCTTTTATCAGTCTAAGCTGCTTAGTTTTCTCTTTAGTGTCTCTTTAAGGGACAATTGCACTGCTGCCAAATGTGATGTAATTAAAAAACCTGCATCACTGCCTTAGAGTGTTGACAAGTTGCATGTTTCTAAATGAAAGAGGTGCTGCAGAAGTTGGGTATGGTTTAAGCTACAAGCTAGAAAACTCTAATTTTATCTTCAACACTGTCTTCCACTTTTCAATAGCAATCACAAGTGCAGTAAACTTCTGAGAACGTGTTTTGCGGCATTCATCTGCCATTTCGACAAAACCCATGTGCCATTAGAGTTAGTTGTTAATTGTATTACTAAGTCTGCTAGCTCATTTGCAAATGTCGTAGAATACGGGAATGTCCATCTGTTTTTCCCCCACCCAAACTGACAGTAGTACCCTTGTGTATCCTTGTCACCTTGTGCAGGTTGTCAGTAGGGTAGTCCAGCTTGTCATGGCACTCTCTGAATGGAAGCCTCCTTATGTTCTTGTCGTCTGCTCTCTGTGTATATTAGCATACGAATGTATTACTCAACTCTTGTTGCATTAATAACGTACAAGCGCTCTTTTGCAATGTTATCTTTGTCGAAGCATTATTGTGCTGGTATTCAACTGCACCTAGGTTGTTTTGCAGTTTCTACCACTTACTGTACTGAAAAGTAGTGATGTACTGTAACTGATGCTGTTTTGTTGTGTTTTCCGTGTGTGCTTGCATGCATGTAGCTCTAATGGCCTAGTCAGGTGTTTGCTTGTGTCATTTTTAGCCAAGGAGTGAGCATCTGTGCTGTTTTGATTATATGTAAATAAATAGATCGAACAGCTGCTCGCCAGCAGTCCACACCATTGCAGAAGCACACATGCCTTGAATCCTGCTTGCTGCAGAAATTGTTGTGACAAGCTGTTGCACGTGATTGCTGACTGTGGGTCCGATAGAAATCGGATTGGCATGATATTTTCAGCATGCAATTTAGAAGTTTACTTATTTGCTGACCGTCATGCTTTTTTGTCTGCCATTTAGGGTAGACGTATGTGGGAGGCGTGATAGGCTTGACATCGGCAGTCAGTTTGGACACTTTGTCCTGGTCTGTGCACACACAGCAGGCTACGATAGCGAGATAGCGCGAGGCGTTGTCAGCGTGGCGTGCCGAGATAGTTGCCAGCTTGCTGCGGCTGCCGGTGCTGTATGAGCATCTTGGCAAACTTGGTGCGTCCTTTGGCCTGGCTTTTCCTTCTGCTGGTTTCGTTTCTGGAAGGAGTCGGGTACTTGGCACTGTCGAAGAGCCAGTGCTGAGTGGGCCTCTTGGCGTTTTCCTGCCAGCCTGCCTGTGTTGAGTGGAACAGCTGTTTTTGTATTGTGTCAAGGATGCATGTTCGTTTCACACTGGGGCTAGTTCCATCCCTCGTCGCTTCATGGAAATAAGAAGAAAGCACGGACTACCATTGGTTGGGAGCTTTGCAGGGTGTTCTCTTTAGCTGCACCACATTTTTAAAATAAGAGCAGTGTAAGTCGCAGTGACATTGTGTTTATCATTCATTCGCGGAGAATGGAGGCCTCTCCATTCTGCTTGCACAGTTAATTTGCACAGTTATGCGTGGAAATGGCAAACTAATAATCTTCACCAACTGATGATATTGAGCAGTTTGGAATCTATTCTCGATGTTACGTGACTGAGCTAAAAAATTTTCATTGAACGAGCTTTTGGGAGAGCTACGCAAGCAAATATTTCACATTTAAAGGCTCACTGAGTGTGAAACTGACCCTGAAAAAAAAAAAAAAGCCCCTGTGATGTCGATCTCCCTACCTCCACATTTAAATATGTGGGCACCATCGCCACTGGCATGGCACTGTGAGGTCTTGCAGATTGCCTTTATCTTTTTCCTTTTGGCAGCAGTGTAGCATATGGATGCTGTTGACAATCTAAATCTCCACCATCATTTCTGATAATAGTCGGACGCCTTTATAACAAAGTCCTCGGGACATCCAAAATATTTTGTTTTACAGGTCACTTGGTTGTAAAGGTCATGCACTGTACCGCTCACAATAGAGCAGGCAAACCATGTTGAACAAAGGAAAACCTTTATTTAACATGAATTTGAGATATACTTAGCGAAATAAGTTGCTGTTTCTTTCTTGTTTTTTTTTTTTTTTTTGCCCATACTTTGACAGAATGTACAACTGCAGCCAACCTTATTGCTCCAAGGTTCACAGCATGCTCTGTTGCAAAACTCGGGAGCTGTGCAAAGTGTAAAGCTGCAGATTGAACGCCGCTTTTGCCTCGCTTGCCGTCAGAATTCTTGGTTTGTTTATGTGATCTTCATCACTGTTACCTTCGTTTACATTCGTGTCCTTTCCGCCTTAGATGGCCTTGAAGATGTTGTGAGTCGTCAGTTATAATTACATTATCACGGCATAATCAGCTGCAACGTATTTGTCAGCCGTGGCACCCGCTGATGCATTGCAACCAGCAGCATACAACTTGAACGATTCCTGGAGCACTGCAGCAGGACTACTACTGATATAGGCATGCTCGCCAAGTACAGCCGCCTAAATCTTTAACTAGCGTGCGCGAGCAGCGGCTTTCTGTGCGCCAACACCTTAACTAGGAACAAAGTTACAAATGACTATGCTATCTGACCATGCTCACAAAGCTCGTGAAGATAGCATAGTCATTTGCAAGTTTGTTCCTAATTTAAGGTGCTGGCGCACAGAAAGTCGCTGCTCATGCATGGTAGTTAAAGATTTGGGCGGCTGTACATCATTGTAACGGCGACGCTAGCGATCCTGCTGCAGTGCTCCAGGAATTGTTCAAGTTGTATGCTGCTGGTTGCAATGCATCAATCCTTCGTTATACAGGTCATTTCACTGTAGAGGCGTTTGTTATAGAGGCATTCGACTGTATTAAGCAACACCGTCGTAGCAGTTGGTATACAATATTTGCCACAGCATCTCGGGAACATGCGTTATCTCTAATAGAAACGCTTTCTGCAGAAAGGTTGTTCGACTTAAGTTTAGTTCAAGGTATAGAAGACCAGAGGGAAGCTTTAGTGTTTCGTGAAGGCAGTTGCATTTTATGGCGATGGTTGATACGTTGAAAGACTTCGTGCAATCCCTGCATGTAGGTGTTATGCTGAACAAACAAATAAGCCTGTCGGAACAACCCCAGATAAGCAGTGGGGCTGTCAAGATAAGTGGAATAGCTAGCCCAAAAACACACGCAAGAAGAAATAGTGGTACATCTCATTCCACATGTTCAATAAGATTCTGGCCAGCTTGAACTGAGGTGCATTTCGTACAATGCAGTTGGTTGTTAAAGGTAGCGCTGTAATGTGCAGCTCTTGCATTTCTGGCACTCGAGCTGCTAGTTCCAGTTGGAGCAATGTGAACACCCTGCACAGGTGTGTAAAAGGTGCCAGGGCCACCATACACAAACATCTGCTGCAAAGCCAGGTGGTTGCACGCTTGCTAGAAGGAAAAAAAATCGCTTTTGCACTACACTCACTTATTCTCTTTAGCAGCAGACCACACTATCTTCATGCCAAGTTCTAGTAGATCGCTGAGCTAGACAACAGAACAGCCTGTGTAGATTTTGATGCTGTGTTCTTTATAATCTATTTTGAAATGATAAAGAAACTTAGATTGGGGCTGTCCAGTGAAGATGTCAAGGCAGCTGTGTATGAGATTCAGAACACAGCTCGGATATCAACTTGGAAACTGGTTGCACATAGCAACTTCTGTGACGACATATCCCCGAGCAGCTTGTTTTGTCATGTTGAAAATTTACCCCTTCTGTAGACAAAGAATAGGGCAGAGAACAAGGGCAATCAACTGGTTTATTCAAAAACATGTTTTAACATACTAAAGAAAAAAATCTCATGCACTTACAGGTGAAGCAATATTGTTATAAAAAATAATAAACATCATCAACCATCATATCCATCAACCATCAAATAAAGCGATACAAGATGCGAAGCACGCGACTGTATGCGGATATGTACTCGACATGCAAGTGTATGCGCATTTTTTTTAATATGTTAGCCCATGTTCTCGAAATAAACCATCGGTTGATATCCAGCGTATGTTATTTATTCAGGTACCCTAGAAGCCCAGAGGGCATTATATAGGGGAGGGGATTACAATGAATGGGGCACAAAATACACAAAATACAAAACTAAGCAAGAAAATGTGAATTAGAACAAGAATTAGTAAACACGAATTAGCGCGAAGACAATGACTTATTATAGAGTATATACAATGAGTGAGAGAAAAAAAAAATAGTATAGTAATCACAAGGTTCAAGGTTCCTAAATACTTCACACTTATCATAATAGGTGGTATTACATGTATCTGATAAAACAACCCTAAATAAGACAATGATTTTTAGTATACATCACTGAACATGAAAGCAATTGCAGATTAAATCGGAACATCAGGAAATGCAATTGGAACGTAACAGCAAGGAGTAAGAGGATTAAATTTATTTTTCGGCTTTACATTTTTTTTTTCATTTCCCTTTCCCCCTTTTTTGAGAGGGGAGGGGGCAAGGATTACTGATAACCATTAGTTCAGATTTCTAGGAACAACTTTAAACTATTTACAAATGAGCCATGATTAACTATGCATGGCGATGTCAACAGGAAGCAGATTCCATTGACGGATAGCGAGGAGGAGAGGTGAGTGGAAAAACAGATTACTGGCGGGCAAAGATAGGTTTGATTTTAAGTTGGTGATCAAGTCGCAAAGACTCATGGTGAGCTGGCCTGATATTTGGAGCAATGTGGGACGACTAATTGTGATAACGTTAATGAAAGAAAGACAGTAGTGTCAGTAGCCTGCGTTTTTCGAGAGGAGCTAGATTAATTGAAGATTTGATTTCCGTAGCGCTTGATGTACGTGAGTAGTTTCTTGTGATGAAGCGAGCAGCCTTATTTTGCTTCGACTCCAGTTTGAGGTAGGCCTGATGTCTATTCCAAATTAAGGAGGCATATTCGATTTTAGAGCGTACTAAGGTGGTGTAAGCAAGAAGCTTGGCCTCCAAGTTAGCCGAGTGTAAATTGCGCCGATAAAGCCAAGTGATCGTAGGCTTTACTAACAATCGCGTCTATGTGAGTGTTCCATGACACAAATGAACACTCAGATATTTTATTGTGGATACAGAGGCTATGGGCACATTGTTTAATATGTAATCACATAACACGGGTTTAGCTGTAGACCTGAATCTGATATCTTTTGTTTTATTAATGTTAATTTCCATTTGCCACTTATTGAACCATTTACTGAGATTGTCTAGGTCAGACTGAAGGTAACAGGTATCCTCAGGGTTAGTAATTTGTATGTAGATCATGCTATCGTCAGCAAATAGTCTTACTACGGAACGCATACCATTACTAACATCGTTAATATAAACTAAAAACAAAATAGGCCTGAACACGGAACCCTGCGGTACTCCAGATGTGACGTGTATTAACGGAGACAAATGGTCATTAACAAATACTGATTGCAACTGGTTAGTTAAAAAGTTGGTAAAACACCTAATTATTCTGCATTTATGTTAAGATCTGTCAGTTTATGAATACGTAAGCTGCAAGTGAGGAACCTTGTCAAAAGCCTTCGCGAAGTCTACAAATTTAATATCGCATCAATTTGATGCAAAGAATGAATTGAGTGATGCAAGTCATTTATTAATTCCAACAGTTGCGTTTCGCAAGATCGATCGTGTAAAAATTCGTGCTGATTGTTAAAAAAAAAAAGTTATGTTCTGTAAGAAACTTCGTTACAGCAGATGAAATGATGTGTTCAAGAAGTTTGCAACACGTGCTGGTTAAAAGAATTACACTGCAATTTGATGGGTTAGACGAGTCACCAGGTTTAAATATGGGAATTACGTGAGCTTTTTCCAATCATTTGGGACGCATCCCATGTCGTTAGATTGCTGAAAGAGTGTGGCTAAAATAGGGCAGATGCCATCAGAATCAGGAACCGAGTTAGTTGGAAGACGATCGATACAGGACTGTACTCCTTCAGAAGTGATGTTAACGTCGTGCATGCTTGAATGTAAAATAGGGGCCTGAAGGCTATAGGTACAGGAGTCTCATCAGTGAAAACAGATGAAAAAAAAACTCGAATTCAATAGCGACATGTGCCGGAGAAAGAATGTTACCATCCTTGGGATAACGATACCATCGAGTTCGATGCGTAATTTGGGTTAAGAACTCTCCAAAAACTTTTTTGGGCCATTGCGAAGCACGTTTCAAATGTCGTGGTTGAAAAATTTATCTTTGGCTGTTGTTATTGTCGTTCTGCATAAGTGTGCGTGCTCATGCGTGCACTTATGTTCCCTGCATTGCGTCTTTTCATTAACTACTCTAAATTTTCTACATGAATTGGGGCCTGCTTGGTCCGTCGACTCTTTTTAGCTTATGCATTTATGATTAGAAAGTTTGCCTTTGCAAACACCGAGGATCATGGTACTTGCTCCAGATTTGTGGCATGAAATCCTCCGAACACAAGCCATCCTCTGGCAGCTCTGAAGGGGCGCTAATGAGAAAGTTCAGCTGCATTGATAAATTACCCTTAAAAAAATACCAAAAAAAGCCACTCTTACTGTGATTACAGACTTGGTAAGGCAGGAAAGAAGCAGCAACAAAAGACGGGTGGCACTACCACCTTGACGTTCCCGTACCACCTCGTCATAATGTCATGGAATTTAGTGTTGTCTGCTGGCGACTAGTTAGTAATCTTTTTTATTGTAGAAAATTATCTACATTACACTTCAAAGAAGCCAAAGAAGGAACATGGCAAGTTTTGGGGAACATTTACCGAGCCAACGCGATCCAAATACGAAAAAGTACTTCATAATCCGTGATGTTGCGCTGACGTACAGGCGTTGAGGTTTCGGTGCGAAATTCTAAGAACGCAAGCTTTACCTTCATTTTCTCTTCTGATAATTAACTTATTACCGCAAAATTAATGAAAGTAGAGGTTTGAAAGAATATCATATGTTTAAACTTATTTACTATTTCTTTTTGGTGTCTTTTTAATGGCTTGGCATTGGTAAGCGTGATACTGGTGGCTGCTGTTTGTTTGGCTGAAGTGGGTTGCCCAAGTTTAGAGCCTTGTCACATGTGCTCAGACCTCTTTCGAGAGTAAGGAGCAGCGCTGCAGACTGCTATTGTTTGCATCGACACGGCAACGGAGAGCAGATCAAACGATGCACGACAACCTGTCAGGCGTGAAGCGTGTCTGGAAAACAAAGGAGCCTGGAGAAATTGCTTCACAGGAGGGCAGATGTTAGTGACTGGCTTGTGGGCTGTTGATGTGCCACCTGCAGTGCTGTAATAATAAAAAAAAGATATATATAGAATGGGAAAGAATTTGCTTGCAAAGCAATTTTGAATGCAGTGTAAGGGCAGTGCTTGCTGTTGGTTTTATTGGCGTTATCGCGACCATACCCACCGTGTCATCTTTGCTAGGCCAAGTTTGATACCTTAAATGGTTATTGTAATACGGCAAACTTAACGCAAAGACCATAGCAGCATTCTTGATATGCTGGGAGCGAGTTTTCAGATTAGAGTTCATCAAGCCAACTGCTAATTGTCTACTATACCAATTAACTTTTATACTAGAAATTATGATTTCATTGTTTCTTTTTTGTGAATATACTCTTTATGGCCAGACATATAGGTGAACAAGTTATTCTTTCCTTGACATGGAATGGTGCTTAGGCTTTGCAAGGTTTATTATCATGATAGCTTTGGTGGCTGTCACTGTCATTTTACAAGCTTTCACATTATTCAGTTGAGTCTTTTCCAGCCCTCATGTCTTAGTATAGTGCTATATGAATTCCTTCATTTCCAGGAAAGCCACGAGTCAATGAATTCCCCCTTTGTCTGGTGCTTGGCAAAGAGCGAGAAACTGCCAAAAAGAGCGAGAAAAGTTTTGCGCTGTAGTGAAAAGGGGGGCTGCAAATTTTGAATTAGCTTGCAACTAATGTTCTAATCTGGTACTTGGTTAAAGATTCTTAAGCTTGTTCATTCAAGTGCACTTTGAACCAAGTTACTGGCATCAACAATTCATGAGCCCAGTTTTGCAGCAGTGAAAATACTGTTTTTCCTACTCATGCATGTTGTTTGTCTTCTCCCCTTACATTCTAACAGCATATTATTATTATTATTATTATTATTATTATTATTATTATTATTATTATTATTATTATTATTATTATTATTCCAGAGCTCACTTTTTGTATTGTGAATTAGTATGAACAACTATGTTACATGGTCAGCTCGCCTCCAAGTCCTCATTGTATTTTTCGTTTTGCTATTGTAACATTCCTTGTAGTTTGTGTATTGCCCTAATTTCTAAGTACACCCATACAAAGGCTTCATAGCTTTTCCTGAGCACTATAATAAATGCTTCATTTGATATAATCATTTGTGTCATGAGTTATAAACTTATAATATTCATGTCACTACAGTACTGAGCATTTGGAAGTCATTTGATATAAGAGTCTTGGGGCTGTTCCATTTTTGCCCATTAAGTGATCTTGCCCCCATTCATTTAAGCCATTGGGACACAATCTGTTCTGTTCTCTGACCGTGCTTTCAGGTGTGCGAGATAAATGTAGCAACACCAACACACCCACCTAATTGTTTTGTGCAAATTTCCCATGCTAGTAACACTGACCCGACAAGATAAAGGCTCGCGAAGCCTTCCCGTGTTCACGAGCTTATCACGTGCGAGAGGCGAAGGGTGTCGCCCCAGAAGACTCGAAAGCTGACGCCACGTTGTTGCGTCAGCAGTGCCGTGTTGTGCGGTCACAGCTTCGCGCTGTCCGAAGCTTTGTGCGCTGCGACCAGCTTCCTCCCGTTGATGCGGAAGGTTGTTTGTTTTGCGCAGTCGGCAGGCTTAGGGGGAGTGCCGTGGCACGATGCAAGCGGCTTTGCTTTCCAGGTGTGGTGCTGTTTATGCATTTGCTCTGTGCGACCCCCAGTGGGCAGAGTCGTCGTTTTCCTAAGTTGCTGGTTGGCCTAGGAAAGCACAGTTGAATTCTCAGTTGAAATATTGTACATTAGCAATATTTGAGGCATACTTGAGGACATGAAAGTTAAATACATATGTAGAGGCAACATGAAAACTGCAAGAAATTAACCGAGCAGCAATGTCGACATAATGCAAAACAAGCGTGCATCCTAGTACCGGTTTACAAAAATCTCCTATGCAGGCGCTTGAATGAGACAATAGTGTTGCCAGTTCATTTAGCATTGATGGCTAATATGAAGGGCATAGATTACTGCTTCTCAATCAGGAATGTGTTTGGTGAGCCATTGCCTGCCTGCAAATATAGTGAAGGACAGATTTGGGGAGGGGTGCTTAGTGGTGTTAATGGCATTAAAAGAAATGCCATTACTATGACTACTTACTGCATTTTTTAAAACTAGCACATGTGTGTGACAAGATAATCTGCAGTTGACATGACATCATTCTTTCTTATCATTAAATCTGCTGCTGTCAATGTTACCACGTTAAGTTTACTAATAATTTACAATAAAGCAATGTGTTCACTGCACCATGTGCTGTCTGGTAAGAATGGAATGTGAAAAAAATAAATAAAACATTCACACAATTTCAAAGAATAAGCATGGCTCCGGGCTGTACAGTCACAAAATGACTGGACACCAGCTAAAATGTTAAAGCGTTGTTTTCTGTGCATATTGTCACCTGTTTTTTGTTTTGTTTTCTGAATGTACGCACTACATGCATTTAGTATGCATGCAGTTATTATTTAGAATCAGTGTCACCTGAAATATTTGTCTTGTGGCTTTTCTATTTTAACTAAGCAGCCCTGCATCTAGGCAGCAAAGGCATAAATGGCATGTCGTGAAAGCTAACGTTTCAGTCTAAGGTCGTAAAACTTGGGAACACCTGCTCCAGGGTGTAACATCGTATAGTAGCACAAAGACTGTGGGAAAGAGCTGTTCCTGCGTTTTGGCTGCTTCCATGTGCACTGACTGTTATCGCTGTGTCTTGTCTGTGCAGTTTGAGCTTTTGTTCTGCATCCAAGATGAAGGGGACCCTTCCATAATGCTGGTGCGAAGACTCATGGAGAAACACCCACTGGTCGACGCCAGGGTCTTTGTAGGTCAGTGTGTGCCAGTCATCCCCCTCTGCCTTCTCTGTTTTGACGTCTGCAGCATACTGAGGTTGAGCTCATGTGCGGAAATGATTTCTTTAGTTACTCGCTCACTCACTCGCTTTACTCACTTGCTCACTCGCTCGCTCACTCACTTTACTCGCTCGCTCACTCACTTTACTCGCTCGCTCACTCACTTTACTCGCTCGCTCACTCACTCACTTTACTCGCTCACTTTACTCACTTGCTCACTTCACTCGCTCACTTTACTCACTCACTCACTCACTTTACTCACTCACTCACTCACTTTACTCACTCACTCACTTTACTCACTCACTCACTCACTTTACTCACTCACTCACTCACTTTACTCACTCACTCACTCACTCACTCACTCACTCACTCACTCACTCACTCACTCACTTTACTTTACTTACAAGTTTAATGTTTTCTTAAACAAGAACAAAAAGGTGAGAATCAAATGCAGTGATGGTAGAAGCAGGTACAAACAATAGAAGTTTTTTGCTGTGCAAGCACATTAAGAACAATACCATACCTGTCTGTCACAAAAGTTCAGGAACCCTTTATGATAACAAACCATAACAGACACGTCATCATATTCAGGGGGTGGACGCAGCATGTCTAAATGCAGTGACCTTATCAGATAAGACATTGGCAGGCGAAGCATTCTGCTCTTGTATGCTGAAAAGATGAATACTTATAGATGCTTGTGTGGGACCAATAAGGCAATAAGTTGCGAGCGTGATGGTTATGGGATGTGTGTGTTAAAAGCGGCTGAACATATTTCGTTGTGTAAAGAGTCCACAACACAGCCTTACAGCCTGTGCAACGGCTGTAAGGAATGAAATAGTCAAGGATAAAGTAGAGCAGTACACAGGATAGAGAGCAAGGATTAAATGGTATCAGCACTTACTTGCAACTAAACTTACACTGGGGAACCCTCGCCTAATGCAGATGTGTACATCAAGCCTGTTTGCATATATCTTTTTTTTTTTTTGTTACTGTTGCATAGTAACGGTCTCTATTGCAGCGATATCATCAGATTATTTTCACTTACCCGCGTCGACTGATGGGTGAATGGACAGGAAATGCATGCAAGCTGTAAATTAACCATGAGCATGAGGCTTTTTTCAATGAAATAGTAACATCTGGCAGGTGTGAACTATTGACAATACAGTTATATTCGATACAAACGTCAAGGTTCCTACTGCCTCTCCAGATAGGCTACTTCTTTTTCCATCAAAACCACGGAAGGTGCACTTGCACGTGTCGCAACCTCGCTTTTGTATATCAGCCGGCTTCACTATTTCCTGTTGCCGTCTTTCAATAGCCGGTGTAACACACGAGTCTCGTGAAATAGTGAAAGAGAGCTGCAAGCACTCTAATGCAATGGCAAATGCGCTCCACCATTTGTAATTAAAGAAGTTGCGTGTTCTCATAGCCTGTTGTGCAGGCAACAGCGTGTGTATTCAGCCACATATATTCGGCCACATATTTGGCCACGACTGACGTATATCCTGCCACAAGCGATTGGGATGCGGTAAATCATGCCATGAAGTTAGGAAATTTGCAGGTGCTAGTCGGAATCGGCTAGCGCAAGACAGGGGCAATTGGAGATCGAAGGGAGAGGCCTTCATCATGCAGTGGACATAAAAATAGGATGATGACAATGATGATAATGAAATAATGCCAGTGATAGATGCCACAAATTGCTTGGCATGCCGCATTTCAAAATCGTCTGTTTTAGGAGATTGTTATTTCAAAATCATCTGTTTTAATTGCTCAATGTTCACTAAATGAAGATAATATAATCATCGTATTATGATGCCATTCCTTTTTGCACTTCTACAATTGTCCGAGTGACGTTTCGCATACGTTTTCACCGAGGTTGGCTGGTGATGAACAGTGGGTAATGAGAAAGAAATAGGATCGAATGAAGGGAATCCTTACAATGTACTGGCCCTGATTTCTTGCCATCCTCACTGCCATGGCGTAAGCTCCACGTGGTGGCACAGCCTGCGGCGCTTGTCGACCAGTCTGCTTGTGCGTATTGTGGCCATGCCAGTGCTGAAAGCTTTCCTAATTTCCTGTGGCTAAAACAGCACTTTTGCCCTGAGAGAAAGCTGGTGTAAGCCGCACGTTCTCTTTCTTTTACCCAGGGGGCTGCCCTGTCGGGGTAAATCCCAAGATCAACAATATGCAACCAGGCTACGAAGCTGCCAAGTATGAGCTCATCTTGATCTCCGACAGTGGAATTCGAAGTAAGTGCTCTTGCCTTTCTTTGAAAACCCTGTAATTGTTGTTGTTGTAAGCAATAGTATGTCAAATCTTTAAAGCCCAGACATCATTCCACATAAAGAAAAATTAAAACAACTTGTTTGTCTCTATTTTTGGCCTCTCCATAGAGAGCAAGTTCATACAAAATATAATGAATTATTTCTTGATTAAATATGTTAATATACTAATCATCTTAATTAAACGCTTTTTACCAAACTAGCTACAAATAATATTTGCTCCAGCATTTCAAAAACAATACTGTGAGCTATGAACAATATTTCCCGCATTTAAGTCAGAATTTTGTGTTATTGAACTCAGCATAGCAAAAATGGTACATTAGGCTTTGTGCGGTCATAAGTGTTTTAGGGTTCTTTTAATCATTTGCAATAATTCGCAATGTGTCAACCTGGTTATCGGAAAGTATTGGGTGGGACAAGTGGTAGCAACAGTTCATAATCGTAGCAGTTTGGGCAAGTTGGTAATGCATGGTGTGGCGTAAGAAGCATGCAAGAAAAACAAAACAAGGTCAACAAAGACGCACTGACATATATTCCTTTTGACCTTTCTATTCTTGCATTGTTTACACCGAAGGTAGCAGCAAGTCGCTGATCAATGTCGAATGCTTCTGACGGATTTGGCTGTCCAGCAAAAGCGTGTGTGGAAATACACTTGTGCAGTTGGCACAAAATGTTTACAGGGTGCTATAAAGCTGCGTGTTACCTGAGCCCTGGACACATAGTCTGCAACTTCAGATGTGTCTATGCCTAGTGTATACCAACCACCAAAATATCCACTGAGCACAAGACATTTTATAGACGTCTGTGGCCAGCCAAAATGGGCTACAATCTATACAGCTATTCAAGATGTCTACAAAATGTCTGTCTGCCTGTTGGCCCGAATGCATGCTCACAAGCAGGGGGCAACACATTTGCAGTGAAGGAGGACACGCTCCTGGACATGGTGCTGACCATGGCGGACGACGTAGCCCTGGTCCACCAGATGCCTTTTGCCTGTGATAGAAAGGGGTTCCCGGCCATTTTAGAGAAGGTCAGTGGTTCGTCACCATCTCGCAGTGCAGTGGCTCCTGGGCATGTGTTCGCAAATACTCTCGTTCATAAATATTTAAACAAGACAGAGTTACCATCGCATTCGGTATGAGCTGCAACAACATAGGGCTTCACAGTCGAAGGGGCCCCAGGACTGCATGGAGGTGCCGGCATATGAAAAATTTGGTTTAATAAATAGCAGTAATTGGAACAATGTTTAGTTTCCACTTTTTTCTATGTCAGTTGCGCTGTGCAGCCTTGTATCATCATCGACCGAGGGCACCATGAGGAGCTCATAATTAACTCGACTGTACATAGGAACTGAAATGTGGGCGAATTTGTACACAAGCATGTTTGTATTAGTAGCGCAGGGAAGAAGACGACACAAGAAAACATGACAAAACATTCCTGACCAACTTGATACTGTCTGCAGCTCACGTGCTTTTGTGCAAGTGCATGAGCTGTGGCATGTTTTCGCTCTCACTTTTTGGGTTTCTTGTATTCTAAGGGTGCAGTGGGGTGATAGGTAATCTTTTGATGTTTTGGTATTTAAGAGGCGCACGCACCATGATTTGTTTTGCCATTGCTTTTATGTTATGCGATGGTGGTTAAAAAAGCATTTTTTCATCAGGAAAGATAGCTCTTGTCCTGTCCTATTCAATTGTCATCTTCTTCCTTGTGCTATTAAGGCAGACAGGAAGTGTATCCTAACAGTAGAGAAGTTTGTTGCCCCAGTAACCGACAAAGTACAAGCCCTAGGTTCACTTGACTCCCCTTTTCTGTGGTAAGACTTTGCGACTAAGACAAAAACTCTGAAATTAGCCATCTCCCGGGTGATAATTCCACCACACCGATCGCAAGCGCCAACCAGGTTGCCACCTGAGCATTGGCCGATGGGGAAGTGCATTTATGCAAGATATCAAACGTGTTCGAACAAGGGAGTCTCTGGAGCCATCATTTTGACAGGGGGACTTAAAGGGACACTGAGGAGAAAAATTATGAATGCGAAAGAATTACATGCTCCATTACGTAGAAATCCAGGCGTCGATATGACCGAGCAATGGTACCAAAAATGGCCGATGGCCTAAGAGTAAAGACGCGTCAAAGATGCTCGGACTGCTTCAAATTTCTGAGGGAGGTTCCTGTAAACAAAGTAAAAAGAAAATTTGATACATTTCGGTCTGGGTGGGAATCAAATCCGGGCCATCGGGGTGTGAGACGGGCATCCTTTCCCGACGCCACGGTGGCTCTATGGTTCTGGCTTACTAAAGGCGCGTCATTGCACACGTCGCATCGCAGCCATGTGGCTGACTAAAGGTTTCACCAAAGGTACTTGTAATGCTTTCGCATTCCTACATGTAAGCAGTCTCAAGCGTCCCTGCCGGATTATTTCCCTCGTATTCGTAAATTTACTTTTAAAATACAAAAAAATTCCACTCTTTTCAGGCCTGGTAAGTCAGAAAAGACAAAAGAAACAAAGCGGGTGGCGGTGCCACCTTGTAGTTCCCATACTAGCTCACCGCGACTTTATGGATTTTGACGGCATCTGCTGGTGTCTAACTAGTTGTTTATCAATAGAAATGGACTACATTGTGTCCTAAAGGAGTCAAAGATGGCAAGTTTCGAGAACTCTTATTCAGGCGACGGTGGCCCAAGTACGAATAAATACTTTGGAATTCATGACGTCACATTGATCTGCCGGCATGAGGTTCTGGCTTGAAATTTAAAAAAAAATGAAACTTTGACCTTCATTTTCTCTTCGTATAATCAACTTATTATCGTGAAATAAGTGAAAATAGCATTTTCGAAGAATGCTTTATCAATCTAATCTGATATAGTTTTTTTATTTGGGGTTCCTTTAACTTCAGTCAAGCCGTATTTCCGGGCCACAACCGTTTCTGCTTTTCTTGCCAGAGACGAGCCATGCTTGTTACTCTGCCTGCGTCGAGCGTTTGAGTTTCGGCACTTGAATACATTCCTCGATGCTCCCGATTCCTTTCAGTATCATCTGCTTACATAACTGTGCTCAAACTTTGTGTCCCAAGGGAAAGTGCCTTTTATTAGCATTTTGGCAGAACATCAAACATAAACCGCACATATAATACACCTATCGTATCCAGATACAATATGAAATGTGTGTAAAGAAATGAACTTGGGGAGTTCGAGGGTTTAAACAGTGTTGCAGCACCTCGCATCACGACTTCTCTGAGGTCACCTACTCTGACGCGCACGTATGCAGGTCTACTTTGGCACGGCGCACGCGCGCATCTACCTGGCCGCCGACTTTCTGCGCATCAACTGTGCAACGGGAATGTCGGCCTTGATGCGGAAGAAGCTGCTCGACGAGGTGGGCGGCATCAGAGCATTTGGCCACTACTTGGCAGAGGACTTCTTCTTTGCCAAGTCATTTGAAGACAGGTCAGTGTGCTTTGTGTCCAGCTTTCTGTGCATCGTGATAATAAAGCCACCTTCAGTGGTATGTGGTTCTTTTAAAGGACTGCTGACACACTTTAGAGAGATCTAGATTTTTCTTATTTCTTATGCCATTTACTGATTATCGAGTTACTGAAGCTGCAGACAGCAGTAGCAAAGCTGGCAGCAACAGCTTGTGATGTCCAACTACAATCCGTTTGAAACATCTTTGTGTTGCGAGAGTGTTCTTGTCAAATGAAAATCATAAAAGGATTCCATGTCAACAGTTGTGTTGCTGCACATGCTTTACACCAGCAGTTAAACAGAATGTATGCTGGAGATTTTCTGATGAATCTCTGCAACTCTAACATAACAAAAATGTTTCGCTGTCAACATTGAAGCTAACCTGAGGCAATTTATATCAGGTATTTTTGTTTAGACTATGTACAGAATTTTTTTTAATTGCCCATGGTAGGTAGCAGAATTTGAATTCTTCTACTGAATTTCTCAAATGGGCTTAATTTACTTGCTCAAAAAATCAAAATGCATAATTGGCTAGGGTGCCAGTCATGAGCCAAAATGTGATCATCGCTCATGACTAGCTTAAGTCTTAAGATCCCTTAGAGGGTTGAGACGACTAAAAACTCGCTAAATTTAGTGACTTTCTCGCGATGTTACCAACACCTCTTTCCTGTCTGGGGTTGTTTGCTCCAGGGGCTGGAAGATCAGGATCAGCTCCCAGCCAGCGTGGCAGAATTCTGGCCTCTGTGAGGTCGGGCTTTTCCAAACCCGGGTGGCAAGGTGAGTGTTCGTTTGAACTAGCTGCTTCAGGTCATTAGCACGCATTAACATTAAAGCCAATCGAAATAATATCTTGGACCGCGTAAAAAATCCTAATTTCAGATGGTGGATATAGTGCAGCCTCCTTGAAAAATTTTACATTTGAAATAGGAGAGATTAGTTCCAAAAGGCTAACAAAATGCGATTTTGATACTAAAATTTGAAAAAGAAAAAAAGAATGGAAGAAACGAAACACTGCTATTAACGTTTACTCGATGCATGACTTGGAACGTCTACGACCAGTGTGGCTCCTTGGCACGATCTGAGATTAGCAGATGCCTGCGGCTGCCGTAGGTTAGGGGTGTGCAAATATTCGAGTAATGAATCGAATTAGTGTCGTGTTTGATTCGGCCTCCGAATCAAATAGTCACTATTTGTAAATGCAAATAGATTTAGAATATATTTCGAATACAGTCAAACATAGATATACAGAACCCACATATAATGAATTATTGTGTATAACAAACAGCAGTAAAATGCCCTTGAAAATTTTTGTATACTGTTATTTTATATGTTGAATTACCTATATATCAAACTTTTGTTCGTGATCCCCTTCAGAGTCGATATATCCGGGTTCGACTGTATTTAAGAATGTCAACTGCGCCCAATTAAACATACAATTGGAGCAAAAGTACGGTAAATTTTCAACCCCATGGGGCAGTGGCACCTACGGGGGAGTATCGGGTGTTGTAACCACCCCCTGAGGCCAAGTTAACCCCCTCCCCCCACGCATCCAGCCCCACCAGTCCAACATGTACCTTCAGTGCTCTGTTCACATTGTCATTACAATTCGGGAGGTGGCTTGAGGTCAAATTTTCCTGATTAACAAAAACACTCTATCACTGTCTTGTATTTATTCATTCACTCCAAAATTACTTTGAGTAAAACTAAACATTGTCATCATCCTTGGCGTCATTATTATTCCAATTATTAGGCATTTTATTCGCTGTTGGATTCCTTTGGCTAAAGCAAAGAAATTGCATATTATGCAAAGTGCTTGCTCCCCACCACAAAAATTCAACCCCCCCCCCTGGCAGAGATCCTGGGTGTGCTACTGCCCGTGGGCATAGTATAGACGTAAAACATCAGAACTTGTGTAGGGGAGCAGGCTACGTCACTTAGGTGGCCATACTTTACAAGCTTTACATACAGCGATCATTTGCACATTCTGAAGAGTCCTGTGAATGCGAAGGAACTATACTTGTTTGCTCCTAATTCTCCATTTGTGCTTTTAGTAAAAACTCTTCATAACATACTATGTAATTCAATGACAGAAACTTGCTAACTTTAAGAATACTAGAATCTGAAGATCGTTTCATATTAATTGTGATAACGGCTGTTCATTATTCGAAAACTACTTGACATTCAATTTGATTCGTTTCTTGCACTATTCGATTTGTATTCAATTCGGTCTCGAAAATCACTTTACGGACCCCTATCGTAGGTACGCTGAAAAATCTTGGAAACGTGCTCGGATTTAACGTCATCTCCGCTAACCACCAAATGCACGCGTCGTCTGCTCGGGTGCCATTCAAAGGCTGCTAATAAGAAAAATTAGGCAGCTACCAGCGCTGCAGCTTTGCCTGGGTTTCTTAAATAGTAGTACTATATGCATTACTCATTTATGACGCAGATTAGCCAAAGTGAAATTTCAGTGCAGTAGGCCATTAAATTCTGTGTGGAGTTTAACACACAGAAAGTGTGCAGCAGGTGGTGAGGGACAGCATAGTGGAATACTCTGGATTAATGCTGACCGCCTGAGGCTCTTTTACATGCTCCGAAGGTATGGTGCACCAGCGTTCTTGCTTTCCACACAGATCAGAATAGAATAAGGCCGATACGGCCGGGAGTCAAGCCCACGACCATGTGCTCGCTAGCAGAATGCCATAGCCACTGAGCATATACAAATGCCCCATTCGTGTGCATCGCTCGTAACGAAAATTTAAGTGCTAAGTGTATGCCACAGGAAAATAAAATGGGGCATTGACCAACAATGTACGAGTAAAAATAACATTTCAGCTTCCATGCGTCAACAGAAACGTCTTTTTATCAGAACGTAGCCTTAACGTGGTAGCTAAGATACGTATTTTTAAAATGTTTCATCTACGCCTTTCTGTTCAGCGATCTGGGCCGGGATATTATAACGATTCTACTCCAGTGATATCCCGTTTCGCGCGTCTTCAGTTGTCTTAGCGGCGCTCCACCCACGTTGTCAACGGGATCGGCCAGCCTTACAGTGGATGATAAAGAAGGAATAGAATTGAGTGATAGAAGTCGTTACGTTATACTACCTGCGATTTATTTTATTGTCTTATAAATTTTGTTAATGTGTTATTACTTATAATTATGGTCGCTTGGCGCAAACAATGAAGGAGGGAAGGGGACAAGAAAAGCACCAATTATCCTTTTCTCTCCTTCATTGTTTGCGCTATACACTATAATTTCTATGGCCTGCTGAGCAGTACAAACCAACTAGCCCAGCACCAAATACTTTTGTATTACTTATAAGTTGCCATCAAAGATAAGATGGCCCTTGAACCCTGGAAATAAAAGAAACACGCAGATCCATTGCAATGCTGGAATCAAAATGACGTAAGCTAGCAGCCGTAGTGGATGACACAGCCTGGTCGCTTGTCGCTTTTAACTTTCTGCGTCCTGAAGACGAAGCCAACGTAGTACGATGCTTGCCAAGTGAAGGATGATGATGGCAGGTGTTGATGAGGTGTTGATGATGGCAGGTGTGTGCACAGAGGTGTACTGCACACATACCTAAATACATTTGAGGTTTTTGTACCCCCTTTTTCACAGTAGTCGATACCCATTCTGGGGCATTGTCCAAGATTAGGCACATACCCAGTGCCACATAGTAAGTTAGCACCGCAGGTTGTTGGCTACTCAGCAGGACAGCGGCAGCCAGCACCTGCAAAGTGGGGCCAGGAAGAGGCAAAGAAAGGTTTAACCTCTTAAGAAAACTTTTTTTACTTTCTCACAGTGATCACTCTCACCAAGCTAACGTTATCAAGTTATCACTGGGTGCAAGCCGAGCTTGCCGTATCGGAAGCTTCGATAACTCTGCAGTGCATTGTCGAGCCGTTGCGGAACACCGCCGACCGCTCTGGAGTGATGAACCTTGCACTGTCGTCTCGCCATGGCAGGTGGGCCAAGCTTCGGTTTGCCATGCTGCCGCACACCATGCTGCTGGAGCCCCTGTCGGAGTGCATGCTGCTGGGGGCCATGGTGGCATGGGCGACCAGCTTCCTGTTCCAGTGGGACGCCTTCGCCGTGTACCTGCTGCATCTGCTGCTCTGGTTCCTGCTCGACTGGATGCTGCTCAGCGTCGTGCAGGTGCCTGCCCTTTAACTGCCACGACCGTACCAGAAAAATTTCCTACGAGAATTGCTACACTTTGTTTTATACGTAACAGACAACTCTGTGGGAGCTACACAAGTATTTCACTCATGGAAGCCTTATTACACATATCGTAGTGCAGTTCTACACGGAAGCTGTTAAGGGGAGTTCCATGATGGTTTTCGTGCAGCGGCATGATTGATATCAAATGTGAATGCAATGCCAAGTTTGTTGGAGCCCCGAATTCGCTTTAATACATAATGATCAGTGATTAAAAAATAAAAGTTTCGTTGTGTATATCTCACTTGAACAGGCAACAACCTACGTGTGCAGTTTTTTTTAACCAGTAATATGTAAGTTTCATTTTACACGTCTCGTTATACCAGCTCCACATTGGAGATCAGCCAGGAGTTCGTCCAGCTGCAACAGTGGAAGCATAGGCCATCGTGCTGCAATGCAGCCTGCTGGCACGCACTCAGTTTCCTTTTCTGGTACCAGCAAATCTCCTCCCGGGTCGTCACACGCCGCATTCACAGCTATCGCCGCCAACCCTATTGCGATAAACATCTTCACCTATCTGTCGTTTTACAACTGATACGTCTTTGACGTATCTTTGACGTATCAGTTGTCAGATAGACTTGCATCTGTGAAAGAAGAGAACGAATAAGCTCAACTGTATTAGCAATCTGCCTTTCTATTAAATTACCGTGAGAGAAGGCTTGGGTTATCCAGAAAAGAGGCAAAGATAAAAGACTGGTGGCAACGCCACATTGAAGTTCCTGCACTAGCTCACCACTGTGATGTCATGGATTTTGACGAAATCTCCTTAGGCCTAGTTAATCTCTTACCACTAACGATGGACTGCATTGTGTTACAAAGGAGCCATAGGCTGTACTTGGCAATTTTCATGAACTTTTACTGCACCAAAATGGCTAAAGCAAGAAAAAAAATTAGGGGTAGGTGAATACTCGAAGTTTTGAATACGGAGAGTGTTTAATATTCGATTCATACTTGAAAAGGAACTATTTGACATTTTTGAACATTGGAAACTCGCCAAATATTTCGCTGCAACCTACTGTGAAGCCTGGTTACTGTTTTTCGTCTGCAAACAATGTTTCGCTAATTATCAGAAGTGTCGCAATGGAAGAAGTATTCAAATCAATGCAGAAACAAAGTGGGTAATGCACGCTTTGTTTTCAGTTCCGCAGTGAAAGCCTGCATCAGAACTTGTGAATTTTGCTTGGAGTCTGTCGCTCAGCATTTTTGACGGTCTAGCTGTGTATCAGTTTCATCTTTCACACTACTACCAGAAATGTTTTCCTTGCAACAGGCCCTCTTGCATGTTTCTACGGCACACAAGTCCTTCAGCGGCTTTCTTTTCTTTTCCTTTTTCACAACTTCTGCTCAGTTTTTGTCAACCATTTATTTAGCGTTTTTGGAAACCTAGTCATACAGTAGCGTTCTTGGAGAGATTGTTTGCAACCAGGCTCTGGTGTTGGTTGCAAGTTTTTGATGCAATTTTTTCTAACGAAAATGAAATTTTGAAAGTGGAAGTTTGGCATTTGTTCTCTCTTCTAGTAGTCAACCTCTTTTCACTGATTTAAGTATAAGAGAGTTTCGGATGAATATTTTATCAGTCTAAGCTGATTTGGTGTATCTCTTTGGCCTGCCTTAAAAGATATATATTTTTGTTAATTGCAAAGTTTACTCATTTATAGTGCAATAACACTATTTGTTCTGTGTTGGATATATCAAGTACAAGCTTTCTGAGACAAAGTAAATTCAGTTGGGGTTATTGGGGTTATAGCTGGTACAACATCATTCGGTTAGCTGTGCTGGAATTTTTGCACAAGGGACATGGATGACATGGGGAGCAGAGGAAGGGGGGGGGGGGGGGGCTAGATGTAACCCTGGGCTTTGTTAGCCATCGCCCCCTCATGGCCCCGGTGGTGGTTCCTTGGCTCCCTCATCCTTCTCACTCATGCTCTCAGAAAGTTACTTAGGAAAAGAAGGAGATACTGTAGGAAGGATGACACCAAGCAGGATAGTGTACTTAGGTGTGAAGGAAGACAGTGGCAGATTTGTGACCCACCCCTTTTGCCTCTTTGAGTGCCATTAACCGAGCCTACAAAATACAGCTACAGCTGTCATGAGCTCTTGCCCCCGAATGGAAAAGTTGTTATTGCTGGCAATCGTCATCAGTTTTGATAGAATGCATCGGAAATAAAATCTCGGAAACCCGTCTAGCATTCCTCAAAAACCACACAATGAAATTTTTTTGTACTGATTACGCGGTAGCACACGAAACATTAAAAATCGACCCTAAACAAGAGTAAAACGGCCAAACGATGCAACAACAATCGTAGCGGAAATAGTGGATTGTCTTGGCTGTTATACTGTATTCACCAAGCAATGGTTGACAGGTTGATTTCGAATGCCGCCTTGTGGTGAAGAGCATGCAACTTGCACACAATTTCATGTTATTATTCATTGCACATATACTTAATTATAGCACATATTTACAAATTAAAAATGTTATATTGTTATAGGTAGCTAAATTTGCCCCAGAATTTTCTCATATGATTACCATTTGGTCACGTTCCTTTCTGTAACAGAGCCCATGTAGAAACAGCAAAGTGACTTTGCTAAAGCCATGTTTAATTCCGCCAACCGCAGTTAAGCATAACTGTCATTAAGGCTGCCCGTGTAACAGCGGTGTCGCTCTAGTAAACACAAGCGTCCGGAGTGTCAGCCAGCTGTGCTGCTGCATAGCCACGCTGGTTGGTTTAAATGCACCGTATAAATTTAGGGTGTGTTAAGCACAGTGTTTCATTACTTATCGAGTAGATAGTCGCAGGTGAATGAGGAATGGGGCACAAAGCGTTTCTTTGCACCGACAGGAGAACATAATGGCACAGTGGACCGAGGAACACGTGGCGGCCCGCACAGTGGCCAAGTGTCAGGTCATGTCTGGACTTCATGGTGGTTGACAGAGATTGCGAAGAGCCACAGCGTGTGTCATTAGTGGCAAACTTAATTGATCGCAAAGCTTTGCCGTTTCATGAGGTTTACCGACGGTTCCTGTGGCTATCACGATAATTGTACTGTGTATTAAGCCGGCTGTGCTGAGGCTGTTTGTTTTGCTTGTCTCTAACCCCCTTGCCCGCCTTCTGTCCCTTTTGCCTACCTGCTGAAACAGAATGGCCTTCTTCCTTTCAACAAGTGGGAGTTTGTGGTCGCGTGGACATTCCGAGAGTGCGGCGCCCTCTACCTTTTCCTGCACGCCTTGTGGAACCCGACGATTCGATGGCGTGCGGGACTGTATCGGTTACGATGGGGCGGTGCCGTGGAGGTGGTCAAGCCAGACTCTTAGTGACCGCCCTGCTCCCCGACCTCTAGGAAACAAAAAATGTGCCGCGACATAGCACGCAGCTGACTGCCGCTATTGATACAAGATTGCGAACAAAGCAAGGAAAAGAAAAAAGAGTGCCGGCCACGGAAGCTGCGGAAAGTGCCCTTTCTTTACCCGCTGCCGGTCAGCCCCGACCCGCGAGCCTTCTTCCAGCAACGGCAGATTTTTCATTCCTCCGTGGTTCCTCTTCCGCCGGGTGCGCGTCTCGGCTCCCGGGTGGCTCGATTGTTTCTCAGCGAGTCGATGCAACGCAGCGCCTATCGTGTGCTGACTCAATGTCGTGCTGCAACGGAAAGACAGCAGCAAGCAGCAGCCCCTAGTCGGCGGTGCCAGACGTTTTATTGTTTTTCTTTCTTTGTTTTACTTCAAGTGCCGGGAGCTCGTGCTGGTTGCGCGTTTCAACGGCAAGACTGGATTACAAGTGCGTCGCGAGCAAGTGTGCGTGTGTGTGTGTGTGCCAGACCTACGTGTGTTTTGTACATAGAATGAAAGGAACTTGTAGCTCTTTACTCTTTCCCTGAACCCTCTCTCTTGTCTAAGATTTTTTTTTCTCTCTCTCTTTTTTCCCTCTTGTTGTTACATTTGGTTGGCATCGTTTCCTTCACACTTTTGTTTGGACTCATCATGTATCTCTGGGACCGAAGAATGTGACGTACTTTCACCGTGAGACACACAAACCGTTGGTGCCAGAACATTGTTGCCACTCCAAGATTTGTCCACGAACATCGCATTCCTTTTCCCTCCTCCTTTTTTTTTTATATGCCATGTCTTGTTACTTCCTCAGTGACTTTTTAACTGAACCTGAGGTCGAGCCTCGCGTATGCGTTGTTTCTGTTTCCATTGTTTGTTATTCCTTGTGGGTTTGTTGGTTGCTTGTTGTTTTGAGTAAAGAAAAAGACCTGACCATGCCTTTTTCTTTCTTGAAGCACAGTGTACAGCCTTAGAAAAAAAAAATCAACCGCCTACAAACTCGCAAAGGCTAATAGACTACGATGGCTTTTATTGTATGAAAGATAATGGAAATGGAGTCTTAGATGCAAAGAACAATGGAGTTTTGCAATGGTCCTGGTAGTGCCAGGAAAAAGAAATGTGCTTTTGAGTGATGTTCTCGTGACGTCATGCGTTGCTGTATATACATAGTATAAACAAAGTGACCAAGGAGCTTGTTGGTGTGTGCCATTAAGTGGCACTTTTCGTTTTGCGATGGAACAATGTCTCAAGAGAAAGTTGGATAGTGTGCTGGAAGTATTTAGTTTTCTTTTTTTTTTTTTACATTGGCACTGCGTATTGTCTTCGCAGACATTATTTATTCTAAGTGGCGAACGTTCAAGCCCAACACAAATGCTGCAGTGGGTTTCCAACGGAACAAAGAATTGTACCACAGAGGTTGTCTTTCGCCCCCTACTGTTTTGGCAGGATGTAGTGTCTGAAATTTCTGCATCGATTTCTCATGATTAGGCTCGATTTGGCTGTTTCGATGTGATGCTCGGACTGACATGCTGGCTTCATTTGAAGGACAAATGGAAGAAAATAGATTGTCTGGTCAGGCAGGTAGTGTCTACAGGTACACGTCAAAGTGAACACTGCTCTAGTCAGAAATTACGTGCGACAGTTTTGAATCGATAAGTGGATACTTCAAAACTGGCATTGCTGCATCGAATGGGACAAGTGGGTCTGATAAAACAATAATTGTGAGGAATTTAGGCAGATAATAAGCAGTATTGCAATGTCCTCTCTTCTTGCTGCTATCTCTTGTAATGGCAACTGTGACGACACATTCCTTGGGACCGGAGTTGTTGCGCAGTTTTGTTTTTGTCTCTCTATTGTACCTCCACGTGGGTCTTCCACTACACGCTTCAATTTCTGTTCAGTAACAGCACTGCATTGTCTTGCAATGCAGCAGCCCTGTTTCAGGTAATCTTCTGGCAAACTGCAACATGCACTTTAATTCGGATGCAGGCGTTAAACGCTGACAATTTCTTTTAACATTAGGTTGGGTTAGTGCACTCGTCATGCACATGATGGATGTGCCTGCTGCGCTCGCTACGCTTTGCAGCAGTCGTAAATGTGTACAGATTGCAGCATGTTCCTGTTATCTATCACTAAGGCTTCCTTTTTCACAACAAGACATGAAAGACAGTTTCACAATACTTGGCCAACAAGGCACCAATGGCCAGCCTGCTATTATTTTTGCCGGTGAGACCCTGATCCAAGCTCTTGCCACAACCGCGCACACTTCCACAGATAAGCAGACCCACAGACCAAAGCAGACTGCGTAACTTGTCTGGACCCTCTTTTTCATTGTCTGTATTTTGTCTCCCGAAAGCATGAAGTGTTTCTTCCGGAAACTTTACATCGAGTCTGTTTGTAATAAGCGACCTTTCTACTGAGCTTTGTATACATGGGCTTTTACAGCAAAAAAAGTAATAATAAATGTCGTTTTGCTGCTGCTTCAGCAGGCTCTAACTGCTACCTGTAAAAGCGCAGCAAGAAAGGAACTGTTAGTTTCAAATGACACAATAACTTTACCCACTGACTGTAATAGAAGACTTGCGTGAAGCCTCTTGCAGGTGCCGTTTCAGAAAGCATAGCACATTTCAGCAAATGCACAGCCTACATAGATTGAATGGCATGTAGTGGCAGTCCCAGATTTTTTTATGTCAAATGAATTTGCAAGCAAACCTGCAGTCATCTCGCAGTAATTCAGACTCTGGCCATTCAAAACTCCGAGTAATTTAGAATAATCAAAAACGTTTGGTTGACCTGCTTGTCTTTAGTAGGATTTGGATTTAGTGGGATTTGGAAACGAGATTATTAAATTTTGTGGCTTCCTAGGGCATGGCAACATCATCAAAATGGCTGGTGAGAGAGAAATCTATGAGCAATAACTTGAGTTGGGATTTGCAAGAGCAGAAATACATCCCCGAGAAGACATTTATAAATAGTCAAAACGAGTGCACATTGGACATGCAAGCTTCCTTGCGTGGTGAAGCATGCCACTTGAGCTAAATGCCCACAACCCTGTTGCATGTTTGTAGTTCCGACATCTCGGGTGTGTGAGCTGCAGTGGCCGTCAAGTAAAACCCCGACCTGTCACTCGCTGCTATAAGTTGCCTTGTTTGTGCGATAACTTTTCAAAAAGTTCCTATATTAGCCCCTAGACCTTTTATGACTTGTTCATGTTTGGTCAATTCAAGTGATAATTTGCAGGAGTTTGAGTTTTTGCAAGTCGGCTGCAAGTACAAGCAAAATTGTGCTTCTGCACAAGTTCATGCATTCGCCCTTGGGTTTGAAAAAAAGTTAGATTTGTAAGGGCGCTACGTATTGTCACAGAAAGCTAAAATTTAGGCTGTTCTGCAAAAGAATGGCTCTTCGGCCTTTGGCATCTTGTTACTCGAGGGCAAAACGAAGGAAGTGAAAACTAGCCTACCTTCTTTGCTACAGGGCAGATGGCAAGACTTTAGATTTTTGTTCGATACATGAGCGCTGCCTTTCCGAAGCCCATGAGCCTGCTTGTCAACATATCGCGTGAGTCCTCACGCATACGCGCTCAAACTTTGTGCAAGAGCCATGTTGTAATCAAAACTACTTCCTAGTGGTGGGACGGGAGAAGCCACAATCCCGAGCACCGTGCATAATTTATGGCACAGACATGGCTTATGGTAACGTTGAACAAAAAAAACTGCGGCGCGTGTTGTTTGCCACAGGCAAACTTAAGTCTGTCTCATTGCCATGCAAGGACTACATTGAATCCTGCTTTCCACACTCTGTAAAACAGTCAGTTCAAGAGTGTCTGTTGTGTATTCTTTTAATCCTGCATTTCAACTGAGGTATATCAGTTTGTTTCTCATTTAATTTAAGAGTATCTCTGTGCTCTCGTAAAGCAAACAACTGCGGGAAACTTGCCTATAGCATTTTCTTGTCGTCATAGACCAGTAGGCTTACGTACACCAAACAGGCTGTTCCCAGTCAGCTCAATCCCAGGTTCCACAACCTCTAGGAGCACCCTCTGTCACTGCCTAGTTACCAGTACTGTCTGCCCAGACACTCTTGTTTAGCTGTCGTTTCCATAACGAGTGTAACTGCCACATTGCTAGCCAACTGGATACTGGCCTGTTTGGTGCATGTGTTGTTGTCACCTTTTCAGTATGACCTCTTCACTGTACATTTAAGGCTTCAGGAAGTTATGTAATCCTGATCAATTGCAGTTTACCACAAGAGTTCAGTTTCTTTTATACCCTCTCACGCAAAAGAAGATATTCAATGGGACTCCAGCATCTGCTTTCGCTGAAATGTGAAGCCTTTCATAGATAGACTGCTTAAACACTGAATGATCTGGAAGAAACTTCAGATGCTATTGGCTAACTTTCGTCGCAAATTTTATATTTCTTTGGTAAAAAAAATGTTCCATCCTTCCAGGTTAATGGGTGTATGCAATAACTGTTTAATGGAACGGTGCGACCTTGGACAATGCAAATTGCTCCCATGAACACATCTGCTGCCCCTGCTGTCAACTGCTGTTCTTTCTGGGCTGTCTATAAATCCATGGTTTATATTGGACCCCTAAGAAAATGTCAGCTTCACGTTTCTGTAGGCCTGAGAGAAGCTTCCAATAAGCTAGCCGATGACCATGTCGAACGTGCACTAATACACCGGAGCACTACCCACTATCTACAGTGGGTAGTGCGCTGGGTAGGGTTCAGTACTACCCATTGTCTACACTCTACAGTATGTAGTACTGAGCCCTATTTGACATATAGTGTGATATGCCGTAAGCTTGCACTTTCCTGGTTCCATTTGACAAATAGGAAATGCTGCATCTCAGTATGAACAACTGCTTTGTTACTCACAGATGGTTAATGTCGGTGCGCCTTCTATTAACAGGAGATTTTGTGCAGTGTCAGTACTCTGGACTTCCACATTCGGCTTGGAAATCGTATCAGCATCTGCAGCTGTGCCCGATATTCTACAGGCGACAGCTGACTGGCATTGCAGCTTTTGTGCACAGTCTCCTTCGGCGCTTTCCGCCTTTCTTTACAACGAAGCATTATGTCACTTTGCATTGCCCAAGGTTTTGCACACTGCAGCCCTGTTGGTCCTTTAGTAATGAGCAGTTTTGTTGGAGCCATTGGTTTGTGCTTTTGATGTGATAGCAGTAGAGAGAATGGTGTCCTTGAAATGAATTGTGCTTTGCTTTCCTTTCTTTTTTTTCTCTCTCTCTCACGTAGCTCTGGTAGTGCAAAGCTGGAGCAGAAGACTGCCAGCAGCCACTAATAAATTAATTGTGCCCGTTTCATAATAAACTGCAGTTTGGCATCCAATCTCTGCTCTAGCTCTGCTCTGAGCAGAGCTGCAACACTTTCGTCACATTCTTTGAGGATTCATTTGCTCGTAAGCAGTGTGTTCGTGTTTCAGGATCTCTCCTGCTAAGACGATACTGTATTGCTTTTTACCTTGCGTCGCGTAAGGCCTGTGCTTTTTCATATGGCAACTGTGCCCAATGTTGCCGCCTCGACAAGTGGCGTTACTGTGAAAGACAATGAAAGTGGGGCAGGGAGGGGGTATCAAGTTTTCTAATTGACCAGTACTACCATTGCATTGTTCTTGATTTCAAGCATTTTTTACAAGACTCAGCCCAAAGTGCTTTTTGTTATTGCAGCAAGCAAACAAAGGTGACAAATAAACAAAGTATAAAAAATAACGGCTAATTTTGTGGCGTCCATCTCTCTCACTGAGTGTCCTTGGTGCGCGAGTGTGAGTTTGTCAGTGCCATAGCATGGAAGTAAGGCCAACCTCTCCAACATAAACTGTATTGTGACATCATAGCTGTGCATGTTCGACCCATTCAGTATGTGCTTCGACATTCCATTTGCTGTTTCCTTTATTATTTCTGTCCCTACCAAAGGTAGACATGCACATTGTCACTGGTGCAAATGAAGTATACCATATCATGAACTTTCAAGATATTGGTCCTTACACAGCTGTCAGTTTTCTTGTTTTGTTTTTTTCTTCACAAAAAAGAGCACTTGAATGGTGCCATCAACAAACACAGGCTCATCAGAACTCAAAGGTTGAAGAACCTTCTCCATGCAGCGTAGAGGATCATTAAAGCTACCTTGGCGTACAGAACTTTATGAACATTTCTTGCCTGATATTTTGTTAAAGCTGAATCCTCCATGCAAGCTACCCATCCAAGGCTAAATAAATTGGTATGGCAGAAAGAACAAGAGAAAGCTTTCTTGCAAAGCAACAAGCTTCTGACCAGCCCACCTATATCCTGCTGTACTACGACCCCTGCAAAGTAACGGTGAAAGCAGTGGGTTTGCGACCAAGAAGAAAGAAGTGACGAGACATGCTTGGTACTGAGGGCAAGCTCCTGCAAAGGCTTCGTGCCAGCAACCTGCAGGGTTACTGCAGTTTTGTGTTGGGCATGTCGACACAAGGATGTAGGCAGTGCCTCGGTCTTGCTGCTACGGACAACTCCAATAACTGGTGAATGGTAAAATGGAGGCCCTCGAAAACACTTGCGGCTGCAGTGCAGTGGAACTGTCCAACAGTTTGGCCTTGCCGCCCGGTTGCGTTACGTGGACTAACAGTACTGGTGTGCTGAACCCGGTGACAAGTTCTCTTGAGCAAGTCACTCCCCAAGTAAACTGCGCATAAATTTTACCTATTAGTTGCTTTGTTCCTTGTGTGTAAATAGTTCCCTTCTATCCTCGATCATCTCTCCCTGTCCTTCATTTCCCCTACCCCCATCGCCCCACAGCTGACCACAGTTCAGGTGTCGGCAGCCAATATAGTTACAGTGCGCTTAGCAGTAATTTCCTTCCCTTCTGTTTCCTTTGTGTATTATTTATTTTACTAAACAGCCAGTTGCATACGAACAAAGGAGCTTCCCTCAGCTGTCGGACTTCTCATAGCGGTGTTGGTGCAGTGCTGGTGTACTTCTGCGATGTAGTGGAATGCCCTGCGGCCTTTGCCTCACGATGACTGCTCCCTGCTGTGAACTACAGGTGGCTGGACTGAGAAGCCTTGGCCTTGATTTCTGGACTGAGCAAGTTCGATCAGCGTCTGTGGGGAACTACTGTCTACTGCAGTTACAAAACATTGCTAGGCTTGAGACGAGGTGTGCCTTCCCAAGGCTCTGAGCAGGTTATGGATGGCCACTAACTCTTTGAAACTACCAGTTCACACTCACCTACAGGCCAGGAAACCTCGCTGAAGGCCTCGCCAGGCTTCCTCCTCCAACAAGTTTTGCACCTGAATACAACGCTAGCAGGCATACTCGTGTTGGAACAAGCATGCCCTGGTGTGTTGTCATCAGCAACCACTGCCCTCATGATGAGAAGAGATGCCCTGGACACACACTTACAGTCAACTGCAAAAATTTACGGACCATGGGATCTGAGAAAATGCTGAATTTCTCTGCAGCCTCAGAAATCAGCAAAATTTGATTTCTGGCCTGTACCAGTACGTGCAAACAACATAACATCGTATGGTTTTACTGGTTACAGTAATAAAACTGCTCAGAAATTTGTTTTCTCAGATTCCCCCAGTTGAAAAGTTTTGCAGCTGACTGTACATATCATTCTCACAGGAACTTCCTCACCACTATCAGGGGAGTTGGCGTCCTTCACAGCTCAGTGAACTCCGCTTTCATGATAGCTGTCCATTGTGGGGTTCACATGTGTCCATTAGAAATGCACTGCAGTCACAATAAGTACTACTTCTGCATCCAGGCTAATCTCTTGTAAGTGACCACAAGTTGTTATGCGTTGGCTAGGAACTGACGATGCCATTACAAACAACGTAACAGACTGCGCTGAGGGCCAAGATCACTAGAAATGAGCAAGAAGAATCAAGGAAAAAAACGCTTAACCTTGCACTCGGCTGCGCATCGCTTAAAACAGCAAAGCTGGGTGATCGTAGCCCAGCATTTTCCGGAAGTGCGCGCAAGCTTTTCATCTTATTACTCATGATGATGATAATTTCTTTTCGCACGTCTCAGACTTGCGGCCGTCACTGCGCGTTGCATAGTGCAGCTTGCAGCACCGACACCGCGTTGCAATGCCGACACCGTGTTTTTATTTTTTGTTAGCACCGTAGGAGGTCAAGAGACAGCAAATCCTGTTTGGCAGGAAACTAACAAATGCCAGAAATAGGTCTAGATAAATTTGTACAATAAAATGCAAGAAGCCACTTGTTCAGAAAGTGCTGTTTACCAGTGCCTGACCACGTGCAGAATGACTTGCACAGTGCAAGTGGAGCATTGCGTTATCACCAAATGAATTGAGCATAAAAGATCACTGAGCGATGTTTCTTGCCTGTACACTTCACCCGGTGTGGGTGCAGTCCTGTGTTTGAAAAACCAAAGATTTTGTACCGCAATAAGAGTAGGCATGCACGGTTAGCCATTGAGGCATACCATATAAATATTAATGTAGAATTAATACAAGTAGAACGTCAGTCATATTGCATGACACCAAGGTTTTGTACCTTGATAAACGTTTGACAGGCTGTACTTGATTTGTTTGCTTTCATATTGCCGGGCGCATGCCTGTTGTTCGTGTATATTATAGGGAATGCTTTGCGAATAAAAATTAGTTGCGAGTCAGTGCCTGTGTTTTGTGCTTTACCTTAAAGGTGCTTCTTCTTTGCTCAATGCGCTGTTGTAGCAGTCTCCGAAAACAGGGTAAGTTTTGATTAGGTTTCATGACCATGGACACAAATCACATATACCAAGGGTCTCAAACATGCAGCAGCTGTTGCATACAGGCCGTGCAGCTAGCATTTTCTCTGTTAGCGTCCACACATCACTAAAATTGCTTGACCCTACAGATTTTAAGGGACAAAGTAAACTAGTTTCTCCTGATGTGGCTATTGAGAAAGCTAGTTCGTTTCTTTACGAAACGTCGCTTCAGGCACTGAAGCACAAAGTTAACTGGAACGCCAATGCATTTCTCCGCAAATTTCGAGAATTAATATCCCAAAACTGGTGTCATCCCGAGAATTCATTGCAAGTGGATCCGCCTTGCGAACTCCACGGCTACAATTTGTAAATTGCAATATGGGCCATCAGGTAATTAGTTAAAAACTTAATTAGTGAATTTTTGTTGATTAGGCGATTATGCATTTCAATTTTTTGTGCATGTACTGTCCGCCTCTTCAAGTAGACCAGCTCATTAACTAGAATGGGGCTATCTGCCACAGGCAACCTTAAATAAATTTTGAAAGTGTTCGCTGAAACACCCTGTATATGTACATGGAATCTAGAGCGAGATTGTCATGTGTAGTGTAACTAACTAGACCATGACGGCATCTAAAATACAAAAGCTTCTTTAAGAGAACTATCGTGTGGTCAGTAGTCCATGGCCATGAATAGGTATGTCATAATCAACCAGATCCACACAATGTGACGAAGAGAACATGCACATGAATCCATTCCAAGTGGTTCCTGCGCAAGGGCATACTCAATCGGCATACTCAGGTGCATACCTCGCAGTTGCGGTAAAAAAGAAAAGACAAAAAACTGTGATGCTTTCCTCACTTTCTAAAAAAGACAATTTTACTCTTTTAACCTCAAAAGACAATGATAAGGGGAAAAGAGTGTGGTATACATTGCTACCCTGGTTGACTTACCAGTGTTTTTTGCCGAGTCTGTCAGGTACGTATGCGCTTCAGTATGCCGATCGAGTATGGCCGTTCGCAAGAACCACTCGGAATGGATTCATGTGCATGTTCTCTTCATCACGTTGTGTGCATCTGGTTCATTATGACCCCACTGTGCAGCTGTGACGAAGAGGCGGCCAAATTTAATTGGTTAAGCACAATTGCAAGCGTCTTACAAAATTTAGAAATGATTATGAGTACTGTGGCCATAATTTTCATTTATTCCTCCATGATAACGGATATGTTCAGGTGGCAAACACATATTACTTTCTGTGCAGCTTTGTAGGTTCCACATGTGGAAAGCGGAGCGGACACCAAAAGCCACCAATAAACTATGCTCCTGCCTCAAGTGTTGAGTACTCAGGCAGGCACAGGGCGGCTTTGTAGCGATGCCTTCCACGCGGTTCCATGCCACTCTTCAACCACCGTTCACGGTAGGCCTGATCGCATTGATAACGCGCGCGGGTGTAGCATGGATCTGACCACGGACGAAGCGCGATAAGCATCGAAGAAGGCATCGTTACAAAACCGTGGCTTTGGAGAAGGCACGCGCGCTCTGCCTATAATTATTATTTTTTTTTTTCCTGTCTGTCCATACACGAATCGCAGCTAGGGTGCTGTTGCAGCTTGATGCAAGTATGGTGCAGCCTGGAAGACAGGTGCACTTCCGGGCACTTATTTTTCGGGCCTCCGTTTCAATGGGCCCTATCAGTCTTCAAAGCAGCAGGCAATGGTCCAGGTCTCGTAGCCCTGGCATTCGAAAGTGCATTCACTTTCAGAGGGCGGCCAACGGTCCGCTTGTTTGACGAATGTTAATTGAACAAATTGTAATACATACCAAAACGCTAAAAGAAAAAAAAAAGAAAAAGAAAAAAAAAAAACTTACTAGGGGGCACCCGGGTTTGAACCGGGGACCTCTCGATCTGCAGTCGAATGCTCTACCACTGAGCTATACCCCCGAGCACGCATGGCGCACGTTTTATACGCTATATCAAAAGTTTCTATTTGCGTTCTCGGGTGGAACTTTGCAACGACTTATTTTGTTCCGTGTATTTAGTGCTTTCTTTAATATTCCATCAAGATAGTAGTCAATCTCCGGCATTCCGGTCATTGAGGACGGGCGAGAGGAGTGCAAAAAGGCGCTTGACGCCTGTTCATTTTAAGCAGTTTTGTAGGTTCTCTCACAGCAGACGCACAGCAACAATGCATGCATTAGAAGTTCGCTGAAAAGCCTGCAAGGCGAAATCGCACCGCACCAGCTACGTTGCAGAATGCCCGCTGCATCAATGTTCTTTAAGTCCCATTCAAGTCACCACGATATCGATCGAGTGACACAACTACAGGTAATGTACATTATTCATTACTTGGGACCTAATTACGACCTGTGTAACTCTAAAGAGTTCTTAAGAACTGTATGTTCCCATAAAGCTAATGCCATGCACGTACCATGGGTAACCCACGACCTCCTATAGAGGAGGTCGTGGGGTAACCACAGGGCATGGGACGTACACACACACACACCGGCGCCTTTTTCTCTCATGCAATATATTCGTGGTTACGCTCTGCTGCCGCAAATCACCTTGACCATATATTTTTAAAGATAAAGCAACCATACTTAATGAATTAAATAGCCATGTTTTCAATAGTTCTAAACTTCCCCGGATGATACATAAATTGAGTGATCAACTGGGAGTGTAAAAAACGTAATCGAAGCTCCTGCGGCAGTCTGTGGTGAGCAAGGAGGTTGAGCGGCTAGCTGTCGATGTAAGTAGTACATATAGTCCATAAGGTATATAAGCATGATCACTAATATCCATTGGACGTACCACAGAAGACCAAATATCCAAGACATTTAACGACGTCTAAGTGTTCCACTAGTACATGGTAGTCAAGGGCGTCGCATGTCTTTGTGATTTGGACATCGCTCTTGCACATCCAAAGCTTTTGCGTATTGATCGTAGATTGTGCGTTGTGACTAGATGAACGCACCATGCCACGGAAATACAAGAAAATTGTCTCTAATGCCTAACAATCAGATACAATGAGATACTGGGGAAGAAAAAGTCGCGCTGTTGCCTGTTCCAGCACATGTTCGACATCCTACGTGTGAGGTAGAATGTGTTCTTGAATTGCTAAATATCCATCTGTTCGTTTTGGAAAGATTCAATTTCAAGTATTAAAGCCCAAATTTCAGTTATGACCACATTTATTTTTTGCAATGTGGTTATGAGTACCAATTTTGCACGAACTCTGCATGCACGCACTGCTGTACACCGCGCTTCAAAAGCCAAAGCTTTCGGTTTCGGTTACGTCATTTTTTTTTCTCATACACAACCGCTTTTTTTTTCAATTATATCTATTGCAGGGCGTTAAAAATACGTACTTTTTAACTTACCAATATATGACGACATATTATAAGGAAAAAAATAAAGCTTGAACTCGCAATACCTTTGACTTCGCATCGCCAGTGATATCAATGCATCGCGCGCGTCAGTCCAGAGGTGCGGTCCCTTGTCCTGGTCAAAGCATCTGTCGAATGGTTTTTCCTTGGACGTAAGGTACAACCATTGAAGCTTCGTAAATGTCTAATAAGCGGAAACTGTTCGGCTCGGAAGAGCCGCGAACCAAAATGAGCGGTTCTTTCCACCAGATAAGCAGCGGCGACAAACGCGAGTCGGGCCGCGTTAAAGATGCCAACCTGCGCCGTGTGCTCGACTCCGCAGCTCGAATGCGGCGCCAGAAGAAAGCCGTCGACGGCCTCGAGCACGACAACTTCCACGACGACCCGCACGCCAATCTGGTGATGCACAAAAAGGCGCCCAAGTTCGAAGAAACCTTGGAGGCGAAGCGCAAACGCAGAAGCAAAGGTGAGCCCTTGAAGGCGCGCTTCAAGCGGAGCTTCAACGCCCTCTTGGAAGAGCACCAGGCCAGCAACCCGGAGGCGCCCAGTTACAGCCACGCCAACGTGCCGCCGTCCAAGCTGCCGCCGAGACACTTCTGTGCCGTTTGCGGCTTTCAGTCCAACTACACCTGCGTTTCATGCGGTTCTAGGTACTGCTCCATCAAGTGCTTAGGTGTGCACAGAGACACCCGCTGCTTGAAATGGACAGCGTAGAGACCGAAGAACCATAACCTGTTCGCGAATTCTTACAGTGCTGCTACGAAGCGGTGTTACTCACGCAGGCCAGCCGTTGAAACACCGGACCTTAAGTTCGTGACCTCTGACGTGTGTGCTGTTGCCGTTATTTGAGGAAGTATACCGTATGGCCTGGTCGCGTGTTGCTGTTTACGCCCGAGCCCAGTGTTAGACCGCTGGTCGTGGGCGATCGCAGTTTTTCCTTTGCACAACCCTGGGCTCAGTGGCGTACCAACTATTTCGCAAGTGGGGGGGGGGGGGGGGGGGGCGAACTGCAAGCGATCTGAGCCCTCTATCTCACTCTCTCTCTCTCTGTATATATATAAGTAGTAATAAAAATCGGGCCCCTCGGTTTCCTTTTATGTTCATATATACAGGGTGTCCCAACTATCATGCACCGTGCTTTAAAATTATGCAAATGCCACGTAGCTGAACAGAACCAAGGTAATGCTGTGTGCCGTCGCTTGGAGATAGGTTATCTTTTGCATTCTGCCTAATTACACAATTTGTCTTAACTAATCAACTTCTCAGGTATTATAATTAGATGAAAAGTGTCAATGAGAAAATTGTGGAGCAACATGAAAGACTCCCGATACAGCTCTATTATGTGCTACATAAAAGTTTTTCCGAGCGTGAAAGAAGCCCGAGAATACACGCAATATTGCCGGGTGACTGGCCGCTCGAGGCACTTGCGTGGTTGTCACTTGTAGTTGTCATTATGCCAGCGCAGCCGTGTAAGTTTTCCACCGCTCTAAAAATAGACTAATAACGCTATGGACCATTTTGCATACATGTTCTACTGGAAAGGGCACATTTAACCCACCCATTTGGAACATTGCCTACACATTACCCATACCATGCTCCTAATTTCCCCCAGATATAAACAATATGCCTTGTTTAGCTCACCAAGGACACCGAAGAAACAAACTATGAATCTCGTAGGATGCATGAGAACATGTGGAAAAACGAGGGTTTAGTAATTATCTGCAACACTTGCATTTAATGCAGGAAAGTGAAAGTTTCGTAACGCATTGCATTTATAATTTTCCCTATTTTCACAGAATTTCAAGACCGTATCTCGTGCTGTTGGATTAGGAGTCTGGGAAACTTGTCGATTAGTGGCAGTATGACTCCCTGGAATGCTTTGATGAGTAACTTTCTATAAGGCTGTATTGAGCCTACACAGAATAAATATTTATCGTTCGTCACTCAGAACATTGCTTGGTATACTTCGAATAAATATGAACACGTCACCATGATGTTTACCAATCTGCACTTTGTCATGCATTTGTATTTTTTTTTTGTATTTCAATGTTCATATTTCCCCCCTACATTAATGCCCCACACGGATGCTGTAAGTATTGTAAATAAATACCGTGCACCGCATAGCTTACTGAAAATACTGGGGGGGGGGGGGGGGGGAACAACTAAATGGGTGTAACGCATAAAAATCGGGAGAAAGCGAGTATTCAGTAACTGCTTTCAGAGCGCATAAGCAACCTACACAGTTCTGCTTTTCGGTACACTTCACCAAAAAGTGGCCATCATTTCTTCAAAATATGACTGTCCACTTTTGACAGTAGGCAGGCAAGTGTCCCCGGTGAATACGCATATATGGCCCTGCAGCTGGTATACTCTCTGGTTTAGATACGTCAGTGGTGCTAACAGTTGCAAAAATTTATTCAAGCTATAGACCGTCTTATAGCTACAGTGCGGTAACCTCTACCTCTGCCCGCGAACATGTCTCTGCCGTGAAGTGTGCACGTACGCGTCGCACAGAAACAGTATGCTGCCCAACTCTTATCGTCGGCCCCTTACCACCACTCTCCTTGCTCTTCACATCCTATCTTTTCCCCCAAATCCCTTCCCCAATGCGGAGTAGCAGGCCAGAGGCACTTCACTCCGGCCGACCTCTCCACCTTTCTGCCACTAAAATTTTCTCTCTCTGTGGGCCGTTCGTCCACGATACTGCAGAATAGAATCCGGAGGCCGAATTCACAAAGCGTTTCATCCGTAAGTTTTCTTGTTCACTGGTTGGCCACCTCACGATTGGCTGAAATTTTATTTTACGAACAATGCTGTTGGCAACTCTACAATCCACCACTTGATCTGGCAACACTGTCCTAATAATAAATAAAGATGGTTACGACATCCAGGTTCACAGCGGCTCTTTCGCTCGGTGCTGTGGTCACGTTTCTCTTTTGTGGCGTCGAATCGAGGTGTTTCGTGGAAGCCTAAAGGGTCCTTGCTGCCAATCGCCTTATATATTTTGATGGGTCTCAAGGACTTGGGCGACGAAAACGCGGTAATAGTTGCGCTGTGCGTGCAAACGTCCGACCGGTCCAGCGAGTCGCATCAGGTTTTTTTTTATAAATACGAAGCCTTTCAAGGGAGCCGGAGATTTTAAAAAATTCGCCGACGATTACAATGCTCCCTAATGCGAAATTTGAGCGCAGCTGTATTCGTGTTTTCATTGCGCGATGTAATGGCTGGCGCAGACATTGTTTCGTGCGGCACGACTACCTCGCCAATCTGGAGATCGCGAGAGCCAGCGCGTGGGTGACGCGTGGGCGCGATTCACAGCCGCCGCCGACAGACGTCCAAGACGACGCGCGCTGCTAAGGCGCCATATCGTTGCCATCGTCGCCTCACTGCGCTTTTCTTCTCACACTTTCGCCATACCCTCGTCCGCTTTCCGCCTCACGGTTCCGCTGCACCCTCCTCTCCACTTTCCTCCTCGCGCCTCTTCGTTCTCGCCGCTTTTTTCATCCTCCGCTGCGCTATTCGTTCGCTCTCGTCTTTCGTTGCGCTCGGTTACGAGGTAGGACGCCGACGCTCGCCGGAAGTGTTTGTGCGTAGCCCGCCTCCGCAAGGTGCAAGCGCTTGTTCGCGAGGTTGTTCCACTGCTACAGGTACGATACTTAACTGTATTAGACCTCCACAGGCAACTCGACATTGCGACTCGTGTTACAGTATATCACATATGAGTAATCACATAGGCATCTCGCAATAAAGGGTGAAGTTCTAGCTGCACCAAATTGTAAAAAAAAAAAAAAAAATTACCTGTGGCAGATAGTACACTTATAATCGTTGATCTAAACTGCTCGATGAGGCGGCCATTACTTCCACGAGAAATCAAAACGCCTAATCGAATGAGTAACATAATTACGCAAATTAACTTTTTGATTAATTATATTACGGCACATCTTTCAACCTACGAATTATAGCCGCTAAGTTCGCAAGGTGTATCCACTTGGACGAAATCTCAGTTTCGAGATAATTTTCAAAGTGTCCGACGAAATGCGTGGGCGCGTTCCAGTGAAGTTTTTAAAGAAAAACGCTGTTTTATGCATCGAAGCACAAAGTTAACTGGGACGAGGGTTCGGGCGTTCCATGGGTGAGTGTGGGCGTTCCAGTTAACTTTTTGAGGAAAATGCTGTTTCGTGCATTGGAGCACAAAGTTAACTGGAACGCCCATGCATTTTGTCAGCCACTTTGCATATACCGCGTCCATTGGGAATCGTTAGCCCGCTATCGATAGTTTTGAAACGCAGCTTTCGGTCGATACCTCCCGCGCCACTCACGGACACACTGCGCCATCGGACTTGAAGGAGGCTAACTATATTATTGTTTTATAAGCAGTTAGCATTTCTCCCGCCCGGCGGTAATTTTTGAACGCGCTCTGAAGTTTCGCGATCGTCAAAGTAGAAAGTAAAGATGGCCGCCTCCGGCAGCAGCGCGCGCGCTTCGAAAGATCGTAGATCTCGTGATTCCACTGCGTCTGCGGCTGATTTTATCGATGGATTGAGCAGGAGCGAGTCTGGGGATGCTGCCTTTTCGTCGGACTTTGACTCTGAGAGCGATGACGATGCAAATCAGCCCGGAACATTGGCGGCCGCAGCCTGACACGCCTGTTCAATGAAAAAAAAAAATTATTTTTTCGGAGATAATGCCTATTAGACGAAAATACATTTTGTATATCTCATAATTTTGTTCCATTTTTTTCTTAGTGGCACCAAGCGTATCTTTACAAACTTTGTTCAATTTTATCCCGCAATCTTGATTCTGGCAATTTATGTCTTTTTTATGATATACTTCTGGTTAATAAAACTTTCATATGCGTGAAAAGTGAATTCATTCTCTTTTTGCTTATGTATACATAAAATATTGAGTGCAGTAGTTTCTTCAGCAAAAAAAGTCTGGCGTAACCTACAAAAGAACACCCATTTTCCCCACGGTATAGGGAAATAGTTAAGCCTACATCACTATAATTTATCAAAGCGCCTGCCTGAGGAAAGTATACACTCCGCGATCTGAAACGCCTGCGAGATATTTAATATGAGCAAAAAGAAAGCAATGGTCTACTCGCCGTGAATAAAGAAGTCGACCCGAGTAAAGTGTTTCGAACAAACCGATATTGTATAAGTCACCTTTGCCCAATGCGGATCGAAGTTTCTTATTCAAGTCGCTCTCCGATGCGCGTCGTCAGCTTCTTTATAGAAACAATGAAATCATACATTAATGTCTTTCCATCGCGACGACACGGATAATCGCACACAACAAAAGTCTTTGGACATCCATCTTTTCTCGTTTTAGGGCTTGTGCGCGGCGGCATCACGACGATTTGAGAACTACGAGGCATTCAGCGCATGCCTTGATAAGACGCCCTCTTTCGCTTCAAACCTGAACCTCGATCAGCTGTTCCTCGGTGCGGCCTCTGGGTAGTGAGCATTTAGTTGGAGTCGCGAATAGAGTGCCAATAACAACAGGCAGTTCAGCAAAAAAAATGTGGTTGATCCCTCTTATATAGGAATCGGTATAGAACACGAAAGTGAAACGTGTCTTCACAGAAGTAGTGTAATGTTTATTGCACATTGATATATAATGTCTATTGGTGTTTTGTGGCTAAAGCGCCCTTAGGCGTTGATGCACCCACGCTGACGCCTGGTGGCACGTCTCCTCCATCACGACTACCAACGTCGATGACCATGAGCAACCGTCGTGCATATGGAAGCTGCACTACGCTGCACACGCTAGCACAACGCGAAAGACGAAGCACGTAACTGACACACTAATACAACGCGCAAGACAAAGCACGTAACTGAATCGTCACCGAGTCAAATCAGCGCGTACAGCGCGTCGTAATTGCAGCCTCCGCGATCAACTTCAGAAACATTTTCAGAGCTAATTGCGGAGGCCACGCTCCGCTGTGCTGAGTACGGTGAACGCCACCTAGGTGGCGTTGGTAGTGCTTCTTGATGCCAGCGTCCCTTCGAATGCTGGCATCGAGGCGTTGTAGTGCTGAGACCACCGAAGCGTTCACTGTCGGTGCGCGTTAGTGTCATAATGCAGTACTTCTCTTTTCTGCTCGTAGGCGGCGGCACCGCCCCGAGCAAGAGCGCGGGTACACGGAGGAGTGTTAGATATATAAGGCGCGTCTGCGTCTCTGCAAATGCGTTTGTGACGCAATGGGTTAAACGCTCGGCGATCTATCGTCGCGGACCGAGAGGTCGTGGGTTCGATTTCCAAATTTTGCTTGTTTGTGGAACTTTTTCTTCTGGTTTCTTTCTTTGTATTATGTTCGTGTACATTGTAAGCTGACGTATTTCCGTGACGGAAATACGTCAGTGAAGTCTTGGTGGACCCCGGCATAAAACACTTTCGTGTTAAAAAAACAACTAATAAGTACGTGCGGCTTGGAGAACAGCACGCGTTATCTTTCCCTGCAGCTTAGCAGCAGCGTCGAACTTTTTTTTACAAAATAAATATGCCGTTTTCCTGTAATTATTCCTCGGTTATGCAAATGAACTTGAACCGGTTCGAACCGTTATTTTCTTTCGCTCCGTAGTTGAACCGGAACTGAACCGTTTTCGCTGAATCGGAACGAAAAAGGCTTCGGTTGTTCTACAGTCTGTTCGGCACCTTTTCCATATCCACACGAAGAAAGAATTTCACCGGCGTCATCTGGCTCGCTTTTATTGTTCATCCAGACGTGATGGCCTTGGAAGCAGCCCAAGTACAGAAAGAAGTCATCATGATCTCCGTGGTGCACAGTCGCTGTTGACGTGTCACGGCGCACTATACGCACGCGTGCAATAGTAACTAACAGCTCACTACAGTACGGAGAACCTGCGACTGGAGGGGCTAACAGCACCATGTGAACTCGTATATGAGACGTCGATCGCTAGATGTCACGAAGATGCCGGTGCCACGATGGCGAAGTACTGGACAGGAAACTCCAGGCCAACCACGGGAGCTACCGAGCTGAGCCACGTCACCAGGTAATTGCTGTGCTTTCTGCAAGAAAAAAAAATATTGAAAGTATATATACACACGCAGAAACCATCAGATGATTAAGTAGCGGATAGCAATCATGCAGGACAAAACGGTGCATCTTGACACCAGGCGCGCAGAGAACGACTGCAAGCGTCAGCCAATACGCCACAGCGTCACCGCCGACCACATGCAGCATTCAAATCTAACGGGGCAGCGGCAAATAGCCACATGACGTGCTCGAGCTAATCAGGTATGCTATACACACTTTTCAGTCTAGCATTTTGTCTACATCTCCTTTTACCATTTTTCTCTTCCTTAAGACTTCCGTGTGTACGTTGTACCGTTATCTATGTCTGTAACGGATCCGGTCCTATAGGTCTATTCCAAGCTTTCTTTACACCAATACTCTAAACCTCTCTTGCTTATCTAGACTACTGACTGGTTGACGCTTCCGTCCACTTTAAATTCCAGCGCTTCTGGGAGGTGTACGTCACCTACGGGTCTTGCTGGCTGAATACCATCGCATTCCGTTAGGATGCGCTGAGTAGACTCCGGAATTGTGCTGCAGCAGATATGCCTCATCTTGACGCGAATGTTTTTTAGATCCGAAGCAGCTTATGGCGAGGGCTTTGTCCGACCCTCCTGCGTCCCGCGGCGTCACACACCCCCATAGCGCATGCGCGTCCCCTCCCTCTCTCCTCTCCTACTTTCCACCCTTTCTCTCCTCTAGGAATCCTCTACTGTACGGAGCGGCGCCCGCGTGCCACACCCCCACAGCGCATACGCGTCCTCTCCCCCCCTCTCTCTCCTCTCCTACGCTCCCCCCGTTCTCTCCTCTAGGAATCCGGAGCGGCGCGCACGACAGGTGGTGCGACAGCTGCATACTCCGCTGGGGGCGCCACGGTAGTTCCGCGGTATGAAAATGACGGAGCGCGCGCGCCTCATTATCTCTCCTGTGCAGCGCCGCGCTCAGTGCTCGGGCCGCTGCCGCGAAACCATCTTCCGCTCAAGCTAACCATCTCCCCGCTGCTTCGCATCCACACATGGTTCCCTTTAGCGGGAGATGGAGTAATTTTTTCCTCTTTTTCCCACCGCTGTTCCTACCGCCTCCGACGCCCACTTTTTCAGAGAGTGACGTCAGTCGTGACAAAGACGCTGGCGCGGGCTAATCGGCGAGCGTGACGAGGACCAATCAGCGAGCGCTCTCTCCTCCGACCTCGGGCGCTGGCGCGGTGCCCTTTCCGTCCGGCGCCAACCATTTACAAAACGGTCATAGGCGCACTCGATTCTTTCCACGCACGCCGAGAGTGCAAGTATGTGAAAGCTGTCGTTGCGAACACTAAAAGAAGGTTGTACACTGCTTTCTCTCTTTGTGGAACAATTGACAGATGGTTGAAACTTGGCGCCCGCGCTCGGTATAGAGCCGTTGTATATGCTTTGGGAGCATATATCGGGTGTCCAGCTAACAATGAGCAACCTTGAAAAATTCAGAAGCCTTAATTAACAACCCCCTGAAGAAGCGTCCAGTTTTAATGCGTTAAGACGCACTTTCACTGAGTATGTGGTACTGAGTGTGCGGCAAGCGAGGGAACAATTATCAGCATGCGCAGGCACTGTCGCGCCACGCTTCTCGTCGCGCAGTCTACGCACGAAAGTTATGGACAATGCCACCAACCCCCGGAAGGCGAGTGCTAGTTTCGGTTTGAAGGAAAGTGCGCGCTCCTAGCGGTTGCCGGGCATCCTAAGATCTCGTGGAACGACGTAAAGTAGATGTGGATGGTCGCATTTATTGCCATTCACAAGTTTATAGAAATAAAGAAATTAGAATGAACGGCAAACAACTCTTTTTTTTTTTTCCTGATTAGTTATTTTTTAAATTTCTCTTTATGGGAATTTAAAATAGCGCGGGAAGCGGTTGACTTCGTGCGCCCGTCGAGCTTGCCTCCGCTCACCCTTGTCACTCGTTCAGCGATATCATAAGTCGGATCGCGCTCTGTCATCTGTTTCGGTTGTCGTGCCATGTATGAAGACAGGGCAGATAATACAGATATGCTTATGGGGTTTTACGAGCCAAAACCACGATCTGATTATGAGGCACGCCGTAGTGGGGGACTCCGGAAATTTGGACCACCTGGGCCGGGATTTTGTAGCGATGCCTGTCCGGTAATAATGCCTTTTCGCGCTTATCGCGCTTTGTCAGTGGTCAGAGCGACGGTTCGCTCGCGTTATCAACGGGATCAGCCGGCCGTGAGCGGTGGATGATAATACTAGTATGGTATAAGTCATAAGTCATCGCTACAAAATCGCGGCTCTAGGGTTCTTTAACGTGCACCTAATCTAAGTACACGGGTGTTTTCGCATTTCGCCCCCATCGGAACAGATATGCTTGACCAGGCGTGCAAGGAACGGAAGACGCAGGAAACCAGGTCGACCAAGCATGTAGACGAAGATGGCTAAATCGGGGCATCACATGTCTTGTGCGACTCTGGCGTGTTCTAATACGGGGATTTCCAGTTCTGCGAAGTTTTTTCAGGTTTCCTAACGACAACAGGTAAGCACAAGTATTTCACTCTATATTCTGAGCAGGTATTCATTTTGCGTGAGTGTACCAATTCTGTGCAAGCCTGAGTGGACCGACATAATTAGGAGCAGCGTCGCTCTACTCATTCGTCATGACGGCAGCCCATCTGCTGCCGGCGGAATACTTGTAATGAAGAGGTTGAGTGCGTGTTTGTTTGTATCGCTCAGTTGCGTAGCTTTATGCTCAGCTTCGGTTTTCGCAGGTTTTTATCACTTGTATCGTAGACGAGGTTCAATGTTATTTGTTTTGCCAGCAAAATGTCTTTAATAATACCAGTAGTACAAGTATGGGCTATTCAATGCTAATTATATGCACGAACGAATAATCCCCCTTGCGATGCAGATTGCTATTAAGTTTATTTTTTATTTTTTTTGTAGACTGTAGCCCTAAACTTAACCCAAGTTAGTAATTTCAAAGCGACTACTTTCAGGAAATGACGAAATGTAACGTTTTAACAGCGAATATTGGTAGTTAACTGCGGCTGTGGAAACTTGCGCAAACTTGCACGGTTGTGTTCGCGTACTTCACGCGATGAACGCACCAGCGGCTCTGGAAAGAGAGAGAGAGTGAAAGGATGCATAGAAAGGCAGGGAGGATAACCAGAGGTAGTTCCGGTTGGCTACCCTACACGGGGGGAAGGAGTAGGGGGATAAAAAGAGACAGAGAGTGGAAGGGGGGAGAGAGAGACGAGCACAAACAAACCGCGTACACTATAGAGCGGTAGGTGGCGGCGTTCTTAAAGTCTATAGTGAAGGCCCGTAGACCGTAGGAACCTTATGTAGCGCGAGTAAGGCCTAAGTGCATCCATATGTACGCTGCGTTGTGGGAGTGGTACACGAGATCCCCCTAGATTGTCGAACATCCTACGTATAGGGCAGACGGGGTGTTGCGTAAACGACTGCGCACGGGAACATCAGCTATCAACTGACTGACTACCTGCAAGCTAGGCGCTATTTCATCTCAACAAGATGCTAGGAAGAAGTAAGAAAGCATGTGCCGAGAGATTTTAGAAGCGTATTTTATTATAAGAGGAGGTAGCGCCTGTACGTGTAAGTGACACACATATATGTATATCACTGTTCAGTGCAGAAATGTCCTTTTTGACTAATCAGATGCTTTAGAAACAAGGCTATCTATCTATCTGTCGAATTGTATGCTCGTGCGCTATTCGGCTTTTTTGTGACGCTACATTTTGTAACGACCAACGTTCCAATAAACCGGTTGGTAGTCTGCGCTCGTTCTTTCCGCATGTCTCTTTCTGTGTGGTGTCCTGTTTCCCAATTTTGCGCATTTAGCAATCAGTAATTAGGATGAACCAACTAGCCCCCCAAGACATTCTAATATATAGTCAGCTCGACGGCAGTACACAGGAGGGAGCTCACCCGTCTTGGTGCTTTGGCCGCGTCTGTTCCATGAGCTGGGCCGTCTTGCACGGATGCAGCTGGAAGTAGGGGACTCCCTGGATCGGGTGCTCCTGCGTCACAGAAGAAGGCGTTTAGAGCTGAGCCTCTAAGATCTGCGACGCGCGCTGTCTTCTTACGTCACCTGATCTCGGGGGTCATGTTCACATCACAGTTTCCTACAATTACTGTATGGAAATCTCACGCTAGTGTCTGCGGGAGCTGCAAGCACGTGACTGCAAGCATAGCGGTCTATAGTCAGCATTGGGAATGACAGGTACGTAATACACGGATTTTCCTAACCTTGATGCTTCTGGATTTAAAAACGAACTTTGTGACTTTGCAATATTGACCAGTTTCAACTAAGTATTACGTTCCGACAATTTGCAATGTTTGAAATCAGGCGTTTGTCTGAATGCCTTCAATCGCTTAAGGACCTCCATGCTTGGGAATTCAGCAAGATAAACCGTAACAAATAAAGCCACACGAACGTCTGAAGCCGCAATAATAACAAAGATTAGACAAATTTATGTACTGCCCATCATTCCCACGGTAGGGCAAAACGCCGACGGCGTCGACAACAGTTCTGCGCATTGCTGGTGCTGCTGCATGTCCAAGTTTATACAGCTGATAAAACTACTATCCTTACTCCGTGTAGCGCTCTACTAATTTGCTATCGCAATTGATGCTTCGCCTTTCGGGTGAAACTGCGACATCTTTTTTTTTTTTTTTTTTTTTTGTATCGCATCACAAGGAGGTCCCCGGAATGTAGCTTCTACTACGACGGTTCGGTGGAGCGTCTTATCAGAGAGTGTCCTCAAAATGAACCAGCAGAAATTTGGCCTGCATGACCAGCTGAATCTCCCTGACAGACGCCCGTATATCTATGAGCAAAGTGCTCGGACCGTGGTAATGCCTTGATAAGCAGAGGCGTCCTTCACAGCCCTTCGTGGTTTCATTTCGATAACAATTATATGGACACTCCAGGTGAATTTCCCTCGTCGCCGTCGCCGAGATGTTCCGTATAAAGTGCAAGTGCGAAAGCATGCTAGAGTGAGCTGAGAAGGATGGTGGCTTGATACGGCGATGTCTTCTCGCGCTCGCAAGGGAGGAAGGCGGGGAGGAGGGTCTTTTCACCCGCGCAATAGGGGGAGCGGGGAGATGTGTGCGCGATACGGGGGGGGGGGGGGGGGGGTGCGCGTGATAACGTGCTCGTTCATTTATTCAGTGAGCGAATGTTTACAGCAGTTCATGCAGCTGATAAGACAGCTAACCTTACTTCGTGTTCGAATTGTCCGCAGACTTTCGCGCCGCGCCGCGGTGCACGAGAGCAACCACACGAGGAGGATACACAGACGACAACGCTGTGCTGGTCCATGCCATGCGCCTTTTGTGTTCGTCTTTTGCGCGTGATGGCTAAGAAGTGCAACAGTAATCGCATCTGCTGCGTGCCCCAGTGCACAAGTCGAGCTGTGCACCACACGATAAGCCTGCATTCGTTTCCGCGAGATCCGCAGCGAAAGAAGGAATGGATGGCGATGCTTCGTATTGGTAAGCCTATATAGTGACGCCGCCGATCAGAGTCTGCAGTGCACATTTCACCCCCAGTGATTTCTTCTGGAGCAATGCTGGTAAGTGGAAATCGCTTTTACTCGTCGCTCAATTGAACGTAGTTTGGCCTAGCGGTTGGGCGGTCGTACTTACACATAAGTTAATTACACTGCGTGAGGGTTTTTGTTGGGGTACACACCTGCTAGCGTGACGACGCGACCACCCGCCATTTTTTAGGCTTCCAACTTTAAAAGAAAATAAATCTGCGAACCCCTGCAAGCAGGGTCCGTATTCTGAAATGATCCACTGAGGCGATAGTATCGCCGTCAGGCGCGCGCTGATTGGCTGGTTGAGCACGATTGGATGACGTCGTGCCCAACCAGCCAATCAGCTGATCAAATTTTGCTAAAACTGCCAATCATCGCGCGCGCCGTTAGCCAAGGCGATAGTATCGCCGAAGTGGATCATTTCAGAATCCGGCCCCAGAATAGATGCAAAGTTTCTTTTTTTATGTGATTTGCACATTTGCTACATCATACAGAGATTTTATGCCAAGTTCGATACACACCAGCGAGTTCCGCGAAATATTTCAATCAGTTCTGACGTCGATTCACACGAAGCTGTTTGAATCGCGATCGAATATTCATAATAGCGATTTACTCGCTTCAGTAGCTTTCACAACGCAGACAATCGAGATCGAAAAAAATACGACCTAATTTGCTTCGATCAAAAGTGACATGGCTGCCTCCGTGGTACCACGGAGACATGCTGCCACGGAAACGCCCGCCAAAAAAGTGCGGCCTTGTACTTTCAACAGATCCTTCGCGATAGACGAGATGTAATGGGGCACGGTCCGCTCTTGACCCGCCAGTGGCATTTTGGCGGACGTTTAAAACTTCTTCGCCTTCAATTATGCGTCTAATTCTAGTGAGTGAAATAACTTTACTAGTATCTGCCGTTCCAATGTGGCTCATAACATCACCTAATGAAAGCGGCCTTGCAAAAGGAAGGGAATTCATGTCGCACATTATTCAAAACTTGTTGCAACCACGATACGACACGCAACGAACTCCGTGCACTCCGGATTCTCGATCCTCCACTGGACTGCCATCATGGTGCGACGCGCGCGCCACCTATATATAGTTCGTGGGCATCGCGGATATAGCTGTTTAATAATTTGCTATCGCAATCAACTGACTTTTCTTCCTTCATCCACGATAAAAGCGAACCAAGTGTGCTTTCTTGAAAATTCTGCGCATGCGCGCTCGTCTGCTGATAGTCACTGCGCTCAGGCGACTATGTAGTCCAATACGACAGCGGTCATTAAGTTATGCTTCTGCCACAAAGAAAAACAGGTCAGGGCACGTGTTTTGTTTAATATCATCCGTAGTGGCCAGTGGCCGATCCCGGCAACAAACATCGGCTCGGAGACGTCCGAGCACGAAGGTCGAAAACAATGAGGAATGAAATGAATCTCTACAGAATAAGGACCATTGTCAAATCAAGACAGCGGCTGGAGGCTCGGGCTCGCTCCTCTGGGTTTACGGACGCGGTTTACGGTACCGGACGGGACGCGACATGTATTAATGCTTCACTTCGTTATTTATAACCCAGTGAAAACTGAACCGGATGCACTCTCATACAGATACCTTTCTCGAGAAGACACTCTAGCACTTGCGACACAAAAATTGTCGCGAAGAGATAATATAGATAGTCTTCATGTGACGACACGGAGGCAGCCCTCACCGCTCTAGTATCTAAACATAGCGTCTACGATGACGTCAGCGCACCGTATTATCACACGCACAGTGTCTTGCTTTTTGACGCGGCGACTGTTTTTCACCGGTTTTCACTGTTATCGCTTTGACGGTTGACGCAAGACGCGCCTGTCGTGCTGTCATGATGGTGTTTCTTGCTTACGCAGCTTCTCGACCTGCTATAGCACCCAAAGATGGCGTCCGCGATGACGTGTGTGCAAACTATCTATATGCACCATATCATTTACGGCACCCGGATACTGACCTACCAAATCCTCGGACTTTCTTAACCATCATACACTAGTTACATTAAACTACTAGTATGATTGTTGAAAATATGAACATTGATACTTTCAAAAAGAATATCGCTATGTGTCTTCTGTCCCTCTCCAATGGAGCGCTATCGTATGAGCCGTTCCCGCTAATGCTAAGTGTTTAATATTTAAATGCATACTTAAATGTATGAGCATGCAGCATCGACCATATGTTTACTACTGTGTGTTTATTTCAATATAGATTTTTCATATACAATGCAGGCTTGTGAACCGTATTTATATCAATGTAGCACACTGTATGATGAGTGTCTTCTTTTCCTTTCTCCGTGTTTTCTTTTTAATTTTCCGCGCTGAGTGATGTGCCACGTGGAGTGTGGGGTTTTGACGCTTTGTCAGGTACTTGCTTGCCTTTACGTCAATATCGCCCTGACAAGTACGTATTTGCTGTCGAAATGAACTTTTACTGAGAGAATCCACTGTATGTGCTGTACGCACCTGCTGCGTCACGGTCGACCACCGCAGCTGCTTCAGTTGCTCCTGCAGGCATTCGGGCATCAGGGACCACACGTCGCTCAGAGGGAGCAGGCTGCCGTCTGCGACACACAAAGGGCCGGAGCAATTTCATTGTTGAAGCTGAATTTATTTTCATCAGGTAGTGCACATAAAGAAAGAACAAGTGAAGCATAAATGCACAGTCGGAGGTCCCGAAGTAAAAACTGTCGGGGGGATCCTCCTGACAGAAAACAAATGGGGGTTAGTACAGTTGTGGCAACAGTAGCAGGCTACATCATACAAAGTTTGTGTTCATCAGCAAAAACATAACAAAAGAACAGGATAAAAAAAGTCGCAGTTTCGTCCGAAAGGCGAAGCATCGATTGCGATAGCAAATTAGTAGAGAGCTATACGAAGCAAGGATAGTAGTTTAATGGGCCGTATAAAATTGCAAACATTCGCTTGCTATATTAAATAGACAAGCACGGTGTCACGCGCGCACAGGTAAACATGAACACATCTCGCTCGATGACCGCGGAAACTGGCTGTGAAAACGCCGGAGTGAGAAAGCGCGCCAGCAGCAGCGGGCAAATTGACCTTCGCGCTGTCTTTCGTCTCTCTTCAACGCGAACTAAACGTCGAAAGCACAGCGCATACGTCGATACGAGCTAGTGGGCGTCACTCACCGCGTCTCCAAACGTTGAAGTACATGACGGGTACCCCGTAGCTGGCGCTGTAGATCACGTGGTACACGCACTGCAGGACCTCCTCCGCGCGGTCCTCGACGTCGGCGCAGTCCGGGTCTGGCGCCGCCTCCTTCGAACGAGAAACGGAGACGAACACACTAACGTCTCACACTGGCGCTCTTCATACAAAAAAAAAAAAAAAAAAAACACAACCGCGTAGCTCGTCGCATGGCGTAGACGTATACGACAGCTAGTACGACAGAGAATTACCGCATTTGCCCGTAAATTATAGGATCGGCACTTCTTAAGCAGTCACGTAATCGCCACACTGCAAAGCGCGTTGCGGAAGACGAACAGCTTTATATCATTTAACTAATAAGCGCATCACGAAAGCTTCACTCCACGTAGACTCCGAATTGTGCGTCGGACCTGCATAAAGAGGGTGTTTCATTTTAGCTGCACCAATTTTTAAAAAATTGCCTGTGGCAGATAGCACAATTACTAATCCTTGATCTAAACTACTCGATGAGGCGGCCATAACTTCCACGAGAAATGAAAACGTCTCATTGAATAATTAACATAGTTACGCTAATTAACTTGTTAATTAATTATTTTACGGCACATCTTTCAATCTACGAATTATAGCCGCTGGGTTCGCAAGGCGTATCTACTTGGAACGAATTCTCAGGACTGAACCAGTTTCGAGATATTAATGTTCAAAGTGCCCACGAAATGCATGGACGAAATGCAAAGACGGGCTTTGCAGCGATAGCTACGAGATGGCGCCAGAGTAACGCGCGTCGTCTGTGTAGAAACAAAGCACTGCATGAGCGGGTGGTCTGTCTGCGGCGGCTGCTGTGAATCGCGCCCACGCGTCACCCACGCGCTGCCTCTCGCGATCTCGCGATTAGCGAGGCAGTCGCGCCACACTTCGCTCCGTGTGCAACGTGCCGCACGAGACAGATTGTTCGCGCCAGCCATTTTATCGCGAAATGAAAACACGTATAGAGCTGCGCTCAAATTTCGCATTAGGGAGTATCGTAATCGTCGGTGAATTTTTTTTACGATAAACATTAACCGTGTTGTATTCTAAAGGAGCCAAGATAGAGAAAACTTATTATAGGAAAGGCAGCGAGATCGGCCTGACCTATAGTATTATCTGGTCTGCTGTTATAGACTTGAATTTAGCAAGTTTCGAGATCTTACTGCCAACACAACGGCCCCAATTACGATAAAAATACTTCGCAATCCCCGACGTCACAATGACGTCATTTCACACCGGGATCACTGCCTCAGAAACTCCCTGGCTCTGCCGATGGCAGCAGCCCTGACAAACCCGAGAAAGGATAAACAAGTACACGTGTCAATATCGCGACTGTGGTATACGTACTTCGAGGCACTGTTCATCTTCCACGCCCTGCAAGTCTCCAGACCAAGAAGCGCGCTGACCGGAAGTCTTGTGGAGCAAGGTGCACCGCTTCTCCAGGTACGTGAATCCCGGCTCGCCTTCCTGCGAGCGCATCAGACCGGACGTATAGTACGATAAAGCCCCGTTATAACGAACCCAGGTATACAACGAATTACAATATATCGAACACTCAACAGATCCTTAGCTATGTTCATGCTAAAAATTGACTCGCCATCCCGGTCTTGCGAAAGTGGATGTCCAGCGAAGCTGTTGAAAACCACCCCCTCAACTGCTGAGGGGGGTATGCGATGCTTTATTGCTTTATAGTAACGATCGTAATGGTAATTTAGAGTAATGGTAGTAATGGTATAGTAATGGTGATTTTTGCAGCACGTCGCCGCTGGTCGAATTTCCGTTCCTTTTGCCGCGCTCCTCGTATTCACGGTGCTCCTCGAGAGTCCTAACGTTGCGTACCCATAGCGGTGCTACAACAGTAATGAAATCAGTAATGAAATCAGTAATGAAATCAGTAATGAAAACAGTAATGAAATCAGTAATGAAATCAGCCGTCGCCGCGGCAGCTTGCGCAACAGTAATCTTTACCGGGAAACGTATGCGGGGTTCGCATTGTTATCAAGAGCGCCTTATCATCAATTATGTGGTTCGAATGCTTGTTTTCTGCTTGTTCTTTATTGAAACGAATGCTGTTCTGTATGTTGTATGCGTAATTCCAAATGTACGCACTTTTCGCTTCATTTTGCTGACTGCCTGAAGCCTCTGCCTTACGGGGGTACGAGCCACTGCTCGTGCCCTGCGCTGCCACCGAATCGGCCCACATTTTTATTGCGATAGCAATTGTATGGACATTTCAAGCGGATTTCTGCCATCACCGTCGTCGTCACCGTGAGGTTCCGTATAAAGTCCAAGGGTGATAAAACCGTCGCCGCGCGCCGTATGTGCGAGTGAAAGCGCGCGGGGGATGCGCGCCATCACGGAGAGCGAGCGCACGGCGGAGAGCAACGCGACTTCCGTCGCGCGAAAGGCCGTGGGGGTATGGGAGGGAGAGATGGAGATGGAGGGGGAGGGGCGAAGTTGTACTGCGGCACCAAATGCGTATCTTGCAACCGGGCGCAAGGGGAACTCGCCACTCAATCTCCCACGCGAAAGGAGGAAAGCGGGAAGGCAGCGCGGGAGGGAGGGGGACAGCTTCTACTCTGCCGACAACTGCCCTTGTACTTTGCGCCGGTGCGGGCTGTCGCGCGCACCGTATCTTGAAAGCGATCTCCACACGGCTCTGACCTTTGTATGCTCTGTGCATTCGGCCGCTCAGTTTCCGTTGAAGCGATAGACCGCGCGAACCTTCGCTCGCTGCGGCGACTGCGCTTACTGCCAGCGTTTTGACAGTGGTTGTCTGGGGTCATCGAGTGTGATCTATTCATGTTTGCTTGTGCGCGTTGATACCACGCTTGTTAATTCAGTTAGTAAGCGAATGTGTCCAAGTTTATGCAGCCGATAAAACTACTATCCCTATTCCGAATAGTTATCTACTAATTTGCTATCGCAATTGATGCTTCGCCTTTCGGGCGAAACTGCGACATTTTTTGCTCACGGACGCGGGCACGAATAATGCCGACCACCGAGAGGCTAACAGCTTTGCTGTAAAACAAATCTCTTAAAACGAACCGGAGATTGGATATTTCGTAACGTCGCCGTGAAGGTGAAGAACCAAACACTACCGCCACGGCAGCTCAGCGGCGATTACAGTGTTCTGCTGACGGAGAACAAGGTCTCGGGTTCTATTCCAGATGCGCCGGCCGCATGCCGATGGGGGACGAACGCAATATATAAAACTAAAACTTTAGTCATTACGTTTCTTAGGGGGCTTCAATGGGACCCAATTGTGTTTGCCCAAACCTTATTGCGTACAATTGGTTCCAATTGGAACATTACCGCCGGTGCAATCGTGATTAGGACAGTTCCAATAGGTTTCGATTGGACGTCCTTATGGATCTAATCGGTATTAAGACAGTTCCAATTAGACATCATTGGAGCTCGATATGCCTATTGGTTCCAACTGGATCCTGTTGAAGATCGCTGGACGAGTAATCCCGCGAAACAACAAAATAGTTGATAGCAATATTAATATCATAATGATAATGTTAGTCCTTAAACTAAACATCCTTGTAGTTTGGTGTGATCAACGGAGAGTAGCAATTGGCTTTTTGCAAGGTTAGAAATCTGCCATGAGACTTTACCAATTTGTCTAGAGCTACGGCAACCACTTAGTCGGGCCAAATTTTGTTTATAATATAATATATATATATAACACACACACACACACACACACACACACACACACACACACACACACACACACACACACACACACACACACACACACACACACACACACACACACACACACACACACACACACACACACACACACCACACACACACACACACACACACACACACACACACACACACACCACACACACACACACACACACACACACACCACACACACACACACACACACACACACACACACACACACACACACACACACACACACACACACACACACACACACACACACACACACACACACACACACACACACACACACACACACACACACACACACACACACACACACACACACACACACACACACACACACACACACACACACACACACACACACACACACACATATATATATATATATATATATATATATATATATATATATAGCACCTGACAGTTTTCTCATAGTGAAAGAGTGAATGTTGGGCATGACGTCATTTAATGAATTGCCATGGTGTGTTCATATGTGAGTATAAGCTTCTTGAATTGAGTGTCAAGTATATCTGTGTTCTATGACACGATGTTATGACTCATCTAGGTTTTCTTTTGTTTTTTTCATGTGATCCCAACGGGTCCAATTGCAAGGCCAACTGAAAAAAAATACGAGCCATTCCACTCTATGAATTTGGATGACCAGCCAAGCTGTTCAGCACACCACACAGGGGTGACACAGAATGGGAAGGCCGCGTATAGTCCGGACCATGGAGTAGGAATGGTCCGGACTCCCGCGGAGCAACTCGCCTACGAAGAGCGACGGGCAGGAACAGAGACGAGAATGCAATCGTCTCCGGGAGTGCGCACTACACGCGGCCTCCCCATTACGACGAGAGAAGTGAAATTCAAAATGGAGAACGGCACCTTGTCTTATATACACGCGCGACGGTGGCGCCGTCCCGGGAGAGCGGCAGGAAACTAGGCACGCAAGCGGTTGGAACGCCGACAAAGAGAGGGTGGTCCGAACGTAGACATGGCCGACGCTGGTCGGCCTTTTGGGCTAAGATCCGATCGTTTTTGTTTTTCACCTTTTCTATTTTTTAATCGCATTCGAATAAAACCTCTGTTGTTACCCTTGTTCCTGGGACCTCTTTGGGTCCGAGGTGTGACAAGGGTAGTTCAAGAGCTGTTTACAGGTCCCGGAGCCCACCACCCCGAGTCCACAGGGATATGTGCCATTGCGCATGGACCCTTTCTGGACTATCACCAGGATCGGCCCACATTTCTACACACGCACACGAAAAATGCACGGAAGCCTAGCTATAAACAGCTTCGCTGTAAAACAATTGGTCCGATTGGAAATCCCCCACTTTGTTTTTTTTTAAAGCTGGAGTACCGTGCATTGGGTGCACGTTAAAGAACCCCAGTTGGTCAAAATTAATACAATTTCGAATAGTCAGCCTTCGAATCGAATACGAATCGGATAGCATATTCGAAGCAAGGCGACAATGACCACTGATTTATTGGTGATTGATTAATCGGTTTTATTGGCGCAAGGGCCAGTTCTGGCCAAAGAGCGCCAACCCATTGATTTATCGTGCTCCGGCTAATAAACTTTACAACCTGGACAGATCCTGCATGCGGTATATAATGGTTCTATCCCACCCTCGGACACGCGATTATAGTTGTTGTTGTTGAAAAGACCCGAAAGGAGGCGAGACAGAAACCTATCTACTGCTAAGTGCCGGCTATGGATAGAAGAATGCTTCGCATTGAACAGCAGTTGAAGCTTCTTATATGGCGCCTAACTATATACCGCTTCAAGATAACTTTACTGTATATACGACGATAAACGTACGATTTGAACTAATACTTGTTCGCTTAATTTGACTGTCGAAAGTCGGGTAATTGGTGCGCTGACAATAATATTACTAGCACGATAACTATGTAATTAATTCACACATTCACAGAAAGCATCACACAATGGTGCAGATCGTATCTCTACATTTTTGTTTTGCACAAATCCCCAAAGTGTGTTTTTGGTTCACTTTATGATGCATCGATTCGATGGCGACTGGCGAAAGAGAGCGTCGTCTGCTACCCGGCTTTATATTTTAATTGAGCGTGCAGTTCACAGAGGGCGCAGGTGTGCCGACACCTGGCCAATGTTCCTGCCTCCGTCTCGCGAGTACACGGGAAAACCAGAACCACGGTGTTGACTACAAATCGCAAATCGGTGCACTTCAGCGGCCGTTGCAGGAATGAGCCGGACGTGCCACATGACAAAAAATGTGAAAATCGGTAGTTTCGATGTCATCGAGAGAAGTATGAAGCAGAGTACGACGGCGCCGCCATAGATGGCGCCACCGAGCAATGCAGCCCTCGTGCGCTAAATCGTCGTGTTATATCCTACCAACAGCAGGGTGCAAGGGAGCGCAACAGTCAGTTGCGAATCGCTCTTTCCTATCTCGTTATCCCCCCTTGCACACTCTCTTCCTTTCGCCACGGCAAGCGGACGGGGTTTGGGGGGGGGGGGAGGGGGGGAGGGGAAGGGAGCCACTAGATGACCGCCAAGCCACCCTGAAGAAAACATCGCGCCCCAGAAGACCGCGAAAGAAAGCATACGGAACGTAAAACGAGCTCACTACGCAGTTGAGCCGGGCTGATCAAAAAAATGCAGCCGGGGAAAAAAAAAAAAAAAAATACAGCCCAGCAGACGAAAACAACCACAAAGCAAAGCAAAGCAGACGCCGAACAAGGGCAACGCTGAAACAGCGCACGGGATCAGGAAATAACTTGCTCCTAAGCGTGAGCGCGTAGACACACATACACGCACGCACGCACGTACGCAGCGAACACATACAAACACACTCGTACGCGCAAACACGCACGCACACACGCGGGTGTAATAAACTCTGTGAGGCCGCCAGAGAGGGCGAAAACGCGGCTACGCACGACAGATATAAAGCACACACACACACACACAAGGCGTTTATCGGGCGAGGAGGAAACAACTGTAGCCTCGCCCAGAAAGGAGGCCGAGGAGGACTTGTCCGCGCCAGATACGAACGCACGCAGAACGCGCAACGCCAAGTCGCGCGTGGCTGGTCCTTCTCTCTCTCTCGCTGCGTACGTACGTTTTTTTACGCTCGGCGCATGCGCATTGCACCTCTCGCGTATGCTGGGCGCACATTCTTGTGTTTTTCATTCCGAACGCGCGGCCTCGCTCTCACCATTTCTCCCGTTTCTTTCTGTTTTTCAGCATTTTATTTTTACCTGGCGAAACTTCTTTCCCTCTTTTTGTTGCCGTCAGCCGCCGGTGTTCCTTGGCGCTTCCTGGACACATTCTTTCAGCACATGCGCAGCGGGCGTACGTACGTTGTACTACATCAGCGGCGGCCTTCCTTGTTAAGGGTGTCGGTGCGCAGCGTCGGTAGCACTCCGTTGGTCGGTAGCGTCGGGAAACGGAGCCCGCCTTTTGGCGCTCACTTCAGTCTATCCCTCGGGTTTTGGGCAAATTATGCACCTACCTATCGGCAGAAATGCATTCGCATTCTACCGGTAATAACCTACGGGGCTTTAGAAACTTGGAGGTTAACAAAGAAACTCGGTAAGTTGAGGACCACGCAACGAGCGATGGAACGATAGTGACAGGCGTAACGTTAGGAGACAGGAGGACTAGCGGCGTGGATTATATGGGGATCGAACGGGACCCGTAGCCGATATTGTGTATTGTGTAGCTGGCGCAAGGCAAAGGTAACTGGAGATCACCGGGCCTTCGTCCTGCAGCGGACATAAAATAGGCTAATGATGATGATGACGATGCAATTATCAGTGCCGGACACAATTCGGATCCTTTGTTAGACCTCTGTGGGGCCTGTTTGATTTCCGTGTGGTTCACCAGGGGCTATTCTGTGTCCACCTTGTGGACTGTCTATTTCGGCCGACGCTGATTGGCTAGAGATGTACCAGTGAGAAGGAGACTGGTTGGGGGCGCCTGCCTGCTTCTCAGTGGTACCTCAGCCCAGTCAGTCGGCACTTCAGCAGCAGCTGAAATGGACAGTCCACTAGGTGAACACTGTAGACTGTCCACTAGGTGGACGATGTGGCTTTCAGCTCAGCGACCGATTCAAAAGCGCGGGAAACGTGGCTGAAATGAGGGCGCTCACGGTACTGCGCATGCGCTGCAATGGAACCGCCCTGAACTTGCGCCGGCACCGTGAACCGCGCGTGAATCGAACAGACGTTTTACGATTTTCTGCCGTTCTACTCGGTGGTCATGAAAAGAGACGGTTTTAAGTGCACATGATAAACGCAGATTTATCGACATTCACGACACCTTTCACGATTGGGCAAACATTGTCCCGAAACTTAGATAGGGGTGTGCGAATATTCGAAATTTCAAATACGAATCGAATAGTCCCTGCTATTCGATTCGTATTCGATTAGAGAATTCAGCCATTCTAAATTGTCGAATATTCGACCTTATCTTTCGAATACGAGGTGTGTTCAAAAAGAAACCGAAATTTTGAAATAGCGCGCCAACCGGCAGAGGGAGCGCGCTGCGGCTACTGAGCGCATGTAGCGGCAGGTTTAGACAACAAACTGCCATTTGCCGCGTTTCGCTCTGACCGTTAGTTGGCGAGCTACAGCCGCTGAAGTGAGCACATGAACAAGCTGTTCTTCGGATTGGTGCCAAAGTGACAATGAAGGAATTGGAAGAACAGGCGTGTGTGTGCGAAGTTCTGCTACAAACTTGGGAAAGCTGTTATGATGTTCTTAAGAAAGTTTTCATCGTCATTGGCAGCGGCGAGCATGTTCCTGGCTGATTTCAACACGGGTCTGCTTCTGCTCGTCAGTCAACAAACGTGTCACGAATTTTGCACTGACACGACGCATTCCCAAGTTCGTCACTCAAAATTTCATGACCATGATCCTACGCTGATACCCACTTCGTCAGCGACTTCTCGAACAGTCAAACGACGATTTCCACGAATCACAGTTCGAACTTCCTCGACGTGGTCACCATCTGTGGATGTGGAAGGTCGTCCAGGCTTGGGATCGTCACTGACATTCTTCCGACTTCAAAACGCTTGAACCAATCATAGCACTGCGTGCGCCTCGTACAGTCCTCCCCGTATGCTTGGCTAAGCAAATGAAATGTCTCTGTGAAAGTTTTCCCAAGTTTGTAGCAGATCTTCACACACACATACGCTGTTCTTCCAATTCCTTCATTGTCACTTTGGCACCAATCCGAAGAACAGCTCGTTCATGTGCTCACTTCAGCGGACGTAGCCCGCCAACTAACGGTCAGAGCGAAACGCGGCAAATGGCAGTTTGTTGTCTAAACCTGCCGCTACATGCGCTCAGTAGTCGCAGCGCGCTCCCTAAACACGGAAAACATCCCGAAGAACATGCACCCCGTGCACAATGTCGAGAGAAGAAATTGCCGCACGAAAACGATCCTCAAAAACCCCGGCGCGCGGGAGGGTGTGCTCTTCGTAGACGCCGCCCGGTATCCCCGAAACCGGGTCGACAAATGTGGTGTCGGTGGTGGTGTCTTCGCAATGGCGGTCATAAACACGAAAGGAAAGACCGTGACGGGGGGCTCCGTCAGGACCAGATCGTCGGAGGCTGCGGAAGAAACGGCAATCGCATGGGCCGTAATCAACGGTCGGAAACAAGACAGAATAATAAGCAGCGACTCCAAGATGGCCATTAGGAACTTCACAAAGGCCCGGGTCTCTTACGGAGGCGGCCAAAATCCTGAACCGCAGAGCAGTAGACTTCAAGAACGGCAACATCACACCCAAATACGTCAAATGGATCCCGGCACAAATGGGGGAAGTAACCACAGAAGACCCGAGCATCCCTCCCAACCTCAACGAGAAGGCCTACCGAGGCGCGCGCGAGAACTAACCCACCGCGGAGGGGGTGAAGACTGCGGCGGAAGCGATGGGGAAGACGAAGGAGGCGACGACGACGATGTAGCGATACAGGACGACAGAGACAGACTAGTCACGTACCACGACATACTGACACACTATAAGAAACAAAGAGAAGCATACCCACAACCGCACAAACAACTAGACAGATCTCAAGAAAGAGATTGGAGAAGGTTGCAAAGCAGAACCTTCAGAAACCCAGTACACGTAAACAAAGTATATTGCACACAATACCCAGAAGCGAGCTGCAAGCTCTGCAAGCACGAACACGCAGACATGGCACACGTCTTATGGAAATGCACATAGATAAGAGCAATATACAGAGAGGACAACATAGAACCGGACCTTCTCGAGGGCTCGGATCTACACGACCAACTATGGGCAATCCAGCGGGCTCGGGCAGCGGTGGAAAGGCTATGCCTCACCGCACATAATGCCCGGGTGGCCTGAGCCCGGGCCGGCGCGACCTCGCAGGTGATTTTATCAATAAAGTTTTTTTTTTTTTTTTTTTCCGTCCGTCCTCTGCCGGTTGGCGCGCTATTTCAAAAGTTCGGTTGCTTTTTGAACACACCTCGTATGTATAAGGGAGTCTCGAGGGAGACGGACCAACGGCTGTTCGATCCCAGCCGGGTTTCGATGGGAGCGAAATGCAGAACACGCTCATGAACTTGGATTTAGGTGCACGTTAAAGAAACCCCGCTATGACGTGCCTCGATCATAATCCGATCGCGGATTACATCACTAAACGCCAACATTCTTCTTCTTCTTCTTCTTCTTCTTCTTCTTCTTATTATTATTATTATTATTATTATTATATTATTATTATTATTATTATTATTATTATTATTATTATTATTATTATTATTATTCAATACTGAATATGTAATAGGCTTCAGTTACGATGCCTAGTGCAGTGTTGTACGATGAGTGGCTCATCCATGAATGCATTGATCCGCTGTCTGAAACCCTCATTGTCTTGTGGTCCAGATGGCACTCCCTCGGCCATTTTAAAAGCTCTAGGCAACATACTTGCGCCGTCATATTTGCATCTATTTTTATAACTGTCTAAATTCTTCCACCTTCCCACGCATTTGGAGAACTGTTCGTGTTTTTCCTGTATTTAATTAAGTCTGGTTCCAAAACAGATGTCTTGAACCACAGGCCGATTTCACTCCTCAGTGCCACATCCAGCATTTTAACGTGATAGCGTATAGGGCCCCGCGTCGCAGAAATGCCGGTGTCGCGCGTCCCGTGAGCGAAAATTCCCGTATATATATATATATATATATATATATATATATATATATATATATATATATATATATATATATATATATATACGCCACACCTTGCTATATGACATGCGGTATATGTATGCGGGTTTTATTGCCACGCCATATGCTATCACTAATGTTGTTCATACCTCGTTTTACATTCTTGCCAAAGTTATCCCTCCGAATTTCGACAATGACAGCCCGCAAACAAATGTCATGAAACAAAACGCCGACAGCGCATGCCTTTTATGTTAAATCTTCTCAGACTGAAATGTTAAGAGTGCGAAACGATAAAAGAAACTTGAAAATGACGCAATGTGTTTTTTTTTTTTTTTGGCGCGGCTGTGCACTACCTCCGGGATCGGCCCACGCAAGAGGCCGCGTTTTCACCAGAAAGCTTGCCTTCGTGCATAGCGTTCGCCGCCAGCGTTTCCCGGTAAACGTTACGGTCACACAAACTGCAGTTGCCTGGAAGCGTGAGAAGCAGTCAGGGATCTTTGAATGCTATCGCCGTTCCGCTCATTAAGCGTCCTCCAATTTTTTGAGCTTGCCCTTGACACCATGATGTATTCTAGTGTAAAGAGCTCGTTAACTCCAAACCAACACGTATTTCTCCGTGGTCGCCCTACAGTCACCAGTCTTGCTAGCTTCATGACACAGATCTCTGTGCGCAGTATTCCAGATGGGGCAAGTGGATGCCGTGTACTGCGACCTCAGCAAATATTTTGATGTGGTCAGCTATCCAATGCTCTTCGTAAAGCTTATACGTGTCATGGTGTTGATGGTTCAGTTGTTGCTCTCCTTCGCAGCTATCTTTTGAAGAGGTCCTGCTATGTTAGCGTCAATGAACAGTCATCTATTGTGTACAAGGCCACTATAGCGGTGTCCCTCAAGGCTCCGTATTATAGGACCACTCCTGTTCTTGATATTTGTCAACGATGTTTTTCTTCGGTTATCCGGAAGTCGTCCTTTCTTCAGTATGCCGATGACATCAAGATTTTCAAAGATATTCCCCGTATTTATCACTGTCGAATTCTTCAGTCTGACCTGAATAATAGTCTCAGCCTCGACGCTTCTAAAGAGCAAAATTATGGCACTTACTCGTAAAACCGAAAGTACTCTGTTTTTTTATTCTGTGGACGCTGTATCAGGCTATATACAAGGTGTTCCAGCTATCACGCAGCACGATTAAAAAAAAAAAAAAAAAAAAACCAAGAAGAACGGCGTTACGCGGAGCCAACCTAGTGCGTATTGTTTCCAGTACAGTGGAGTAGCCGCCAGTAATTTTTTTCGTTACCGAGATTTAATTAATTATTTGTAATTAATTATCTAACTCGAGAAGTGCTGTCCTACTTATCAAAGTGCCAATGAGAAAGTTGTAGAGCAACGTGAAAAACTCCCGATACAGCTTTCTGTTGCTCAATACGTGCTACATAAATGTGTTTTTCCGAGTGTGAAAGAAGCCCGCGAATACACGCAAAGTGCCTCGAGCGGCCAGTCGTGCGGCAATTCTGCGTGTATTCGCGGGCTTCTTTCACACTCGGAAAAACACATTTATGTAGCACGTATTGAGCAACAGAAAGCTGTATCGGGAGTTTTTCATGTTGCTCTACAACTTTCTCATTGACACTTTGGTAATTAGGAGAGTACTTCTCGAGTTAGATAATTACAAATAATTTAATTAAATCTCAGTAACGAAAAAAATACTGGCGGCTACTCCACTGTACTGGAAACAATACGCACTAGTTTTGCTTCGCGTAATGCCGTTCCTCTTTTTTTTTTAATCGTGCTGCGTGATAGCTGGGACACTCTGTATATATATTTGTCTTGTAGCGCTCTGCACTTTAGCCTCACTACCCTCCTCTTATCCTACCTGCGTATTCGCGCAGACCTTCTGTTTTTGTATAAGCTCCTTCAGGGAAGCCTGAACTGCATGCGCTGAGCACTACTTAATTATATATGTCGCGCTTCGCATTCCACAGAATGTCACAAGCGAGCACCGACCATTCTTCGTCCCGGCTTGTCACAGCAAGCATTCGGCTGTGTATAGAATTCGAAACGTGTACAATACCTATTTCGCTGATCTTGATGTTTTTTTTCATCACTCATTTTCGTCGTTCTGTTCGCAGCGCCGTATTGTAGCGTGCTAGTTTTTCTAGGTATACAGTATACGCGCGTGCTCTCTTTCGCCGTGTGATTTAGTACGTTTCCAGCTTTGTCTGGCGATATGTCTAATGTTTCAGCGGCTTTTTTTTTTCGTACATTTATTGTTCTTGGTCTATTGCATTTGCATGTGTTTTACTTTAATCGTTTCTCCCCCTTTCTTTATTCAATTTCCATTACGTTTGTATCTTTAGCTGTACAGTATTTTTTTTTTCATTTCTTTGTTTCATTGTACTTGATGACTAATCTTCTGTTCATTTTCGGTTTACCTTATATACCTGTGTCGATAGATAAGAGCTTGTTTTAGCAGTTTTCTTTGTCCTTTGTTTGTGTGCCAATATTCTGCCCAAATGGCTTTTCTGTGCATGCATATTTTCCTTATTTTCTTGCCTCACATTCTCGAGCCTTTGTATGCTTTCTTTTTTTTTTAGGTTTACATTATCTTTTCGTTAGGTTACCTGTGCACCGGTATTAAAACCTTATGGTTCTTCCTGGGCACATTATCTAAAAGCTTGATTGATTAATTCATTTTTTATTGACTCTCGCGCATTGTTTGTGTCTTTTCTCCGTCTTCCTGTTTTCAATTCACCTTGGCTTTTGTCGATTGCACACTATTCCTTTGCATAATTGTCGTCTTATATTTCATGTCCCCCCCTTTATTTGTATTAAGTGCGAAGCACTTTAGGGGCCCGGGCTGTCGGCGTCCATCGCGCGTGATCTTTCGTGATCACGCTCAAGAACAAGTGCTCGAAACAGGATCAAGACGAGTGCACAATTGATTGCAAAACCGGTTCAAAACAAACCAACGTGATTCAGAATAGATTAAAATGCAGGCATAATCAAGCATTAAGCGCATTAATTAGCAGAAACTCGTTAAAATTGGTTCCGAAACGCCAGACTGGTACCAGCGCAGCGCAAGAGGGCGCCACCACCCCACAAGCGCTCGATTGCTCCTCCCTCCAGGGCTACTCCGGCACCGGCGCATCAATGCTTCGCACTTGCCCAGGTTTCACGTTAGTGGAGATGCATTAGCGTGGATTTGAACTACACAAGCGCAGGGTTTGAGCAGAATCGGACGGACGGACGGACAGACAGTGAACTTTATTTGATCCTGAGGAGCAGAATCGGAGCTACTTTTTTTTTTACCCATGCGCCAGCACTCAGACTTTAGGGTTGTTCCTGAGCACGTTAAATAAAGAATTGATAAATTATTATTAATTAATTAATTATAACGATGACTCTGAGGACTGCACTGAAGGATTTTGCTGCAGGATAGCTGCGGTCGTTGCGCTGAACGAGCACCAGTTGCTGAGCGACTGCACGGGGCCAGATAACTACTGCTCAGTAATAAGTTCCAGCTATCCAATAAGAATGGCTACATTTAATAATCAGCCTATACACGAATTTGTTCTCATGTATTATTCGCCCAATGTCGTCATGTTTGCATCCATTTAAAACAATATGCGCTATCTGCTACAGCATCACGTGATCCTCGGACTGGGGGCCAGGTTGAATAATGTTTTTTTTTTTTTTGAATGCGTAAGCATTTTTTGGCGAGCACCCCAGCAACATCTGTCCGTCCCGTGACGCCTTATAGCATGCAAAATTAATGCATTATTGGTCAAGTTAACCCATGTAATGTTATAATGGCGTAATAGTAGATGATTGGTAGCGTTAGAGAAAAGAACACACAAAAAAGAAATTCTGACAGGAATTCTTTACCATGGACCGCAGCGTTGCAGGCAGATGTCTTTGTGAGCCATATTACATAGAATGATGATGATGATGATGATAATAATAATAAAAAAACCGGTTACGTCGCCATCGCCGCATCAAGGTCGTAATAAAAAAGGAAAATAAAAAAGCTATCACATGTAATCGTTAAAATAATGTAATAGTAGATGATTGGTAGCGTTAGAAAAAAAAACATCTGGTTACGTCGCCGTACGTCGCTGCGTCAAGGTCGTAACAATATAAGGAAAATAAAGAAGTTTAACACATGTAATCGTTATAATTATGTAGTAGTATAGGATTAGTAGGTTCAGAAAAACAACTGGTTACGTCGCCGTACCCGCGTCAAGGTCGTAAGAAATAAACAGAAAAAAGGAAACTAACGAACGGGGATAAAAAAGCTGTGGGATGGAAAAAACCGGCAGGTCCCACGCCCTGTGGGAATCGATGTTATGCGAAGCAGTGTGCGGGGAGCCTACCAAGTTAATGAAACGATCATGAGAGCACCAAGACGTAGGCGGCTGTTTCATGACCTGCATGACACGCATGTCATGACATTCATGTCATGAGACATCAGGAGTCCCTTTAGCTACGCCTAAGAGACCTTAAGGCGAAAGCCTTAGTTATGCTCATGACTATGACTGCGACCACTAACCTTTAGCCTTTTCCTTCACTTACTACCACATCTGAACCCATTCCATTGGTTTTTGAGTGTTAATCTTTTTTCGGCTGTCATTGCCATTTTTGCTGAGTCATGGTATGACTCTGGCTTCTACCACCATCCTTTAGTGTTTCCTTCACTTAGCACCCACGTCCAAACCTATTTCAGTGGTTTTTGAGTGTTAATCTTTTTCGCTGAGTCATTGTCATTTTTTAGTCATGATCATGACTATGACTTCTACCACAATCCCTTAGTGTTTCCTTCCCTCAGTAGCCGCGCCCGAACCCATTTCAGTGGTTTATGAGTGTTATTCTGTTTTCGCTGAGTCATTGTCATTTGCCTGAGTCATGGTCATGACTATGACTTCTACCATAATCCTTTAGTGTTTCCTTCACTTAGTGCCCACGTCCGAACCCATTTCAGTGGTTTTTGAGTGGTAATGTTTTTTCGCTGGGTCATTCATTATGATTTTAGGCGGCTGTTTTATGACCTACATGGCACACATGTCATGATATTCATGTCATGACCTATCATTTGTGTTCGTCATACACTTTTATCACAGTATGCCAATTTTGATAAATACCAAATTAACGATACGACCATGAGAGCACCAAGACGTAGGCGGATAGATAGATAGATAGATAGATAGATAGATAGATAGATAGATAGATAGATAGATAGATAGATAGATAGATAGATAGATACTGCCAAAGTGGCAAATGCTTGCCAAGAAATGCTTCGCATTTTAAAAAAGAAAACCGGTTGTGACGGCGTTTCGGCTCAGGTGATACGATATATCTGAAAAATTGAATTCATAATTGGGTCACGTTAACACATGTAATCATTATAATAGTGTAATAGCAGATGATCGGTGGTGATGGGTAGACATGCATGAGCTAGCTAAATAGGTAAGCAAAACCGAAGTAGCAGCCAAGCCAAAGAATGCTTACGCATTAGTAGTAAATTTTCAGAATTTCTGTAGCATTTTTTCTTTCTCTCTCTCTCTCTAACCTAACCCTTCACACGTGTCCTGCGCATGCGCGGTCGATACCGCGACAACACTGCGGCGCCAATGCGCCACGAGTGTTCATACGGCCAGACACACTGGACATAAAGCTACGATTACTGTAGCCTACGTGACCATGGAACGGACCCGCGCACATGGTCCACAAGCCGCATATGATGACCTTTCACTTTCTACGCTCATTTACAAGCTGCTGATTTGAACGAATTTCAACATATTCTACTGCGTTCGTTGGAGTAAGTGAATCAGAATTTCCCCTACCACCTTTACTAACAACTTTCATGTCCTTGTTTTTCGGAGCACCAGCATAAACACAATGAGGGAAAATTTTATAATCGATACGGTATTCAAAGCCTGCATTCTTTTTTCGAAAAGAAGATTAAAAAAAACACCACTCAAACACTCCATACAGATGGTTAATCAGCGAAGCTGAAACATGCGGCCCCTGTGTTTAGCAGTGGGTTAATCCCGACGCTGTATTGAAGCGTTTCTCAATTATTGGTACATGTTTGTGTTTCTAGTGGAACGCAAGCGCCAATGGCGGGCGGATGCTGCTAACCACGACGCCGAGCTAACTCGAGATATCGAACGCATGCGACAACGGCGAGCCGAGGAGCCGGCGTTGCGGGCAGAGCAGGTACGACGCAGAGAACGACGTCACTAACGGCGCTACCAATGGCGCGCGCGCTTGGGTGCGACGTAGAGAACGACGTAACTGACGGCGCAGCCAATGGAGACGTTTAGCGATACATAGGACGAACGGTTTTTCGTTTCGCCTATAGCCATATACAGCTCTCGCTGTAAAAAAAAAAAAAAAAAAAAAAAAAAAACGGTGCGAGATACGAGCTTAAGATCTATAGTGTTCGGTCGTCACACCTCTGAAGACCAAACAACGTTGGTTTTATAATTGTATCTTGCACAATGCACTGTCTATTTAAAATTATTTGTTGCATTGGGCAGCTTGGCTAACGTTAGTTGAGACACACGGTATAGAATGCGTGTAAGGTTTCTTTTCTACAGCGGAGCTGTTAAGCGCTCAGTCTCCGATGGTCGTGTCCGCGTGTAGAAAAAGAATTGGAGGACGCTTAAGCTTCGCCTTTTAAGAGTTGAACGCGAGAGCGTTATGGGGGCCCGTTCGCATCGCAACGCGCGGCTGTATAGGCCTGGTAGAAATGATGGAAAAGGGGTTTGTGTTTGAGTTTCCTCGTAGCAGAATTAGGTTTTCTCGTACATTCAAATTACAATCCGACGCCGATTGGTAAACAATCCGACGGCGAATCCGACGCCGAATGGTAAAGTCGTACTTTACCATTTTCCTGACGGATTTCACTGTGAGAAATTCAATTTTTGTTCACCAGAACCTTGCACCACGAGGAGGGCCTGATGGTCGGGGTTGGGGATGATTTTCTCCGCCACCCACATCGCACGCCGGTTGCTGACGCCTTATTTTCTGCGACACGGGGCCCTTAACGCTTTCGCATTAAACTTTCATTGGCCATATGCTGTATGTGCGAGTGAAAGCGCGCGAGGGACGCGCGCTTTCACGGGGAGCGAATGCACGGCGGAGAGCGAACGCGACTTCCGTCGCGCGAAAGGCCGTGGGGGGACGGACGGGAGGGAGGGAGGGAGGGAGGGAGGCGACGTTTAGCTGCGGCACCGAATGCGTATCTTGCGACCGGGCGCAAGGGGAACTGGTGACTCAATCACCCACGCGAAAGGAGGAAAGCGGGAAGGCAGCGCGGGAGGGAATGTGGCTTTTGCTCTGCGAGCAATTAACTGCGTACTTTGCGCGGCGACAGGCGATCGCGCGCACCGTTTCTTGAAAGCGATCTGCAACACGGCTCCTACCTTTGTATGAGCTGTGCTTTCGCCGCTCAGTTTCGGTTGAAGCGATAGACCGCATGAACCTTCGCTCGCTGCTGCTGGCGCGCTTGCTCACGCCAGCGTTTTGACAGCGGTTGTGTGCGGCCATCGAGTGTGATCTATTCATGTTTGCGTGTGCGCGCTGACACCATCCTTGTTAATTCAGTTAGTCTATACTAACTGTTTATATAAAACCAAGTTTATACAGCCGATAAAACTACTATCCTTACTCCGTGTAGCTCGCTACTAATTTGCTATCGCAATTGATGCTTCGCCTTTAGGGTGAAACTGCGACACTTTTTTTTCTTTTTTTAAGCGAGTGTCGGTGTCGCATCACAAATCGGTGTCGCATCACATGTATAATAGTCTCTGTGGGCTTCCTCAAGCCGTCTCTATGCATTGTAAAGACCAGGAAATATCGATGTTTTCTGGAATTTGCTAACTAGAAAACATCCCCGATAATTTCCTGGCATTTAAAGTGAATTCAATCTATTTCAAAGCATATTATTGATCGAGCACTCTATACCACGTAGCCTTTCAGAAGGGCCTATGAAGAACACCCCGCGAGGAGTGAAGTAAAGGGAATCAAGTCGTCGAACTCATTGCGTCTCCACATCTGTGGGCGGTTTGGCGCGGTCACTGACACATGCTCGCAGACAAGACAGGTCGTCTGGATTCATCAATAATTCAGCAGCGAATGTGTGTATGCAAGGCGAAGCGCCGGAATCCTGTCATCGACGGGTTCGCTTATAGTAACCAAGTTGACGCGTTCGAATGTTCCACCTCTTAGGAAACGAATGGCTCACGATGGAAACCTAGAGGGGTTTTTCAATGGCGAAGTTCTCGAATCGATTACAACTACTCGAAAATAAAAAGTAAGGACTAGCTTGGAATGTGGCATAAAATGCCGAATGTCTCTTACATCCCAGTTCAAAATATACGTACATAAGGCACAGAAAATATGCAGGCTATTATTGGTAAAAATAAAATTCTTATGTTATTTCATCTTGTAACGCCCCATTCTGAAGCTCAAGAGTTGAACAACTGGAAAGTGAAGGCTCCCATCTTGTTTGATCATGACAACGCAAGCGATGAAACAAAAGAACTGCGTGAAACTATACAGGGTGTTTCAGCGAACGCTTTCAAAATTTTTAAAGGTTGCCTGTGGCAGATAGCACAATTCTAGTTCATGAGCTGCTCTACTCGAAGAGGCGGACATCAGTTGCCCAAAAAATTGAAATTTATAAACGACTAATTAACGAAAACCAACTAATTAAGTTTTTAACTAATTACCATATGGACCATATTACAATATACAAATTCTAGTCGTGGAGTTCGCAAGGCGATGGATCCACTTGGAACGAATTCTCAGGATGACACCAGTTTCGATATATTAGTTCCCGAACTTTGCGGAGAAATGCATTGGCGTTGCAGTTACTTTCTTAACAAAACTTCGTTTTATGCGTTGAAGCACAAAAGTAACTGGAACGCCAGATGGTCCACATGGCCTTCTGAACCGCTTGTCGAACCGGTTCGAAACAGTTCCTCCAATAAGTTAAGGCTCATCCACACTAAGCCGACACGACACCGGTTTTGGTCTGCCGACTGTTGGCGACAGCATTTTCCTTGCTTTAATCCGTTGGCTACAGCGTTTTTCGCCCTGTATAAACCGCTGTCGCCATCAGTCGGTAGACCAAAATCGGTGTCGTGTCGGCCAAGTGTGAATGAGCCTTTACGGTACGCGTTCGGCTCCAAGATGGCAGAAAAATACTGGTGCGCTTCGGTTCAGCTGTAAATAACGATTGTGCACCGGTTTAGATTCAGCCCCGGTTCGGTTCGACACCCCGATTACAGGTATAAAAAATGTAAATGAGTCTGTCTTTTACCAAACGGACTCCAAGCAACAAACTTATTGCTCCACTTTGTTTAGAAATACTAAAAAAAGTACCTGATATTGGAAGGTCACTTTTCTCGAATAATTGTATACGATTCGAAAAATTCGTAGAACCCTAGTGATAATTTTCCCGTGCAACACTGCACTGATGTAGGAGCCTGCGTAAGCGAAAATATTTATTATAAGGGCTGGTATGCAGGCCTACGTGGGAAAAGGGATTAAATATCTGCCCTGAAGGCCCGCAGCTATCAGGAATTCCCAGAGGGAGCCGATAACAGCCCGGGCGTCCGTGTGTGTGCAGGCCATTCCTCTGCAGTTTCATTGCGACGAGGTCAAACCGTTTGCCACGGTGTCACCACTTTTCCAATGGGACACCCAAAGAGGATTATATAGTTAAACTACATTAGTATATAACGTATTATCGAAATAATACCGTAAACCTCGCTGCTACCGTAAGCAAAGGTATGTGAAAAGTCAAGAAACCACGCATAAAAAAAAAGAAGGCAGTTTCATCCGAAGGTGAAGTATTGAAAGAAAATTCAGAGCCCTTCCACTGCTGTGAAAATGGAAGCCAGCGAAGCTGTGACCATGGTGGGTCTGCTATAGTGAATCTATATATTATCAATACTGACGATATTGAGCGTCTTCGGCATGCTCATCAAAGAGCAAGGACACCGGCGTCTTGTTTTAGCCCGACGCGACGGCCAAGTAGTGCGTTTGCTGCGCCAAGTCCACCCCACCGTCATAGACTAGCGTATGAGCCACAGCGTTCATAGCCGCGGCAGACTGCACGGCATCGTCAGGATGCTGACGTCAGGATCTTGGAAGATGTGGTTAAACGAGCGTCCGTCCCATAGCGAGTTCAAAGTGCAACTGCTGGTAACAGCGCTAGCGCGATCTCTATACGTCACGAGACAAACAGGCACAACGATTGGTGGGACGTGCCGCCGCCGAGTATCACGACACTTGTGAAAGAGGCATCGGCGGTGGCGAAGGGTATAACAATGGGCCATCCATCATTCGTTTTGACACCTGTGCTAAGGCACAACTGGCGGGAAACCGCCACGCACATGGAGCCGAAATTGTTGTATACACGCCGGTCGGTCTGCGGACGCGATCTCATGGAACCTAGCCCTTAACAGCTACGCAGTAAAACAGCAAAGTTAAGCATCACGCTAAACTTTGCTCCTCACACGGTGTTCGAACAATACGCGGAAATGACGTGGCGCGACGTAGTACGCGACACAATTGCTGCTGCGTGCAGCAGGAACAGCTCCCTGACAAATGCCAGGCGTCTCACAACGCTGGCCCTATGATGAACGCCGGCGGCGGCGTTATATGGGCGTCGCGCCTCGATTATGCACGAGACCGACGGAAAGGCATTTTGTCGGCGCCTGATTAAAGGATCAGATAGATTTAGCTCGACGTTTTGCACCCATTCCGCTGAACTCGGTGAATGCACCAGGTGCAATATTCACGAGCTGCTCAGCAGGAAGGCTAATGTGCGTGCGCACACAGCGCTCATACTATACGGCGGAAGGGAGAACGCTGCCCCGGATCCAGCAGAGCCGATTGAAAAGAGCGTTACTGTGCGTTCATTTGGCATCGCCATTTCTGCAGGCAAACGCACCACGCGTCTCTTGGAGCCTTCTATAACCCGCTGGTGGAGGTGGAATCAACGGAAGTGGTATGATTTCGTGTTCGAGCAAAGCGAGTTTTAAGGTGGAGTCGTTAGATCTCTGTTTCAAGGTCGCGTTGTGAGGTACACATAAAGTCACGTGACCCAAGGAAGGCCAGAAGCGAAATAATGCGTGTCCAGCCGTGTATGGGAGATTAATGATTAGCAAATTTAATTATTGGTTGATTAGTGATTGGATTATGGTGGATTAGGGTGGATTAATGTCGATTAAGGTGTATTAAGAATGATTAAGGTGGATTAAGGAGGAGTAGGGTGGGTTAAGATGAATTAGAGTAGGCTTTACAAGGCGTTCGCCTTCTCGTCTCTTAGGCGATAGCTAAGGACACGTGGAAAATTTTCCTTCCATAACCTTAATATAAAGTTTCTTGTCGGTACTTTCCAGTGCGTTTGAATTAAGCGAAAAGACGAATTAACCGAGTTCGAATTAACGGGAGTCGACTTTGTTGCTATCTGCGGGTGATTTTCATGTTTGGATCTACAGTTATAATGTGGGAACAATGAAGCCCATCGGTCCGCCTTTAATTTTACGCAGGGAAGACACTGGCTGTTTCGAATCGGTAACCCGCGCCACGTGTGGGTCGCGCATGCATCTTCGGTTCCAGGACAGCACGGCAGCGCCTGTCCGCCTAATTCCTCGGGCAAGAAAATGTCTCTCGAGTTTTCAGAAACCGCGCCAGCAATAACTGCGGCACTCCGTATGATAATGAGCATGCGCTGTTTCATGTACCGTAGTAGCGGATTGTAACATTTCCTGTGAATAGACGCCAAAAATTACTAAAATGACAGAAGTGTCCGTGCACTGTGCAGCGTTTATATACTGATTCAAATGAAGCCTCTATCTTCCTGTACTAAAGAGTTTGAATTATGGGTCGGCGTTAGGAGTGAACCACAATCAGATGCATTTTGAACACCTGATTCTGTGCAAACAATAAGTTAAAGTTATTTGACATTTTGATGAAGACCTTGTGCTAGTTTCGTGGCTTCAAAGGAAGAGTCGATACGAGCAGCATTAGCAACTCTGTTCGACCTTTATACCTTCGCATTTCCTGAAGCTCTAGAACAAGTTAAGAATCGCACGAAGAGCGATGGAACGAAACATGCTAGGCCTAACGTTAAGAGACAGGAAGAGAGCAGTGTGGATCAGACAGCAAACGGGGATAGCCAATATTCTAATTCACATTAGGAGAAAAAAATGGAGCTGGGCAGGCTATGTAATGCGTAGGATGGATAACCGGTGGACCATTAGAGTTACAGAATGAATACCAAGAGAAGGGAAGCGCAGTCGAGGACGGCAGAAAACTAGGTGGGGTGATGAAGTTAGGAAATTCGCAGGTGCAAATTTCCTAACATGGAACAAACATGGAAGGACTCTGGTGGTACACATAAAAGTGTTTGTTTCACGCTCGGAAAAACACTTGTATGTAGCACGTATATACTGAGCAACAGAAAGTTGTATCGGGAGTTTCTCATGTTGCTCTACAATTTTCTCATTGACGCTACTAGTCCAATTATATTTGACGAGTTGAATAATTAATACTAATTACACAACGTGGGTGAAGTTCCTTAAGAATGCTAATAGCATTCTTTAGCTAGCGCAAGACAGGGGTAATTGGACATCGCAGGGAGAGGCCTTCGTCCTGCAGTGGACATCAATATAGGCTGATGATGATGATGTAATCAGGCGGAATGCAAGAAATTATCCGAGTATCTTCAAGCGACGGCAAACAACATTACCAATTTGTTCGGTCCAGCTGCGTGGCATTTGCATATTTCTAATGTTTGGCCCAACTTAAGTGAAACAGTAAAACGCCCTGTATATAGGATTATTGGGTATGGGGCAAATGAATTTTTTTGTTCGATTGATGGGCAGGCGTTCGTTCTACAAACAGCGAACGCTATGCGCCTTGCGTACAAGAGTTTCTGTTCTGTGTGCGCGCAGTGTCGCTGACCCTACACTCTGGGTAACGCTTGCGTCCGAAATTTCTAAAACCAGGGGGACTACTTTCTTTTCTTTATTTCTTCTTTTTTTAAATTTTTGGTTGCACAGAAGTACGGGAAAAGCTGAGTAACAACCATGCGTGGTGAAAAAACGCAAAGAAAAATCAAATAGAAAGAAAGAGACTGTTTTTTTTTTCTTCTATTTTGTGTGTCTCGGGATGACTGCGTGGACGAAAAAAAAAAAAAAAAAAACATTACGACGAGGAAAGTGCGACACCCAGACAGGTTACGGCTAAACGGCTAAACAGAGAGGAAATGGAGCCAGCCGGCGAACGACCGACAGCTGTAACGGGAAGAAGGACGCCTGCCACCACTCGGGGGCTTGAAAGGGGAGAAGCGAACCCAAAGCCCTGGTGTATAACCTTCCAAGACTATACATACTTGTACAATAAGTATAACGCACAATTGCCTTCAATGTTCTTTTTCATGAGAAACTCGGAAGCGAGTATACCGGAAGTTGTACTGGGAGTTTCTCATGTTGCTCTACAAATTTCTCATTGACGCTACTAGTCTAATTATATCTTGCGTTTAAGGCTATTCGCATTCTTTAAGAACTTCACCCGCGCGCTGTGTGTGTGTTTCTATCTGTTTCTTCTATTTAATCTTAATCTATTTTTCAAAGGCAGCGTTTACAGTTGCGGCCGATGGAGCTCGGTCCAGTGCCTATACATTTGACTAGACGAACTACCCAGCTAGGCTAATGAAGCTCGATTGAAGGTTTTTTTTTCAGGCAGTATTCGTCTTATATGCGCGTTTACAATCTTCACGCCAAAAAGCATTGTTGCCGTTCCGTGTAAAAATGCAGTGTCTGTCGTAATCAAGTTATAAAGGAAGTATATTCGCGCTTCGAGCGAAAGTATCGTACAAATATTACACGCTGAATTTGCGGGCGTTCCCGTTCAACAAAATTTATTGACAAACACGGGACACCTCTGCATCGCTAGAGCATGTATAGGCCCCTTCATGTCTATACACAGCTTCCAATATCCGAGCCTGAAATTTTCACGAGTCGCGACATTTCGAGAAAAATTCAAACATCACTGCAGGTGCGACAGAAGCGAGCGGCTGAAACGTCCTTCAGGTAGCATGGCTCGCACGTACTGCTTCCGAAGTGAGCGAGCACGTGCGTCAGCCGAGCGAGCCGGAGCGAGCGGCGTCCAGGCCGTGACGTCACTCCCTAGAATGACGTCACGGACCGAGCGGCGCTCTGACCAGCCTAGCGAGCCGGAGCGAGCGGCGCCCAGGCCGTGACGTCACTCCCTAGTATGACGTCGCGGGCTGAGCGGCGCTCTGACCAGCCTAGCGAGCCGGAGCGAGCGGCGTCCAGGCCGTGACGTCACTCTCGAGAATGGCGTCACGGGCAGAGCGGCGCTCTGACCAATGACGAAGAGCGAGAAGGAATACCAATCAAACCAATCAATGGAAAAATATTAGATTACCTCGGCCCATAATACCTTGTCACGTGCAACACATGCATCAGACTCGAAACAAACAGGCAGTGTCCACTCCGAGTAACGGAAACCGATCTCGAAGGATATATGCAAGAGCCGGAAACACGTCGTGGCAGACATACTTTGGACTTGCCTATTGCTTCACGAATTTACACGTTCGCGTAAGAACATTCTTGCGGAATCCACTGACAGTGCAGTTATGAAATGTCACGTAGCGCAAACGCAAAGTATATAGCTGAGCTTTAATTCTAACGCGAAGCACAATAACCCGTCGTTCTACCCATGAGGCCACAGACGCATGCTTACGTATTCTATCGTGAGTGACGTGTGCGTCAGGACGCCAGATTCTAATGGGTCACAGACGCAGGAATGACGTTCACTATACAACGTGACAATTGGAAGCTCGCGAACAACATAACGACCGCACAAAGAGGGATGGAACGAAAAATGTTAGGCCTAATGTTGAGAGACAGGAAGAGAGCGGCGTAGGTTAGAGAGCAAACGGTGATAGCCGATATTCTAATTAACATTAGGAGAAAAAAATGGAGCTGGGCAGGCCATGTAATGCGTAGGATGGATAACCGGTGGACCATTAGGGTTAGAGAATGGATACCTATAGAGAAGGCAAGCGTAGTCGAGGACGGCAAAAAAATTAGGTGGGGGTGATGAAGCAAGGAAATTTGCAGGCGCAAGTGGGAATCAGCTATAGAGCGAGACAGGGGAAATTGGAGATCGTGAGATGGCCTTCTTCCTGCAGTGGACATAAACATAGGTTGATGATGATGGCAACATGATCGACAACATCGTCAACATTATACCACTGCGCTTCGTCCCGCCGCGTCGCGTCTCAGAGCAAGCAACAAGTTGCTCATAAAAGCGACAGCGCGCCACTCATCTCCATCCTTCTCTCGTACCAACGAGTGCTTCAATGTGACTCTGCACCGTCTTCGGGATTGGCCCACTTGCCCCAGTCCTTGCTTCGTGCCAGGTAGCGTTTCGAGACGCCGTTGTGCCACATTTATAGGCTTCTCGATCGGCTCAGAGCGTTACGGAAAAAGGGCTGTGACGATTTTTTTTGTTTATTATTTATTTATTTATTAATATATATATTTTTTTGAATCAGTTGTCAAGCCATCGTTGCCGCCTTGCTGCTGTGGTCGCACACACGATTGATCGCTTTTTACAAACATTGCCCAACTGGCAAGTAACGCTTTGGAGAACCCGCAAAATGCTTCGCATAACACTGATTTCCAGTGCGCAAGATCTCCATATTCATTTCTCTACGAAATGAAATATGAAGAATATACATGTAAGGTTGCTCCCGCAGTTTCAACCAGAGAAAGATGACCTGGCGAGCATGAAATCGGTTTCGGAAGGAAACAGGGCCAGTTCTAACAGACGCTCAGCGAACCGATTGCGTTCGATTCAGCCGAGACTGATCAACGAAGGCGAACGGAGAGACGGCGAAATGGTTATAAGCGTATGATTTCGGAAGCAGGAGCTGGTCTTGTAGACCACAGTGGCTGCAGAAGCACCGACGTGGCTGACCGCGATAACGGCAACACGTTTCGTTCCGACTCGAGCAGCAGGCTGGGAGGTTATGCTCGGGCACCGCATCGCAATTAACAGTCAAGTCGCATGACTAGGGGCTCAGCCTTCTGACAGCGAAAGTTCGCGAGACGAGACGAACCAGAAACGAACCCGCGACCGAAACATCGCACGATGTTCGCACTCGACACGAGGGGGGGGGGGGGGGGAGGAGGGAGAGTGGTGCGGACAAGAACGCGGCAAGCACACGACCGGCAGCAAACAAGAATAACGGGAGCGCGGACGAGGGAGAGGAGAAAAGACCAGACTGTTGTTGGCGGGAAAAATCCACGTGGTTGGGTCGAGAGCAGCAAAAGAGAGAGCGATGGGGGTTTGAAAAAAGGACGGGGGACGCAGCGCGTGAGCCCGTGGTCGCGTCTGGACGCCGATCCGATCGATGGGTGCCCGCGCCACGCTACGCCGGGGCTCGACCCACGGCCCGGACTCCGGGGGAGTCCGGCCGCCGCCACGGCAACCTTCCTCAAATGCGCGCCGGAGTTCCGCGCGCTGTGCTGCACGCCGGGCAGCTTTGCGCATGCGCCGAGGTCGATCGGTCTCGCCTCCTCTCCCCGCCGCCTTTACCGTTGTGCGAACGGCGTCCCCCTTGCCCTCCTTCGGAAAACTCCGCGGCGAGTTTTCCGACTTGACTCAAACTTCGCTGCCTTCCTCCTCGCCCTCTTTCTATTCTCCGCGCGCACCTCTGCGTTCTCTCGCCCTTTCTCGATCCGTCCCTCTCTGCAGTCTCACTTTCTCTCTTCCCCCTCTCTCTCTTTCTCTCGCGAGATCTCGTCAAATCGTCCCCTCCGCCTCTTCATCGAGGGTGAGAGAAAGTGAGAGAGAGGAGGTCGATGAAGGAAGTCGGCGCGCTGGACGAGAGCTAGCGAGTGAACGAAGGTAAAGCAATCAAACGCACGGCAGTAGGGGAGACGGAGGGAGAGCGGGCCTATGCAAATCCAAGAGGAGGTGCCGCTCCGAATAGGTAGGAGTCAAGAGGAGGGCGAGAGGTCCAGACAAAAGCAGACGAGCCGAGAGGGTATATACGAAGACTCTCCGCCCCGTTATTTTCTGCCCCGACGAGAGTTGGTAGTGCGCGCGCGCGCGACCTTCTTTGCCGGCCAACTTTTTGTATTATTTTATCTGCTTATCGTCGCAATACCCCTCTCTCACAAGCCTTTGCGATTCCATAGTTTGTGCTTTCGGAATCCCCGCTCTATTACTTTTTTTTTTTTTTTTGGTGGTTGTTGCTGTTGGGCCCCAAGTTTAAGTATTTACTCTGCGGGTGCGTTCCGATTCCGCCACCTCTGACCCGTCGCCATATCCTTTCTCTCTTTTTTATTTTTGTTTCACTGCCGTTTGTCTATATTTGTCTCATGACTCGCTAGGCTAAGACACTGGTCACCCCGACGTTCTAAGGAAAGGGACACATTACCGTCTTCGCATCCCCGAGCTTTCAGCCAATCGCCGTGAAGAGGCCGTGGGGGCGGGATGGTTGGGGTACAACATCCGCGAAAAGTCACCGTTAACGGTGCCGCTGCCAAGAGCTGCGTCACAAGCTGTGTCACACCACTCACATTTGTCCCAGAATGAGAAGCTATGGTGACCCAACACCAACCGTGATCCAGTACTGCGCGCACGCGAGGGCGTATTCGTGAAAGACACTTGTGACGCAAGTCACTTGTGACACACGGATTCCGCCAGGTGCGGTGCAGGGCGATCCAGAATCGGCAATGCTCACAAGAGAGGCCGCCAGTAATATAAACTGCTTTTGAGAGAACTAGACTCGACGCACAGGACTACCGCCACGGCAGTCCGGAAAGCTGTCCAATCAGCTGTCCAATCAGCTGCTTGGAGCACAAGAAAAAAAAAAAAAAAAAACAGCACACACACACACACACACACACACGCACACACACACGCACGCACACACGCACGCACGCACACACACGCACACACACGCACACACACGCACGCACACACGCACGCACACACGCACACACGCACACACACGCACGCACGCACACACACACACACACACACACACACACACACACACACACACACACACACACACACACACACACACACACACACACACACACACACACACACACACACACACACACACACACACACACACACACACACACACACACACACACACAGGGGAGGGCCAAGGAAGTTTAGGAAAGCTCAAATATGGATGAAAGCATCCTCCGTGAGGGCTGCAACCATCTTTCTTTATGCTGTACTCAATAAGGTCAACGCAACTGACAAGGAAGGTCAAACGTATGTTTACACTGTACTAACTGCGACGTAGCGGCGTGACATGCGAAGGAACAACGCACTGGAACACAACACTGCAAGGAGCCGTTCGCCCGTTCTTACGTAACCGTTTTGTCAAACAGCCTGGCCCGAGCTTCCGTGCAAAAACAAAACAAGAATACAAAAATTAAGAATACATATAAAATAATTATTGGCCCATCGAATTTGTTGGTTCGTTTGGCTAAGTGGAGCAAATAAGTGGCGCAAGTAAGAAATAACATTGGTAGTAGTTCGCACTAAATTGTTTTATCTTTAAATGCTTTATAAGAGAGAATCTAATGTTTCAAATTTCTGCTCAAAGTGTGTCACGTGCGCACGATCATCAAATGAAAGTCAGAGATAAAAGAAGGGGTGCGGGGAGTGGGCAATGAGAGCGGCGCGCAGAGGAGGTCTCGACAGCGTGGGGTCTGAAATAGAGAGAGGCTTCGCAGATTTCGTAAAAATAACCAGTCTTGCTCGCGAGATTTCCCAATCACGCACTCTGGCTGCCAATCTCCATAGCAGCACGCTGAACGGCTTGGCCAAAGAAACACACCTTTCCCTCAACGAGCGGCTCGCCAGCGCCGCCGCCGATACGCCCCAGAGAGCACGCGAGCAGACGACGGAAGTGGACGTTTGCTTTTTTTTTTTTTTAATCTGCTCGAAACGCTCCTCCAGGTCTTGTGGTGAGCGCGCGCGTTGCTGCGGCTTCAACTCGCGTAAACGAGTGTCGCTCGCGACGTAGCGTTATGTGGAAAACTGCCACCAACCTTGTCGACCACGCAACGCCAGCCGTCGTCTAGCGTGGCCGAGACGACTTCAATCTCTTTGCAACAGCGCAGAAATTCGTCCCATTCCAGCATTTTATGCTCCTTTTTTCATTCAGGCAGACGAATAGGAAGTGACGTCACGGGCTCGACCACTTCTTCGCAAGGGGGGGAAGGTTACGAGGTTTTGCAGTGGTGGTGACGGGTGTTTGCTCCGCTGTTGGCTTGCGTTGTTTATTGCGTTCCTACTAATGAATGATGCCACCTACATGTGAAACGGAAGAAAAAACGAATTCATGAGAATTGTTATTCGCCATCCACAGTGCACATGAACGCTGCATGTCAGAATCTGGCACCACAAATGCAACGCGGAACGGACCGAATGTAGCGATAATGCTCATTAATGTGTTTTTCTGTTTCACCGGTCCATAAAGAGGCGCTTTCAGGCAATCAGAATGACGCGCCAAGACTATGAAGGACTTTTCGTACCGTAATGGCACATGGTTACCTGCTCAGCTCAAGAAAAACAAGAAATGCAACTGCGAAAGCGGCGCTGCTAGGGCCGCGAAACAAGCCTGGAATCGGCCAAGCAGCGAGTGCAACCAGCTACGTCGCTGCCCCAACTTTTCTCTCGCCGCTGTTCCGTCATGCGGGCGTACGCCCCACAAACCAATAAAGTTCACGGCCGCGTTTTGTTTTTGTCGCAACATTTTAGCGAAATATCAAACAAGTTTATTTTTATCTTTTATTAAATTAAAAAATAATGAGTGGACAGTGAGAAAATACAAGAAATCTTGCGTCTAGTGCTGCCCTCAAATACGTTTTTGCAAGATGGCGGTCCGTAATGACGCCGCAGCGACCAATGGCAGCGCGCGCGCGCGTGACGTCACAGACATGCCCAGGGGGAGCCCGTGCATGCTGGGGGGTGAGCCCAATCACAAGGCAGTCTTTGACAGATCAATTGATGTTTCTATGGTAACATGGTCGGTGTCGTCCTGAATGTCGTGACAGGTGTGTGACTGTTCAAATCCACAGTATGTACGCGAAAGGAAAAGGCTCAACAGTACCTTCGGATGCTCAAGCACGGGAAAAGTAAGTGAGACGAGTACACCGTAGCCGCCGCGGCGGCAACCATGTTCGATTCCGAGCCCGTGCCGGCAAAACTCGGCGCGACCCGGCGGCACGCTTGCCGCGTCTCGGCATCTCTTGTGCGGCTCGGCAAAAACGACCGCGTTTTTGCTCCGCCGCGCGTTCATCCGCGGGCTCGTGCTTTCGGGTTCCGTAGATCGGGACGCGAGAACCCGAGTTCCATGTTTTGAACGAGAGAGTCCGCGGATAATCAAAAAAAGAGAAAGAGTACGCCGCGTTTTCCCGACGCGGGCTGCTCGTAGGCCTCGGGCATATGGGCGGACCGACTCCATTCCGGGGAAGGGGGAGAGGGGGGAGGCTGCATGGCGGCGGACGCGATGATCGGCTGCCCGGAATGCCGTCTGCTTCGACTACGACTAACCGATCGCTCTGCTCTGTCCCCTTTCGCAGGCTAGCGCTGTACGTCTACGAATACTTACTACACGTCGGCGCCCAGAAAGCTGCACAGACGTTCCTATCAGAGGTGAGATGCGTGCTTCCGTTTCTCTTTTTTCCTCTTTTGCGTTTTTTTGTCTTGTTTTCGCCGCCGCCGCGGCCCGCTTGGCTCGCGGCTTCATGGGTGATCGCTTGGTCGCGCCTGGAGCGTGGCGCGAGCAGCGTCCGTCGTCGACGGTGCGCGTAGCGCGCGCGCCTGCTTTTTCGCGAGCGGCTCGGCGTCGGCCGCTCGGGGAAAACGGTTTTGCTCGGCTGCATCTGCGACGCCAGTTTCCACTGCCACCGTGGTGATGTGTCCCCTCCACCCCGACCGCGAACTGTTTGTGCGCGTGTGTGTGTGTGCATCGGACAGTGCGCGCGATCGGCTCCATCGGCGATCTTCATCGGCGGCGAGAGCGTCCGGAGAAGTGAAATTCCTCCGGTTGCACAAGAAATAAACACCGAAATGCTAAGATCAGCAGGGGGGGTGCGTGCGAGTGATGCCTTTGCGAACGTAGCTGCCGCTAACACCGGCGCTGAAAAAACTGCACGATGCAGCTGCTCGGAGGAGCGTGCACTCGTTCAAATAAACAAGCATAATAAAAGAGTGATGTAGAGAATCAAGAGCGCGGCAGAGGACGCAGTCTTGTAACCGGCCACGCTGCGGCTTCCGCGGTCGTGGCCCGGCAGGTTGTGTCGGGTGTGCTAGAGGACGAAAAGAACCTTGGCTCTACAGCTGCACGCTGAGCCCGGGAAGGTCGCCTCTGTTGTTGACTGGGGGGCACCTCCTCTGTCCTCGGGGGCGCTTTTATTCTTTGATTTCCCCGTTCCGTAAGACACGCGGCTGCCTCGTGGTGTGCGCGACACTTCACATTGGCAGCGAGGCCGACTCATTGGCTCGGAGGACGGCGCGATACTGCGCCTCGCCACATTGCCTCATTCGCCTCGTATCGTAACACACACACACACACTCCTCCCCCCCGATATGTGTGGTACGTCCCGCCGCCAGGTGTGCACCGTCGGCAGCCTTTGCTTGCGCTCTCGCGTTGCGAGGTTTTGACCCTTGGCGACGGCGAGAGACCTGTGTTCCACCCCCACCCCCCACCGGAATGGTGGTGACGATTTTCGTTTCGAGTCCGTAAGCAGCTTTTGATTGTGGAGGCACGCGATTCTGCTTTTCCGTCCTTATCGGACGGCGTTATCTCGTTCTGCTTTGCCGACGTTGCCGCCTGCCTCCTTTTAACGGACGACCAAAGCGGCTTGGGGGGCTTCTGGAAAGTTCACGTGGAACCCCTGCTACAGTTATGCCGGCAGATTAGTGCTGCTCACTGCTGTTGTCAATTTTCACACTTGGCTTTTAGGTTTTGTGGCATGTGAAGGGAAGATCTAGCTATTTCTGATGCTCCATCTGACCGTGTAGTGAGTGAGGGTCTCGCAGGAAACGACCTCATCAACAAAGCCTGCACATCACTGCCTTTGGTAGACCAGTTGTGTTTGGCAGACACTGTCCAGATTTCGCCTTCAGTGGGCACCATGCAAAAGCTGTCACATAGTCACTCCAGGGTGCCCCTGTTACAATTGAATATTTGCATGGATCTCCATTTGATCAAACACGCAATGAATCACTGTTTGGTTTGCAGGATATCTGAAAATTTCACCTTGCTCTCATCTCTGGCTCGAAGAGTTTTCATTGGCTACAGCAGTTCGCTGTGCGATGTGCAGTTCGCTGTGCGACTGTTTTTGAGACTGTGGGCTCAATAAGTCTGTGCTGGATAAGCCTCGCAGTGTATCGGAAGTGGCATGACTACTGCATGCCGGAGCCAGTGGATGTTTGACCAATCAGTGTTGCTATGATTTCTAGCAATGATTTTGCATAAACAGGATTCAAAAGCAGCTAGGATCTGCCGAACATTCTGTTGAATTTGCTATGAAGAAATTCAGTGAGAAAGACGGTCAGGTATAGTAAGCGGGCTTTTGGAGGGCCGTTAAGTACCGATTATTTCTAGAACTAATGTTGCAAAAACAGGGGAGGCAGTTCTGAGACACTTGATCACGTTGACAAAAAAATGTGCCTGCTACAGAAACACAAAAAGTCACAGAAATCCACGCTAGAAACCATTTTTTTGAAACGCGCTCTGTGTTGAGCAGTCTAATATGTGCCCGATGTTGCCATTTGACATCCAGTCGTTAAATATTGACACTGCAAATAACTCGTAACACTCCCCTAAAGCAGATTCTGCTAAGTCCAGTTTCAGTTAGCAGAATCTGCCAAAGTATTGATAGGAATTCAGTAAAAATGGGCTGAAGAGTTTATAGGAAATCCCTATTAAAAATAATCTAAATTGGCAGCACTGTGCTTGATCCACATGTGGCCAAGCATGCAGCTTTCGTATTGAGCCTTGCCGTGCAATGGTTCTACTGGAGGCTTAATTTTTCTTATCTGGCTGGCTCTGCAAGTGGTGTAACGAGCACTTTAAGGCTTATTAGCTGGCTGTGAAGTGCTGGTTGTTTGTATGGGCTTGAAAAATGGCCAGATTTATGTGCCTCAAGTGTACATTTTGCTGTACTTCTCACACGTTTGCTTCTGTGCAACCAAAACGGTTGTCCTAGAACAGAGACTGATGCGAGGTCTGAACGAACCCGGCACAATTGCTACAGGGTATCATTGTTTAATCGGGTACCAAATAAGGCTTGTGTGGATGTTGGGCCCGGTATCGATGATAGCTGGAATGTTGGTTCATTTCTTTCCTTTGTTCTGGTACCTTGATGAGAGCTGCATTCGAAAGGAAATTAATTTTGGTTGTTGTGAAACCATTTGTCCAGCACAATGAAGGACGACGGTTGTGTGTGACTGAAGGCAGCATTTGAGGTGGGTCTTGAGAGAAGAAATCTCTTCTTAGACATAGAAATATGTTTCTGCATTTGGATGTGAGACTATATCAAACTGCGTGGACTTCTTGGAGGTCTGCTGTCTGTGGGAGGAGTTATTGAATGCGTCTGTGGGAGGGCAGCAAAATAAGCAGTGAAGTATCCTGTGCATATTATGAAAGCATAAATAAGATTCAACCAGGTGAACAGTGTTCATTGCATTCCTTGAAACACGTCAATACCAAAATGCCAGCTCAATGCCTTAATTAAGGATTCTTGACAACCTTAGCTCCTCACAAGCACTTAGCATTTTTTGGTTTATGATGTCGGGTATTTTGCCACTTTCTGAAATGGCTCTTGACCAAGGTAGTCTGTTAAAGGGTGTTTTCCTTTTCACAACATAGGTAGCTATAGCTGTACGATAGTCGTGTTTTCATTACCATTTTTCACGCTAGATGGCAGCTGGTGATTGCATCATCTGCTACCTGAAATGGTACAGCAGTGGGAAAAACATTCGCAAGGAAACCACTTTCTAGTATGAGCAGTGTGAGAAGGCACAGTTAGGAGTACCACTGATACTTGGTAGTACCAAGCCACCTTGGAGTACTACAGTGATTTGCACAATTTCTGAGGAGGAACACTACAATTCAAACAACCTTTTCGACGAAGTTCGAAGGTGTGAAGTAGGTGGTTCATAACAGTGAATAAACAATTATTCTTTGCCGTACAAGGTTTTGGGAGGTTTCTCTGTGTTTTTGACTTGTTTTTGAAGCATGTCTGGTCATTCAAAAGATCCATTTTAATTACATTTAAAAAAAGCTCTTAAATGGTTAAAGTGCTTACGCAACACTTATTATTATTATTATTATTTTTTTTGGTAAATGTAGGCTCGTCCCCTTGAACACCTAGACAGGTGTCAGGCGGTGAATTTTCAATCATGGTCGAGCACAATCAGGATCGAATTCCTCGACCGTGATTGGCCTGCTTGCGCGAATATGTCCATTGCGATCGAGAAATTCGATCCCGATGGGGCTCGATCACAATCGTAACGAAACGTCTGACACCTGTATTAAAAAAATACTGGCAAGTAGAGCATGCCCTATATAATTTACTGTAATACTTATTGCTACGAAGCAGTTTATTCTGGTACCCTGTAGCTTGTGTCGGGACGTCGCAATACACTAGCCCAATCTGTCCCTGTGGTTGCTGCGACTTTCACACGAGACACAGATAGAAGAAACGGAGAGCAGCGCTCTGGTTTAGTTTATTATGGGCAACACTGTCACAGCTAACCTTATTGCTACATGACGTTCGCAAATTCTGCTGTCACAATGTCGCGATAATCTCAATGCCGGATTTGGCAAGCCGAGGACGAGACGAGGCAAGCCGAGTGTCAAATTAAGATATATTTTGAGTGTTTCCCAACCTTTGTACATGCTAAATGTTAACCCTTATATGTGCAAGAATCATGGGTTAAGTTGCTGCAGCTTCAAAGTTATGCTTCGGTGCTATCTTAAAGGCCCTCGAAAAGCCTTCAATTTTACCACCATGTGTTCCACTCCTGCTATAGCTCTAAACATGGCTACAACGTGCATAAATACATGAATAATAAAAGTGCTTAGAGGGGCCCTGAACCACTTTTTATTAAGTGGCGAAATGCGTTTGAAGTTAAAATATGCTAGTTCAGAAATAATTTGCCGCAAAAAGTACTTCAATGCGTTCAGCGGAAGCGGAGTTATTGGCAGTAAAACACAGCGTTCGTGGTGCTTCCACTCGTTCAATGATTTCCACTGCAAAGGCTACGGCGGAGGGGTGCCCACAATGCTCTGCCTATTGAACGTCACCGTAGCGCGCAGTTCAAGTTTGATTTTGGATGTTAACGTAGACTCCACTACTTGCGATTTTGGCACCTACAATGCGCCAAACGTAAGCCGAACACGGTTGTCCTCAGCGAGCCGCAGTGCGCTTAGCCAGTGCACTCGTCACAACACCCCGCAGCGGCCGCAGTATCTGCGCCACATTTACGCTACGTAGCAGACCGCAGCTACATGCGACTGTAGGGCGTATGCGCAGCGTTTTGCATTCTGCATGACAGGATTTGAATGCGTACTTGCGCTCAATTAATGCTCCAGTCTGGCCGTGCTAACAGGGTGCGGACCGGCTTTATCAGTCACCAGTTTGACTGACGGATATTAGTCACATCCAACTGAGCATTTTGACGAGCTATCAATAAGTCTGCCAAGGCGTCTAACCTGTAGCGGCCAGGAGTGAGCGCGCCTTGTCAAATGTGCGTGCGGCCTGACCAAGTTTCGTGTGGTTCGAGGCTAGTTGAGCGTTCGAAGCTAGTCGAAATTAGTGGGACCCAACCGCTACTGAACTGATAAGCAGGGTGGCCAAAGTTTAATTCTTAGGAGGGCGGCCGCGGGCGAGCGAAAGCTTCCGGAAGTACGTAATTATTATAAAAATTCGAAAGCAGGTTTTCGCTTACTTCAGCCTGTTTATTAAACTTCGTCAATAAATATGCACAGTAACAGTAGGAAGAAGTGCAGTGACCCAAACAGATCCAAACACCCTTTTTGATTGATTTCAGCTATTGGCCACTAGCAGCCGTGTTTCCCGGACGCTTTATGACGAAATAAAGCGTCCAGAAAAGATTGAGGGCCATGGATTCTGTTGAAAAGAGAGCGTTTGAGAGAAAGGTGACTTTGCACTCCGCTTGCGAGTTCCACGCGCCGCGCACGACTGCAAAAATTGGCCGAGATGTTCACAGCAGCATGTGCTATCCGCGGAACATGTCTTTTCACCAAGCCCGCGGGGTGGTTGAACTTTAAAGGGGCAATAAAGGAAAATATTAAGCCGAGCTAGATCGACAGATTATTTGTCTAGCAGTCTGTCATATTTTCTGTGTGCCCATAGTCACTTCGTTGCATATAAAGTTGTTGCCGAATGTCCTGCTGCTGCTCCTAAATTCGAGAACCGCCTGCGCCAGTGCGAACGAGTTGACTTAATCTCCATGTGACCTTCCGCAGTGGCGATCGCTGTGAATCGGCCAGTGCCGACGTCACATACAAGAGGTACCGTAGTCTACAGCAGTCGGCGCCACTCTGATTTTCCATTTTCATCATTTTCATGCTACGAAGGACGAAATTGTTATTACAGAAACATAATATTTCAATCTGGCTTGACCTAATACTATTTTCCTTCAGTCTCCCTTTAGACTTTCTTGGGGGTGCTGAAGAAAAACATTTGAAATGCACTTAAAAATGCTTGTATGTAAAACCTGCCAAAGTAGCTTAGTGGCTATAGCGTTGTGCTGTTTATCTCGAGGTTGCGGGTTTGTTTCCTGCTGTGGCCGCTGCATGGAGGCGAATTTCAAAAACGCTTGTTTACAGCGCTTCTAGTGCATGGTAGAACCCCTGAAAATTAATCCGGAGCCCTTCACTATAGTGTCTCTCAAACTTTGAGACGTCGTACCCCATGAATCAAATCGTCCAAAATTAGTTTGAACTATTTGCTACTTCTGGGTGAAATTTGTGGGCTCATTACGAAAACAGAAATGGTCATCTAGCATCGAAGAATGATTTTATTCCGCGTGCCTTCACACTGCATAATCTTAATTGGCGGGTGAACCGTATCACAATTTATGGCAGATCGTCAACATAGTATGGTTGTGCGAATAGTAGTAATGTTTTAGACCAAATCTAATATGAATCAAGTAGTGCCAGAAGCAATTCGAATGTTGTTCAAAAAAATAGTTCTTTTTTAATAATGAAGAGCTGTTTTCACAAATATAAAATGATGTTCACATCCTGGTATTCATAATGTTTGGAAGGTTCTGTCATTTCAGTGATGTTACAAAATGCAGAAATATTTGATGAAAGCGAATGTTAGCTGTATTGTCTGACTCCCTGAGCGATGTAGCCTACTCCACTACGCGAGTTCTCATGTTTTACGACCATATTAAGCCTGTGGGGATGAAACAAATTGTACTGTTGCTCCAACTTTTTGTTTGACTGCGCACAGTTGATGCTTTAAAATAGGTGAAAAATATTCATATTTACAAATCGTTGACTCTTTGTTCTGAAGACTGAATTGTTTTAAACAGACCACTGTTCTATTCTTTAGTCGAGAGTTTCGAATATTCACACACCTTTACATTTTAGAGATGCCTGCAATTTTGGCACCTGAGTGGATTTAGCTACAAAAGCTTTTCGGGAGTGTTCACCACAAACTGTGTGCAAAACATTGTTTTATGCGTGAGACATGGTGACATGCCACCACGTTAGACACGTTTTTTTCTGACTACACTGGAGTGACTTGACTTAAAAAGGAAGACAGCTTTCTTTTGCTTTCAGGGACAACAAAGAGAAGCATTATTTTGAGCTGTACTGAAAGATTACCCTACTACAATACCAAAAAAAGCCACTCTTACCATTAGAGAACGCTTGATAATGGAGAAAACATGCAAGAAACGGAAGACTGTTGCTGAGATGACCTTGAAGCTCCCACACTAGTTGGCGGTGACGTAGATTGGGATTATGTTTGCGTGGGCATAGTTGAGAGACAATATAGGGATAGATTAGGCTTTTGTGGAAATTACAAATTCATAATTCGTTGTGAGAACAGAGCTTTTGCTAGAAAATTAGGAAAATGAAAAGTTAGAGTGGCGCGCCGTCTTTCTTTCGACGGTGGTACCTTTCATGTGACATCAGCACCGATTCACATTGAGCAAGGTCACGTGGAGGATACGTGGGGCCACTCAGCGCATGCAAACGACACTGGAAGGGACAGGGCTTTAGGTCACTTCATTCCTGCTGTCTGATGGACACTGAATTTGTGCACACACTCACACGTGCTATGGGACGTGTCATTCATGTCAAAGAGGTAGTTTGCATCGGTGCAAGAAAAGCATGCACAATCGTGACCTAATGGGCATGGGGATGTTGTGATAGGAGGCTAATGTTCAATCCAACCATAGGACACATTTATTTTTTATTTTTTTAATTGAAGAGGCTCAAATCGATCCAAGACAGAAAACTACCTATTTCCACTGTGAAGTGCCTGGAATGAGACGAAGGATGCTTTGCCTTAAAATAGAGCGGTAGGGAGATAATGTTATCGGATTAACAGCCCAAGCTCGTTCTTTCAACTTTGTTGCATGTTATCTCGGCCACCAAGGTCTGTGATTTTTAGGATATCCGGTTTGGAATGTATTTAGGATGTCCAGCTTTATGTGGACTATGTTAATCTGGAAGAAGACATTGCATACTCTCCCTACCCTGGCGTAGCAATCCACCAGCCATATCTAATCGTTCACTGCAAATTCATTGACATCTCTGCTGCTGTTTTTAAAACCCAATGCCTTGGTTAGGTTAGCCAAGTCCACGATTATTTCTGGATAGTTAATGAAATATTCCGGCAAAAATGTTTGTTAAAATTTCTGTACTTGTACCCACACTCTAGGCGTGGATCATCACCTAATTTTCCCTTTCAACTTTGAGACAGCCTGATGAATCGTCACACGTTGAAGTGCACTGCCCTTTAAGTTATGATGTAACATTACCTTGATGGTTATGATGTAACATTACCTTCACCAGTAGGGTTCTGTAGCTCGCTTCCTCTGCAGTATGCCTCTGTAAACCTTGTGACATCTGGTGTTTTTTCTCGCAAATACAATGCTCTTGTTTTTGAGGCTCTACTGGAATTCCGAAATGAGTCTTGCTGTGTGCAATGAGTCCGCATAAGCCGCATGCTTTTTATTTTCAAGTCGACGGGTAACTTTAAGATTTTCATTGCGGTGGAGGTTGGTTGATGTGGCCTACAAGTAAATCAGTTTCGAGAAATTTATCGTGAGATAGAATAACATTGTAGCATTTCTTGGTTTCTTGTCCATGAAGAGGCTGAAACATACCATAATGTGCACAATACCTAGCTAGTAAAAGCAGAATCACTGGCCATATTCAGTGCTTGCAGACTTCTTTGGATATGTAGGCAAAACTTATGCAGTTGGAGTTTCTGCACCTTCTTGAGGCTCTCAAAACAGGGCGGCAGTAAATGCCACCTTGTTCATGCTTTTGCGTTGCTGCTTGGCTTAAAAGACTGCTTGTGAGCGAGAGTGGTCACTCGGACACTTGAGTCTTGAGTACAGTGTCACGAACCTAGTAGCGGCTTTGGTTATTCCTCTTTATGTGGACCGCATGTGCTATGGGAATCAATTTAAGCAAAGCTTTAATTGGTGTTTGCAAGGAACTGGGTTGTTTTTAGGGACCATTTGCAGTGGCATAGCACATGACTAAGTTGAATACATCTTCACCATGAAGCTCCTCACTAAATGCAAACTTGGAGCACTTGTAATATGCGGGTCCTACGAATCACAAGAAAGGAATGATAATGATGGGATCATGGTGGTATGATGACGACAGCATGACGAAGGAAGCAGCGCGATGGCATGATGTGGACGGTATGACGATGTCGATGGAAAGATGAGTAACGATGATGGAATCATGACAACTGTATAAATCCCATGTCAAGACGAAGATGGAATAGCAACGACTGTACGACTACACTGTGACATTGACAGCGTGATGGTGATAGTGTGATAACGGCATAATGATGAATGAAGGCATGCCGACGATGGATTGATGACAAGTGACAACGATGGAATGATGGCAACGGCATGCCATCAAAGGAATAGAAGAGACGTAATGATAATGTTATGTAGAAGGCATGACGACGACAAAGTGATGGAACCATGACAATAACATGGCATGGAAGAAATGGCGACAACGGAATGAAGGCGAGGAAGTGATGACTGAGTGATGTCGACCTAATGACGGCAGAAAGATGACGAGGGAATGATGAATGCACGATTACGCCAGTGTGGTGACAGCGGCATGAGGACAATGAAATGATGGTGACAGCGATTGGAATGACGACAATGACGTTATGATGGTGGATTGACGATGACTCGGTGATGACAATGGCTGTGACTATGATGATGGCATGGCAACGAAGAAATGATGACAGTGTGATGGATCTGATGAAATGATGGCATGGTTTTGTTCAAGCTCACATCTCTGTGCTTACGTGCACCACCTGCTGTTTTGGGCCACCTCGGTTTGCGTGTCCGGGGGACTGGCCAATCGTGCAAGGCAGCAGCAACCAGCCACCCAAGTGGAAAGAAGAGGCAAAGAAAGCTTTGCTTTAAAAGTGAAAGAAATTCTTTAAGAGTTCAGCTGGTTGCGAGCTGGAAATTTCAGCTTTGATAACTGCGTTTTTGTATGTTATCCCAAACAAGTCTTCCACCAGTCCCCTGAGTCTGCTTGCCCCGGACAATGAGAGCTGCTACCTTTATAGTAGGCATCACACATGGGAACACGGGTTAGGAAGAGTGCCGTAGTTGACACCACTAAGCAGGCTCCAAGTGATGCAGAGTACTTTGTTTTGGTACTTTGAGTGTGCCCACAGTATTCAGTGGGACACCAGAAGGCCTGTGGATAAGACGGCAAAAAAGAAAGTAAAGCAAGATCAACATGCTTGTTTTTCGCTTGATTAGGATTCATCGCTTTGCTGACGGAAAAACTACGGCAAGAGCAGCTTTGTTGTCGTTTGCTTGGCTCCACGGAAAGCTGGCTGCGAAACCCGAATGAGATGTGCTACCATATATTTATAGTGGACATCTTGGTGAGCGGGGAAAAATGAGCAGCCACATTACTAGCCACCTTGTTGTGTGAGGGGATGGTTTTAGTCTGGTTTCGAATTGCAGAGCCAACAGGGCTGTGTTAGCAGGCATTCAATCCCCTGTGTCGACCATCATCCGGCTATCCAACGTCACCTCCAAGTTCTCCATTGTCTAAGATGCCTTAGCAGGATTGATTCTTCAACTACTTCTGCCTGTAGGCTAGGCAAAAGCCAAAGGTTGTGCAGCACTAGTGATCAATGTGTGTTTCACTTTGGCTGGATGTGCGTTATGTTGCTGTTGATTTGTGAATCTTTAGTGCTGCATCATTCTTTTTTTGTTAGAGCCTTGTACTGCTCTTTATGACTCACGTAAATGGGTCTGCGTTGAACTTAAAGGGACACTAAAGATAAAAACTAAATCAATTTAGACTAATAAGTAGTCTTTGAAAACTCCATTTCTTTGTTAATTTCACTTAGTAGGTTTATTTTCAGGCCAGAACCTGAGGACCGATACGTTGTCAGTGTGACGTCACGGATTCCAAAGTATTTTTTTTTAAATTTAGGCTCACTGAAGGTCCAGAAGCTTGCCCTGTTTAACCTTTGGCTCCTTTATAACACTGTGAAGTCCACCTTTACTGATAAACAATTCACTAAGCCTGAGCACACACCATCAAAATTAATAACATCACAGTGAGCTGGTGCGGGAAATTCTAGGCGGGTGTTGCCACCCATCTTTCGTTATTGCGCCTTTTCTGGCATCCCCCTCCCCTTGTTGTGGTAAGAGTGGCATTTCTGGTATTGTGGAAGGGTAAGCTACCAGACAGGGGAAATCATTTTTATCTTTTGTGTCCCTACAACATCTCACTTATTCTAATGGTTGTCTTGGCGCCGGGCACGTGCTGTGCCAAATAAGCAACCCTTACATTCTTTATCTAACATATGTGACAGACATTTAGCACTTGTGCTCACCACCACAGACTAAACCTGAGCTACATTGCGCAGTATACATCTGAATGTCTGGCCATATTGTGTCGGTCGGTCCTTGTTGGTGCAGTGTTTCATGCATACTTTCTCCGGTCAGCCCACTTGCATTGGTCTAGAACTAGAATATCGGCTATCCCCGTCTGTTCTCTGATCCACAGCCCTCTCTTCCTGTCTCTTAGCGTTAGGCCTAACATTTTTCGTTCCATCGCTCTTTGTGCGGTCCTTAACTTGTTCTCGAGCTTTTTTGTTCACCTCTAAGATTCTGCCCCATATGTTAGAACCGGTAGAATGCAATGATTGCACACTTTTCTTTTCAACAACAGTGGCAAGCTCCCAGTCAGGATTTGGCAATGCGTGCCGTATGCACACCAACCCATTTTTGTTCTTGTGTAAATTTTCTTCGCATGATCAAGGTCCCCTGAGTAATTGACCTAGATAAACGTACTTCTTTACAGACTGTAGAGGCTGACTGGCGATCCTGAATTCTTGTTCCCTTGCTAGGCTATTGAACATTATCTTTGTCTTCTGCATATTCATCTTCAACCCCACTCTTACACTTTCTCGGTTAAGGTCCTCAATCATTTGCTGTAATTCATCCCCACTGTTGTTGAATAGGACAATGCCATCTGCAAACCGAAGGTTGCCGAAATATTTGCCATTGATCCTCACTCCTAAGCCTTCCCAGTCTAAGAGCTTGAATACTTCTTCTAAGCATGCAGTGAATAGCATTGGAGAGATTGTCTCCTTGCCTGACCCCTTTCTTGATAGGTATCTTTCTACTTTTCTTGTGGAGAACCAAGGTTGCTCTGCAATCCTTGTAGATATTTGCCAAGATATTCACATATTCCTCCTGTACTCCTTGATTATGCAACACCTCTATGACTGCTGGTATCTCTGCTGAATAAAATGCTTTTTCATCATCTATGAAAGCCATATAGAGAGGTTGATTGTATTCCACAGATTTTTATATTACCCGATTGATGACATGGATATGATCCATTGTAGAATATCCCTTCCTGAAGCCAGCCTGTTCTCTTGGTTGGCTGAAGTCAAGTGTTGCCCTGATTATATTGGCAATTATCTTGGTGAATATTTTATACAATACTGAGTAGTACAATGAGTAGTATATATTATAGAAATGATCTTGGCAAAGCTGCATGTCTGGCACTTGTCTAACTTTTTTTATTAACAGCCTTTAAATAGCACCTGGTGGTTAGTGGATACGATGCAAATTCTAGAACACGACCTCAGAGATTTTCAGCGTGCTGCAGGCACCACTAAATCGAGGTAGTCATGCCGAGGGGCCGCACTGGTTCTCAGCAATTCATGTTTTGCGTAATTTTCGGCGAACAGCAATACTACTGTTTTCTTTTCCCAGTTCTGGCACCGAAAATAACTGTATGTGAGCTTTTTGTGATGTATTCATTTGTATTCCAAATGTAAAATTGTGCACGAGAGCTGCTCCGTATCTACTTGCGCTGAAAGTAGACTTCTTACGTGGTAAATTTTATTGCAGTTCTTTAATTAGCATAGGACACACAAACCATGTGCAACATTTTACTGCAGCAGCATGTTAGGAGCTTGAAAAAAAGTTTGCTTCGTCTATCTTTGCGGTTTCACTGTGGCTTGAATTGTCATTATCATGCCTCAGTCATCATTTTTGACTCGGCGGTCATTGTTGTGAACAGTTGCTCATTTTGTATGGAACTGAGTTTTGCTCAGCCTGGCGTAGTTGGTGCTGTAAAGGAGTTCAGAGTTGCAAAAAATAATTCAACTATTTTCGAAATTTAGGATCTCAAATGTCCTGTAAGAAGAAAAAATTCTGCATGCAATAAACATTTTAATCTTTTAGAGTGAATTGGTGTGATCGAGGGCCATTCACCTTATGGTCTCCAAATGGATGCATGAGGCAAGGTGTGCGCATGGGGTGCGTAATTTGCACCACACCTGCGCCAACCGTTCCTTTATATATTTATTACTATTATGTTTTTGTCGTAACGGAGAAACAAGATGCCTAGCGCCCCAAATCGTCTATTCAGTCTCCAAATTGCAGTTGTTGCCTCTTGACACTTGTGGCTTACCATAGTCGTAAGTGTGAATTACCATTCTCGCCGCAGTTGAAAAAAATACCGTTGCCTGTCGTGACCGCCTAATTCGCACTAATAAGTTCAGCTACGAGCACGTCTGCCTCGACACCATGTCTCGCAAATGGTGATGCCGGCATTGAGACATGTGCCCTGCCACAAACTGCGTTGCTGTCCACCTCAAGGAGTGAGAGCACACATGGAACATTTGCTTATGTTACATACAAATGGCTGGCAGCATGCGCGAAAACGGGTGAGCTTGCACGAAGCTTCACGCACTGACACAGACGTGTATAAATCGTCATTCCACAAGTTTGATTACTATCGTTATATCACTACGACTATTGTGTCTGCCGTGCAAGCCTAAGACCAAGGGCCCCCGTGTGTGCTGTACCAACATGCTTTCATTTCGTGAAGGACTCAATTTGTATTGACATGAAGTCTGCTAGTAAATTGCAGTTTTGTTCAACGCAGGCAAATCATAAGCGCTCATAGCTGTGCTGTGTGAACTCACACGAAATTGCACGTGCGAAACTGAATGGAGGAGGATATAGGGAGTGCAGCGGTGACGTGACATGCACTGTTCAAACAATTAAGGGTGGTATTTTCATGTGAGTGCATGTGTGACCAGCAACGTAGTGGAGTACTGCATTAATGAGTGTTTGATGCTAGTGTGTAGGGTAGAACTCAGAGTGGCTTTCACTTAACTTGCGAATGGCTTCTGAAGCCGCCTCTCATTGAATCAAAACAGAACTGCAGATGCCCATACTTTACGAAACAGTGCTAAAACAGACGAGGGCGAAGAACGGTAGGCACACACATGTCCTTTTCATCCTTGTCTGTTTTAGCGCTGTTTTGTCAAGTGTGAACTTTCCCTAACTAGCCCAAGTGGCCCGCCATCCGGTAGGCGCACATATCTCAGATAAGTTAACAGGAATGTGTGAGTGCGTGGCCATCGATAACAGGAGCATATGCATTATCGGCAAGGGTACACGAATGAGCTGTGCCAGCTGGTCAAAAGCAATGGGCCATGGACACACCCTCGTCGATATTGCAGGTGGTTATCACGAGACGTTGCTGTAGGCATCGACAGCCACACACTTAAGAGTTCCTGTTAACATATCTGAGGTCGCGCAAAATCATATCGCGATGTTCCCTTTTTTTTTTTTTTTTTTCTAACAATGAGCTCAGTTTCAGCTGGATGAAGGCGTGCTGTTGAGTTTCTCCTGTACACGATTTGCAGTGAACCCCGATTGCACAACTTTACTTAAGATGTATGATCAGACATATTCAAATCTACTAATGTTTTTATGCTGTAAAATAATTTGGCTGGGAAAATACGTGGAGTCCGACCCATCGCTAATTGAACTTAATCCTCTGGGATATCCTAGGCGTATGCATGGGGGGGGGGGGGGGGGGGGTGCATGTGCATATATATACCTATTCTCACTGGAGAACATGGCAATACTGCTATAGCTAAAGTAAATACTTGTGCGGGAAAATGTGTGCCTACTAGCTGCTCCAAAAGTTGACTTGCTGCTCCCGAGTGAGGTTATAGCTGCTCTAAAAGGTGCTCCAAAGTGGCTTGAACCAATCGCATCACTAAAAGAAATAGCACTATTTTCCACTGAATGTGTACAAATAAAGTTTGTTTCCCCCTCCTTAAATTTCGGCCTTTGGCATCATCCTTTGCAAAGAAGTTTTTGAGAAGAATTTATCAATTTCGGCTTTCCTGTCGCAGCTCTTTAAGCATAATTTTCCTCGGATTTATTTCACAACTCTACTTTATTTCACACTTAGCAAAAGCAATGCAGATAGAGCAGTCATGGAAGTCTTGGTGGGAGCATTTCTTAGTGCAGTTTTATATATCGGTGATGCTTTCTGCAGAATCACAGCTTCGTATGTTATAGCGACAACTTGTGGATGCAGGGTTGCATCAAATCGCATGTTTCTGCACGTTTGTGCTGCATGCATGCTACGCACTATGTTTTGGTCATGAGCACAAGTGGCGTGCTGTGGTCGTCTGGTCGTAGAAACATGTCATTCTGCTCGTTCGGTGCTAAATAGATTCAGACGTTCCATGTAAAGCCTCCCGTATCATAATCACGTCATATTTTGCTACATAAATGTATGAGACTTTATGTTGCAACAAATTACGTGACGCATACCTAAGTCTTTCTTTCATGTGTGGCACACTATTCTTTGGTTGCAAATGCAGGCAGTGAGAGCAGTATTTCTAGCCTTCGAAGAATTGCCTTCCATCTATGAAATGAAGGATAGGTTTAACTTTACCGACCTCTGATCTCTTGTCGATAGATTCATTTCGCTTGGGTGCCAGCTGAAGGACTTTTTCTGTAAGCCCTTAAGTTAATTTGTGCAGCTGGAAGGTTGTGGGGCACGGGGTTCCGATCGTGGTGCGCTCTTTTTGTGCTATGAACTCGCCTTCTACATTCATTGAGTCTCCTGATGTCGTCTTTCTTGTTGTTTATTTCTTGTATGAAGGTTGTTGTGTGGCTAATTTCCCTCATGGATATGAGCCATGTCTTGAGGTCATGAGAACAACAGTGGTAGTATGCGCTGTGACCAAGGCACACAGCTTTTCACGGACAGTTGAAGAGAAGTGGAAACCGTGGAAACCCGCTGTGGTTGCTTAGTGGCTGTGGTGTTGGGCTGCTAAGCACGGGATCAAATCCCGACGGCGGCGTCTGCATTTCGATGGGACGAAATGCGAAAAAAACCACTGTACTTAGATTTAGGTGCATGTGAAAGAACCCCAGGTGGTCCAAATTATTCCGGAGTCCCCCCCTATGGCGTGCCTCATAACCAGGTCGTGGTTTTGGCACGTAAAAACCCTTAATTCAATTTTTTTTAGAAGTGGAATGCAAAAAAAAAAAATATTCACAAATACAAGCATGTAAGCAGGGCCATCTTTAGGCTCCTTGAAATTTGCCCTTAACCATGCTTGCTTGAAGTCCTCAATTGGTTTCGATATCTTGAGCTAAATATTCTGCACAGGCTCGTAAAAAATCTGAATCGTGGCTGCTGAGTTTGCAGCATGGCGAATTAAATTACTTATATTCCTGGTGCTTTTGTTCGAAAAGCAGCAGCACACGGAAAGCAATATTGCAGGAATTGCAGGTGCTTAGAGTGGTACTGCATAGAAGCACGAAGTCTGTTTATTGCACCATTATGGCGTGTATATAATGCTTGATTTGCATATATTAGGCAGAACAAAAAAAAAGTTTTCTGTGAAGAAAACAAAAGTGAAAGTTGCCTTTTATCATATTTCACACCCGAACTGCAGTGCCGATTACATCAATGTAGTGTCTCAGACTAGCCAACGCTCTTATGTAGCCGCCCTGGCACAGAGCCTTGTACAAAGGCCTGCATTAACTGATGGATTAGATTGCATTTTCACTTATGAGGCTGCTTTTATGCAGGAACAACTTTCAGAAAGGTGCCAGCTTTTGTCTGCTGATTTTCGAACACAGAACAATATTTATTTGGGATGTGTTGATCCAGTTAGATGGATGCTTGGGAAATCCCTGCGAAGCCATTTTAAATTTGCGTTTTCTTCCTAAGCCTAAGATAATGGCAAGACTCACTTTTTTTTTTCTATTTTTTGGGCGCTTGTGTTGCTCAATAGCAACCACAGACTTGATAGAGCAGCCTAATTTGCTTTTCACACTACCTTAGAAATATTTCAATATACATTGTCAAGGGAAGCAGTGGACTCATTGTATTAGTAACAGATCTGTTAACCGGTTATGCAAGTCCGGTTACATACATACACGAAAGTGGGAAGATTGTCAGTGGCAAGTGCAGCTATGAAATTTACATTTAGATGGGTAATCATTTGGGCATAAGTACTTATCAGTTTCTTTTGTTTCTCTTTTTATCTATACTTTATGGAGCACCTCTTGCCTACTGTTGGGAGAATGATTGACCATGACGCGCGCCGCGGTCTGAGCTCTCGTGTGCGCTCTTGGAACACCCAGTGGTCAGAGCTAGCATGATTTCGTGAGAAGAGGATAAAAGCCTGGATGATGCAATTTCGGTGTCTTTCTTGAAGGCCGCGGCCAAATCTGAGAACCCATGATGCTACCGCATTTAGGATACTTAAAATGCCTACAGCATTACGAGGTAGTTGGGGGCTCATTGTTTTTCATTCATCCCACTATCACGCCATTTTTACTAATGAATTATAGTCAGTGAGCAGGCGATTGTAATTCATGGAACTCTGTCGTACTATGCCGTGATGAGCGGCTGGTATCAGCCAATCTGGGAGTGTGCAACAGATATGAAACTCAACATTCGAAATGCCGTGTGGACGTTGCTGCGTAAGGGGCTTGGGGACCGTTGCAAACACGCTTGCTATCTAGACCCGAAATTGTCGTGCGGTCTATTCGTCAACGAACAATTTTTTGTGGTTGGTTCAGCTCGAAGCGAGTCCAGTGGCCTTGCTCAGAACGCAGCTCAAGCTGTTTAATCTAGAGCCTGCCGTAAATGCATGCGCAAATGCCACAGCTGTATTGAGCAGCATTCCATTGTATCGTGCTGAGGCCATGTGCGTCGCATTTGATACCCAGGCCAGCTGTGCGGCAGGTGGCCTTTGCTGTGTGCCAGCGCTTTGCAACAAACACTTCAGCTGCGCACAAGCTGTGTGGCTTGCCAACCGCACGTCTGGAAGCCTGGAAGCTTCCTGATGATGTGTTTAGGGTGACAGTAATGGCAGTTTCTAGGTGCTTGCATTGCTTGAATGAATTAAAGGTAGAGCGCTGCTGAAGGGAATGAGCTTCCATGGTCCTCTGTGCGGACCTGTGTCCCATCTCTGCACGTGTCTTCTATTACAAGTTATCCCCTTCAGTCGTGAATTTCATGAATTTTTTTTTTTTTTTCAGTTTTGAACCTAACCTCCAATTTTCATATTCAAATACATGTCAGATGCAGAAATGCTTTTGGCAACAACCGCTGGACCGATTTGAATGAGACTTGTTGAATTTGACAGAGATAGTTAAAAATGCTAGTGGCTCTAGGAAGCAGAATTTCTGTTTAGGACCTCGGATTTTTTATATTTGTAATTCCAGAAAGCTGGTAAGTTTAAAATAAAATGAAGTACTAAGTCTTTAAATTCGTAACTGCACCGAAAACGGATATCACAGTTCTGTAAACGGCATATGTTAGAGCATATAAAAGGGGCAAATTTTACGTATGAACTTGCAGCTTATCAAAATTTGTGTAATGTTTACAAGGGTTTTACAACAGTCCTACTCAACAATTTGTGGTATATTTCAAAATAGTGTAAAGTACATCAATTTTGTCCACCTTAGATTTATTATTAGGTGCAGTTAACAGAATTGGGTTATTGTTTGTTATTGCTGAGTTAGAGTTGTAAACTTGATCCTCAAGTTTATTTTTTTTAATTTTGAAAATGTTAACATTTTGTTATATTGGGAGCCTAAATAAAAATCTGCTTCCAACAGTTGCTGGTTCTTTTAAATGTAACAAACCTCGGTCAAATTCTGTGCCGTGATTGCTGAGAAAAACAATTTCTCCATTTCAATGTATTTAGATACGAACCACTGAGCTAAAGCTTCCTCTTAAGACTTCAAAGTTTATATTTTCCCGTAAACATGACACAGACTTTGCAGAGGAGAAAGTTGAATCACTAACATAAATATTTCTTGTATCGGGCCAGTCATAATTACAAAAATTGATTACGGGATGCATTATATAAAATGGAAAGAACTGAAATATTAAAAAAAAAATAGACAGGCTGATTGTTATTGAGGTGAGGGCCCCATAATGCAAGAGAGGACCTTAATTAAACTTATGCAGTCACGCACAATTGCCTATTTGTGGTCGTTCCAGTCGGGAGCCATTTTGCCTGTTTGGACGCCACGCAGAAAAAGCACTCTAGTAAATGTATGCATGTTAAGTGACTTAGTTATGATAATTTACTTGTTCCTGAATCTCCCAATAGTGCTTTAGCACTGCATGGTAGTGCTCGAAGCTCTCTACTGCGTGGAGGCCAGGATTTGCACTGCGGGTCTCTAGGTTCCTTTAGTCGCCGTCCTCGAAAGTGCGCTCATACGACGACACTTGCTGACCATCCGAAGGTGAAATGTTTTGCATCCACAGCACTAAAGTCGCCTTCCGATTCACGGAACTTGTGAGAATTTCATCCATGAAATGCACACACAGAAAACGCCACGATCCTTTCGGCGCTTCATGGCACATATCGTGCAAAACTCTTTTCACGCATGAAGGAAGGGAGAAAAAGTGCTGCTCTCAACTGGAGAAGTTGTGAAGTGCACCTATTACTTCAAAAAGCTGTCAAAAGCTGGCGCTACCAACGCAAATAACCGGCGAGCTCGAGCACACGTACATGGGGGGCGCTACCCAACATCTGGCCGGAATGGATATTTTCGCGTGTCGGGTGAGCCTCGACGCATGACTGCATAAGTTTAAGAGCAGTGACACAGGGCAACTCATAGATCTTCTTACCAAATTCGGTAGTGCACTCCTTAAGTTACAATATTTTGCATTACTGTCCGTTCTAAAGAGAGTTATGGCATTGTTTTTTGTCAGCACAGAGTTATACGTTAACATTTTTGTTGTGACAACAACATGTAGGCGCTGTGACTGAAAGGGTATTTGCAGTCTGGCAAACCGAATGGTGTTATGCTCTGCATGTTTGTGTTGATTGTATGATGGCCAGCATCTTTTTGTGAAGCTGCGACTGTTTTACGCCTGTGTTTTACACCTAACCTAAAGAGAACCGAAATGCAAATTAGTTGCAGGTCAGCGTGTACATTTGGCCACAAAAGCTTACGGTACACAAGTTTCATGACGAATGTGAATATCGTTTCCAGGTTTTGCACGAATCCAGCTTTTTTTTACAATTTCTTTGTCCTGTATGTTTTCGTAGTCGACTTAAGCTGGGAATACTCCATGTGATAAAATGCTTGAGCCTTCTGGCTGAAGGAATAGAAGTTTTTTTCCTCCTTTGTTAGTGTCATTAGCATAGTAGGTGTCCGTCCATTTTGTTGGCATAATCTCGGATATTGAAGCAGCGGAACGATCTAAGCCGAATTATAATTTGGTCTAGAGAACTATTAAGGAAGGCGGAACATCTATAAACAAGTTCAGTTTGTTTCAGTCAGTCATAAAATGGTTAATGTGTAGGTCCTGTATGTTGTTTTTGTAATTCAGGGGAACTTGTAAATTAAGTGGCGCAATTCTCACATTTTTTTGAACGGGTGGATGTTAGGAAAATATTCACCATCTTCTGCCAAACATAAATAGAAGTGCAAAAAATTCAAGGGCATTTTACTTTCAGCAGGCGCGTGAGTTAATGGTGCTGATAATTTGAGTGACCACACTTTTTTTGTCTGCAGTTCATGCTGCAACGTTGCTTTTGTTGCTGAGATGTTTGATGTGCTCACACTTCTCGGATATGCACTCTGCATTGCTTTGCTGCAGAGCTGAATGTTGGTGCGTCTAATTACTGTGTAAGGCCACTCGTAGTATGGATTATCCAGTAGTAAGCAGTATGAATGTGATCAGTTTAGGCGTAATCGAGTCACGTTAGTGTCCCTGTACTGCTTAAATTTATGAGGTGTAACATGCGATAGTATGAATTCTTCTATACTTTCTTTTCTTTTCAGTGTTGCTTTTTCAAGTGATAAAGCGATGTTAAGCCAAAATTGAGCTACTCGTCAGACTTTGTTCATATTCTTGCGACCACAATTTACCAACATAGCATGGTCCAATTTAATTCGTCATAGGTTCCTTTACTTACAGCGGAAACTAGAGTTCTTAGTCTTTTTTTTTTTTTTTTCATCGGCTACCCCTTATGAGTGAAATCTCTTCCACTCAACCGGCACAGAATAATTGCTGGAGTTTTAGCGAAGACTGGTTTCAGCCAACCTCTCCTGCAGTCTTGCAAGTTTGCCAGATGTGGTTCGTCTGTACTTTTGGAGGAAGGCAGAATAAATGCTGGATTAGGAAGCTCCAGCTCGAGTCAAACTGGTTTTCTTACTGGCTTTCACGTCTAGTGCAAAAAAAAAAAATGCTTTTGAAGACAACTTCTGTGCAAATTTGGATGATATTTCATTTGTGTGCTTGAAGGAGCACTGACACAAAAATTATCTTGCTTTCTTTGCTTTTACGGAGCTCTTTCCTTGCTTGTCAGGAATCTGCCAACAATGCACTGGATTTTTAATGTTTGAGCATGTAACAGATTATTAATGACGTCTTTTGTTGCGACAGATTTGCCCTTTCTGCTCTGGATTTTATCACTGGACTACATTTGATCTTTTCTGCATTGAACGACAAGACAAAAAAAATATTGGTGGAGTTTTTCGCAGCATATCAAAGGCTTTTTTCATGAATTGCGAACAATGTACATGTAGCAGACATTGTATGGCTCTTCAGACTTTTAATTTGCAATAATGGTCCAAAGAATGCCATTTTGACTTTTTGTGTTGCCCAAGGCAGGTGACATGCCTTAGGCAGCAGACTTTGAAGGAACAGCGGAGACCTAGCCTCAGCAGGATGTAGTGCATGGACATTTGCAACATCAAGTACGGAAGAGTTGTGTGAATAAAGTTGCTAGCACCCAAAGTTTTCAAATTAGTTTTGGTTATTATTTTTCTCCCTCCTGAATATTTATTGCAAATCATCATAATTCCTGCAAGAATCGTCGCACCATAAAGGGCTCAAAGCATACTCAAAGGGCAGCAAGGCCTTGAGCTTGAAGGAAGTGACCTCGTTGCACCTCGTACATTGTGGTGGCTGCGTGGTATCCTAAACAACCTATCACGAGGGGTCACATGGTTCTCAAAATTCCCACTGGCATTCCGGAAACCACAAGCAGGGTGCCTTGGATCGTAGTGTCTACGATCTGGGAAAGCCTGTAATTTTCAGGGAATTTTCACCCATGCTGCGTTGAAACGGGCAAATTGGTACCTATATATACAGGGGTAATGGCGAAGCTAGTGGTGAGAGAAAGAGAAGGGAAAGCAACTTTATTTGACCCGTTTTACAAAAGAGGGCTTAATTGTCGGAGTCATCAGGGAGGTAGTGGCCGAATACTGCACCAGGGAGGCCAATTCCTGTTCTGGTGAGGGAGTGACTTTGATGAAGCTTAGTGGGCCTGCCTAGTTTGGTTGCACCTGAACTAGTATAGCCCCACTATATGTATTTTTTTTTCTTTGCCGGTGTCAGGCACCACTCCATGCCTGAAAATGTAGTGGAATGGAGCAGGATTCGAACTTACGACCTTCAGATTTGAAGTCGGGTGTTCTACCTCTACTCCACGCCACCACTCTTGAAAAGCTTGCGGCCCTTTATACGCAATGCCTCACAACTTCAAGTGTACCAGAGAGCTGGAAGAACGCCAACATTATACTTATCCATAAGAAGGGAGACGTTAAAGAATTGAAGAATTATAGACCCATTAGCTTGCTTTCAGTATTGTATAAAATATTCACCAAGATAATTTCCAATAGAATCAGGACAACACTTAACTTCAGTCAACCAAGAGAACAGGCTGGTTTCAGGAAGGGATATTCTACGATGGACCATATCCATGCCATCAATCAGGTAATTGAGAAATCTGCGGAGTACAATCAACCTCTCTATATGGCTTTCATAGATTATGAAAAGGCATTCGATTCAGTAGAGATACGAGCAGTCATAGAGGCATTGCGTAATCAAGGAGTAGAGGAGGCATACGTGAATATCTTAGCAAATATCTACAAGGATTCCACAGCTACCTTGGTTCTCCACAAGAAAAGTAGAAAGATACCTATCAAGAAAGGCGTCAGGCAAGGAGACACAATCTCTCCAATGCTATTCACTGCATGCTTAGAAGAAGTATTCAAGCTCTTAGACTGGGAAGGATTAGGAGTGAGGATCGACAGCGAATATCTCAGCAACCTTCGGTTTGCAGATGACATTGTCCTATTGAGCAACAATGGAGAGGAATTACAACAAATGATTGAGGACCTTCATCGAGAAAGTGCAAGAATTGGGTTGAAAATGAATATGCAGAAGACAAAGATAATGTTCAATAGCCTGGCAAGGGAACAAGAATTCAGGATCGCCAGTCAGCCTCTAGAGTCTGTAAAGGAATATGTTTATCTAGGTCAATTACTCACAGGGGACCCTGATCATGAGAAAGAAATTTACAGAAGAATAAAATTGGGTTGGAGTGCATACGGCAGGCATTGCCAAATCCTGACTGGGAGCTTACCACTGTCGTTGAAAAGAAAATTGTACAATCATTGCATACTACCGGTGCTAACATATGGGGCAGAAACTTTGAGGTTAACAAAGAAGCTCGAGAACAAGTTAAGGACCGCACAAAGAGCGATGGAACGAAAAATCGTAGGAGTAACGTTAAGAGACAGGAAGAGAGCGGTGTGGATCAGAGAACAAACGGGGGTAGACAATATTCTAGTTGACATTAAGCGGAAGAAATGGAGCTGGGCAGGCCATGTAATGCGTAGGATGGATAACCGGTGGACCATTAGGGTTACAGAATGGATACCAAGAGAAGGGAAGCGCAGTCGAGGACGGCAGAAAGTCAGGTGGGATGATGAGGTTAGGAAATTCGCAGGCGCAAGTTGGAATACGCTAGCGCAAGACAGGGGTAATTGGAGATCGCAGGGAGAGGCCTTCGTCCTGCAGTGGATATAAATATAGGCTGATGATGATGATGATGACAAAAGAGGGGGGGGGGTCGAGGACGCTCCAGCCCCTGTCACCTAGGAGACGGCTGAGATATCTTTTATCTCAGCGGCTCTCTCGGCCAGTCCCCACTCTTGCTCGTGGTGGTCTGAGCTGAGCAGCAGGGCTGCCCATTTCCCTTGGTCTTTTATTTGGCGGCCCTCGAATGGTTCTGCCTGGGGACACGCCCACAAGATGTGTGGCAGGTCCACTTTATTATTACATATTTTACATAATTCTGTATAATTTCCGGGATAAAACTGGCTGCAGGACACTGGGCTCGGATACATGTTGTTCTGGAGGAGCCTCCACACCACTGCCTGTTTCTTAGTTAATTTAGGGTGAGCTAGGGGATACCGGGCCCATCCCAGCCGATAGTGATCGGTAATTTCTTTATATGTGACCATTTGATCTCCTCTGGACCCTGGCTGGGCTGGCTCACTTGCTTGGCAGTAAGTCCTCGAGCTACTGTGTGAGCCGCCTCGTTGCCAGGAAGCGAGCAGTGCGCGGGTGCCCAAATGACATGGATCGTCCCGCGCCGTCGCTGGTCACCATATGATTTTAAAATTTTGAGCGCCTCCATGGGAGATACGGCCCCTGGCGAAGTTGAAGACAGTGATCTTTGAGTCACTAATAATGAATTTTGTTTTTGTCGATGCAATTGCCAATGTGATCGCTGCCTCCTCTGCTATTTCAGGGTTGTCTGTGGTGACAGTCCTACTGACGAGGGGCACAGACATACCCACCTGATTGCTTTATTCTGCGGCGTCCACATAGACCACTTCCTCCACGGCCTGATACTTGTGCTCAACATAACGAGCCCTAGCCTCCTGGCGCTCTCTGTGATGCTCCGGGTGCATGTTTTTTGGTACTGGGGGGGACACGTTGATCCTTCCTTATTTGCTTAGGGATGTCTTTCTTAGTTCCGTGCTGTTCTTCATAGTGTACGTGTAGTTTGCTAAGTATGTGTTGTCCCGTTGGACTTTGTGTCAGCCTGTTATATTGAGATATTATGTGCGCCTCTATTAATTCGTCTAAAGTGTTATGACCTAGCTCTAACAGTTTATCATTGGGTGTAGTGAGGGGCACGCCGATCGCTTGCTTATATGCCCTCCTAATGAGGGCTTCAAGCTTCTTCTTTTCTGCGGCTTCAAATGTTAGGTAAGGTGCCACATAGACGATACGGCTAATGACGAAGGCCTGGACCAGGCGAACCAGGTTGGCGTCCCTCATGCCATAGGAGGGAAGTTTAAACGGAACATTTCAATTGAACTAAACGTTTAACAAGGTGGCAACTTCACGAGTGAATCGAGAGTACCAGAGTACTCCAAAAAGCTCTGTCAACAGAAAGCTTCATGATAGATTGTGATAAATAAACCAATCCCTCACCATATGATTTCAGATTGATGTTACATGAACATCAAGGTCACACGAGCATTAAGCAGCAGCATTGCCTCGAGACCAATACTAAGCTCACAGTAGTGCAAAAAAATTTTGGGCTACGTGTTAAATTTGGGTAGTCCGAAAATGAAACGAGAAAAATGAACCTCACGCCATTTTAGCTTTTCTTCAAGTGCTTTTGTCGGTGATGATTACGAGAAAACTAATAGGTAAATCTTTGGTGTTTTGAATATTAGTTCTTCGATTTGAGCACTGAATGGAATAGAGATATGCTCGATTCATTATTCAAAATTTTAGAATGTTGTTACATTTTTACTTTTCTATCGGCCCTTAGCTTTACCACTCTAACATGTGCGACCATCACAGGGGTCTGTACTCTCGCATAAGCACTGTGACAACGATGTGCGTAAATTTTCCCAGTCCAGAAAACTTCTTATCTGCCTTGAACTTGCCATTTCGTCATCATCAGCTGACTGGTGCGTATTTTTTTCTGCTGTTTTACAGATTCGATGGGAGAAGAATATAACGCTAGGAGAGCCTCCTGGGTTTTTGCATTCCTGGTGGTGGTAAGTACCTGCTATTGCTTTTCTGTTAAGGCCCCCTCGATGGAATGGTCATTAGAGAGTTTTAGCTTGTCGTAAATGTATTAGCATTTGCGGAATACCAGTTTACTGGAGAGGTAGGTGTATGGCAGCAACAACGCTGGCAGCGATATCTCGGTGTATGCAACGGGACATTTCTATTCCTTCTATCCTTGCGCAACTCTCTCTGCTCCAATCGGGAGCACATGTAACTCCATGGCTCCAGTAACTCATTAGAAAGTATGTTTTAAGATGCATGGCTTCAGAACGGCAAGGAAGACGAAAAGACGAAAGAACACACGAACACAAGCGCCGACTCACAACTAAGGTTTATTCCACATCACAGAGCAGATTTATACACACACGTGGCCACACACAACGCAAAAAGAACAACCAAAAAACCAGAACACGTTAACCATTCAGGTACAGGATTTCTTTATCCTGTAGCGCAATAGAGGGACAGCTGATACAAGACTGTTTTTGATTCATTCAAAATAAAAACATTCAAAATAAAAAAACTGTCTTGTATCAGACAGTTTTTGTAGCACGTGTGTGTATAAATCTGCTCTGTGATGTGGAATAAACCTTAGTTGGTGAGTCGGCGCTTGTGTTCGTGTGTTCTTTCGTCTTTTCGTCTTCCTTGTTGCGCCGTTCTGAAGCCATGCATCCGTACCAACTCGCCCAATTGTCAGTGCTACTCAATGTGATGTTTTAAGATGTTTTACACTTGGGATATCAATATTAGCTCTGTTTGGCTGGTTGATCTCTGCACCACCAGGTGGCTTCACCGTGAAGGCCGCTCAGGTTCACATCTTCGCCCATCTGTCAAAACGCCCGGTTCTCCTACGTTTACAGAAATACCGGACACACTAAAACTCTAGTGCTAGTGTTTGAACGCGGAATTATACCGTTGAGTGCGAGGGGGCGTGAGTGAATGTGAGTGCTCGTGTGCGGCCGCGAAAGAATGCCGTTGAGTGTTAGAGGGCGTGAGTATGGATGTCAGTGCCTGAACTGGGGTGTGAACGCGGTTGAATACCGTTGATTGCAAGTAGGCGGGATTGAACGCGAATGCTAGTTGAACGCGGATGAATATACCGTTTAGTGCGAGTGGGCGCGAGTGAACGTGAGGGCTAGTGTGAACGCGAAAGATGGCCATTGAGTGCAAGTGAACGTGAGTGCTAGAGCGTGATCGCAGATGAAGACCGTTGAAAGCGAGTGGGCGTGAGTGCTAGTGTGTGGCAACTTTTTATTGCTGTAGATATGCAGCGGACGCTCTCTATTTTGCAAAATTTCCCGCCGGCGACAGAGTAAAACATGGCAGCCGATGACGCCATAGCCTTCGATATCTGTTTTTGTTATTCGGAGGGGGGGGGGGGGGGGGTGCAACCGTCGCTGCCCATGTGTTCGACCAATGGACGAATCGAATTTTTCTCGCATCTCCCAATTCTACGGACGCGACCTCAAATGTCCCGAAAAGTGGCCGCCACTTTTTTTTTTCTTTACGGCCTGTAATGTAACCATGCGAAAAAGCGGCGCGGGAGCAGTTCGTCACCAGCATGCACCGTGAATCGTGTTAGCGGCCGCCGGCACCACCACGAACGCGAGCAGCCGACGGGCGCTGCCATATTGGATTTTCCGGATTGTCCCGCGAGTGCGCTAGGCTTCAGTTAGCTTTGTCAGGTTGTCGAGTGAAGTGCGAATGCCGAACTATTATTTGTTTCCCGAGTTTAGTTGGAACGATTGATGGTACTTTCAAAAGCCAAGAATAAGTACCGCATTTTCCGGTATATAACTCGCACCTTATATAAGACGCACCCCCCCCCCCCCCCCCTCAAAACGGCAGTTTTTCCAGAAAAAGACGATAAGTCGCACCGGTGCATACGCTGTTCGGTAAGCGATTTTAAATAAAAATTCGTGACGTTTCACTCGGTGAACGCGAGTCACGCGAAAGCGTATGTGTCATATACGTATTTCCACTCCTGGCGCATTTCTGCCGTCGTGGCTGCCGCGATGGGCGATAACATCGTCCCCGCGAGCCGTATGGTGTATGTGAGAGTGAAAGTGAGCTTATTCGCGCACAAGGGAGGAAAGCGGGAAGGCGCGCTAGCGCGGAAAGTAGGGGGACGGCTTGTACTTGCGTAGCAACTGCGTAGTTTGCGCAGCGGCGCGTGCTGTATCTTGATAGCGATCTGCAGATACGACGACTTCAGGGTCGGTCGACTCGCGGTCGTCCTGCCGCCGTTTGCGTTGCTACTCCGTCCTTCTCCCACGGCGCTCGGGAACTCGATCACGAGAAGAACCTGGAACCTCGATATCGCGCACAGAAGCCGGAGCAGTTAAGTCAACCAGCGCGCTTCGCGTGGCCGTAACATCGAATCCGATTTTGACGACAGTTTTTCCGGGGAAAAAGACGTACATATGACGCACCGACGGAAAATGCAGGAAAAAAAACCCCGCGTCTTTAACACCGGAAAATATGGTACTTGCAAGTATTCCTGAGGTCATACGCGACCGAGTTTGTGTACTTTGTCACTTCACGGAGTCGTGACAAGTGTGGACTAAGTACCACGAGCGCCGTTTCGCACGGCGGCAACATTTTTTTTTTTTGGGTGGGGGGTGAAATTTTTGACCCCCCCTCGCGCAGAGGTCTCCCGAATTTTCATTTTGCGAGGTTGGTAGGTACGCAAATGCACAGAGATTATAGGGAATAAACATTTTTATGACTTTATATAGATGTAGCGTTTGAAACAAACTGATGCCTATACAATTATTTAGACATGGGCACGATTTTCGAGGCATGATGACACGTTTTGCCGCAGAAGGTCGACCCCCGTCATTTTTGCCTGAGTTTCACTGCCGATTTAAAGGTATAGGAGTAAAATTATGCTTTTACCCATTTAAGGGGTGAACCTTAAATGGGTAAGCTTAAAAATTACGCTTGTTCCTATCATAGTGAGTCGCGGTCTTTCCATCGGCACCATAATCTCTTAACACATTCCGGACGGTTGTCGGTCCCTTTAAGCGCGTCTCTTGCTGCTGCCGAAGGTGCTGGACATACCTTGTTGGAGTGTACGAATATTCTATATAAATGCTTCTTTCTTCTAGAGCATTCTACGTTTGCTCCTTAGAGACCGTGTTTGTTAAAGGTGAACCGCTGTAGATGTATATGCGTTGTCGGGGCTAAGCCTAACGGCGTCTGTAAGTCTTCGAGCCGATTAAATCATCAATGAAGCAACTTTATCGATAATTCACGAGGAATTGGGAAGAATGGGAATGCAGATACCTGCCTTTCCCAGTGTGGTTATCGCCGAATACGGCTTCTGGTGGTGACGAGATTCCGCCCGATTCGAGTTTCTCCGAAAATGCAATAAATAAATAAAGCAATCACCCTGCTGCTTTCCGCGTGCCGCCGCGCTTTTTTTGATGCGCTATACGGTGACAAACGTAACCCGGCGTAGCTCCTTCGTCCTGGTCTAGTTACGACGTGATGGTTTTCACGGAACGGGCACCCAGTTTTTCCTTACATTCTGGCGACCCTCCTTTTATTATTTTTTTTCTCCCGTAATTGTTCTCTGGTTGCGTTGGCACCGCTTTTCGGCGGTCGGGCATGAGCGGTATACATGCGCGGCTGGCAGACGAAACGGGCACACGCCGCGCGCATGCGCCGACGACCTCCGTCAGCGCCTTCGTGTCTCGCCTTCGATACGCGTGAAAAAAAAAGGCGTGACCTGCTTGAGATCTACGCTTCTGTGTCTGGTTGGCTATAGTCTGCCTGCACTTTGGGGGCGAGTATTCTGAGCTCACGTGCCTTGTTTTGAGGAAATTCGCTGGCGGGCTAGTCGGTCGAGCGTAATTTGGATTTACATTGGTCAAACGGGGCGGTGTTTAAGTGACAGGTTGCGTGAACACCGATGCCAGTGGGGTCTGCGGCAAGCGCCGGGACATCTCTCCTCGCACGGCACTATATGCGAGTGGGAACCAATTTTCGACAGGACGGATATGGTGCGTAAGTCCAGGCAACCAAAGAAACCGGGAGGTCGATGCTTGTGCTGTTAACGTTGACCCTCATGGCACATGTGTCGGCGCACGTTCATTAGCTCTGAGAAGAAACGGGATTAGCTTTATTCGGCGACCATCGATGGCGTCGGTAGGCTCGGGAAGTCGCATTTGCGCGTGCGATGTGTGCACACATATATGCTAAAGTTTCTGAAAAAGAAACAGGTGTGCTTGGCTTTTGTGTACTTGCTACAGTCTGGACCCGTCGTGTTATTTTGCGCGCTAAATTGAGCTTGTTGTGGGAAATTGGGGCATTCAGAGAGACAGCTAGGGACACGAAAGGAGAAAGGCAAGAGGGCTAATACAACAAAAATGTGGCTTGCTAACCTATACTGTGGAGCGGAGGAGCAGAAAAGATTAAATATTAGAGGAGAGAGAGAGAGAGACACACACAACACACGATCGCAGTCGTTCACAGCACAGGATAACAGTTAAAGGGGCCCTGAAACACTTTCCTCACTACTCATAGAATGAATATATATATAATGAAAGTGCGTCGCCTGACAAATCTCCTGTCGCAATTTTTTTTTTCTCCCGAATTCGTCAAGCATAAGCGGAGCTAGGCGTAGTTATCGTACCGATGAGCGGCTCTCTCTCTCTCTCTCTCTCTCCGTTCATCTCCACTAGCGCGCTGAATCTACACAGGGGGGATGACAAGAGGGTGTCATAAACCGCGCTAGAGGGCAAGGTCGCGCCCAATCGTTGAGTGTCTCGGCGGCGAGAGTACTACCTCGAGTAGACCACTTCCCCCCTCTACCACGCTGCCCCTTGTAAAAAGGATAAATAAATTTGTTACTACTACTACTACTACTACTACTACTCGTTGCGGCACCCCGTGGCGGCCCCGATATCTACGCTACGCGGCACGTAGCGAGAGATCGCGCTAGGCGTCTCGCGCGCCTCACGTCCCGCATTTATCGGGACGCGGTTGGCAGCGACTTCAAAGATAAGTTTCGTAAGAATAATTATACTGTATCAACAACGAGATTAGGTCGCACGCCGTGACAATTACAGTGCAGCCAGCAGCCACAGTGTTGCCGGAGCGCTCGAATAAAAGCGACAGTCTGTACTGAATGCGCGGATGCGACAATATCGTAACTTAGAGTAGTGCATTATTTTAGTGTTGCACTTAGAAAGTTCTATTATATTGCGATAGCATTATAGGCGGACCCCCGACTGTTGTACGTATCCGTCTGGCGAAAATACGGGCCGATGACGAAGGCGGTGCAGTTGCACACGCAGATCGCCTTACGGGCACTAAAAGCAAACATTACATTAAAAAGGCCTTCACTGAGGCCCATTGAACGATTTATTTATACGCCAGGGTTCCTGTAAAGCGCCGTCCAGCGAACGTTGCTACAGCAAGAATTTTACGAATGGCTTTAATAGCAGTCGAGATAGACGAAACAGAAATGTTGAGGCAATGTTGCGAGAAGACGAGAGCTACTCACCCGTCGCCTAGCTCGCCCAACGTCCGGATACAATATTCCTGCCCTGCTTTCTCATTGGAGGCAAGAGAGAGAAATGGAAAGACAAGGAGGTTAGCCAGTGTGAATACCGGCTTGCTACCCTGTACTGGGGAAAGGGGTAAAGGGAATAAAAGCTGATAGAAGGACGCATGTGACGCGTACGTCATGATCCCCGCCTCCTGTTTTCATTATTTGGCTCCTTCCCCCGTTTCGCAGCAGGCGGCCGGACTTTCTCCGCTGATCTAATAGAGGGTAGCGCCGTAGGGAGGAGAAGGCTGCCACGGAGGCGGAGCCAGTAGACAAAGTAGGCCAATTGGGGAGAGGGAAAGGCGCCGGTTTCTCTGGACCTCGCTGGTTGGTCGGAGAGGCGCTGACGTCACGTCGTGGCATGACTGCTGCAGAAAAGGAGCAGCATGTGGAAAACTGACGCGAGACTCGGCGTCAACGGCATGACCGCCGTGGAAGGAGAAATGCCGCGCCAACAATTTTCGGATATTTCAGTGGACAGTCATCGGCGACGATCTCCGCATATTTTTTTTTCTTTTTTTTGTTCTCTTGCGCATAGATCTCCCAACCACGGCTGCTAGGCGGCGCTGCTGCGTCATTTGAGAAGCGCCCCAATGTTAAAAGGTGTCTTTGCGGTCGCCTCACAGACTCGCAGACCACGGGTAGAATTTGCGCGAAATACCGATATTTCCCCTGTAAACCAAAGCGTGTTATTGCTTTTACCGCATTTCCGCACTGTCCACTTAACTACGATAATGTTTCTCATCACTTGGTCCTGCAGCGCCTCCTCCCGAAAATGCCAGCATTGAGTGAACGCGCCCGTATGTACGAAGCTTATTGAACTTAATCACTTGAGGGCCACTTGATTTATCACAGGACATGTATCAAAAGAAAGCACGCTAGAAAAAAGAAAAACAAATGCGCGATTTGACTTTGTGTGCCGCACGGCGCTTGTAAATATATGTGAATTTCTTTAAAATAAGCAATTTCACGGGCTGTTCTTAGTGTTTCTAGTTTTCGAGGCTGTTGTGGCACTGAGCGACACATTACTGTGTACCAGGCTTACGGGAGGACGAGGCCACACGCTTGCCCAAGTGTAAACGCAAACACCGGTAGCACGCGCACGGCCGCTGGATGAAATCGCACACCGTGTCATGCCGCGGCCGTGGCACGCATCCAGCGGCCGTGGCACCCGCTCCAACGCAAGCGGACGCGCGGTTGCTCCGACGGGAAAAGAAGCGACCGGCGACTTTGGAATCTGTCCGCTAGGGGAGCAATCGGCGCTGGTGTCGCGGGTGGAAACTTGAGGTTGTCTGGTTTAGGCAGTTTTGCACGCTCTGTTTCAAGGAAATCCCCGTTGATTTGCAGGAAAAAAAGTACCTAACCCTTTGCGCAGTCCGGTGCGTACAACCGAAGTTCCTTCCAGAACGTGTGATACGAATTCAAATGTTCTGGCCCTTGGACGTGAAAGAGCCATTGGAGTTGCCCTTTAGAGAATTCTCTCGGGTACGGTGGCGCCAGTTTGCCTCTAGGCAGTGTTGTAAGAAACTCCGTGCGAATCCACAATGCAGGATAATTCGCACTGTATTAAAATGCGGGAGAAATGAACTTGTTTATTGTCTGTGGTGACTTTTGGCGTGCCTGCTGAAGAGCAGCCTTGTAATAACGAACTGCCGTCTCTCGCTCCGCAGCGTGTTTTGGGACCTGTACTGCGCGGCGCCTGAGCGAAGGGACACGTGCGAGCACTCCAGCGAAGCCAAGGCCTTCCACGACTATGTGAGTACCTCTTACGGGGACCCGCGCCTTTCTAAGTGTTACGCTGTCGACGTTGCACGTAATTTTGACTCACAGCCATGCACTCTACAAGAAAAGTGACGAATAAGTCCCAAAGAATTTTACACCCTTACGAATGCACGTTTGTCTCATGGCTAACACTGCCCTTACTCTTAAGGTTGTGAAAATGTACACTTTATACCGCGGTGGACTCGGAAGTGCAGCTGCGATTAGAGAAGCGGTAGTTGAAAACCGTATTCTTGCCACCGCTGGACACGAGAGTTTGACGGCAATACATATTTACTTCACGCAGTTTTCGCGTCGTCTGTCGCAACTATCATTATGTTTGCTTGACACAAAAGTTCACAGAAAACTTCCATCGACGACTAGTTACCACTTAAATGTGACGTGTTAGCCATGAGACAAACCAGTCACCCGTTATACGCCCATAAGAGCGTTAAAATGCGCTTAGTTTGTGGCGCCGTCTTACGGCGCAGAGTTTACCAGACGGGACGCAGCTGGCGTTGCAATGACGAGCCATACTCTACCTGGTTGCTGGCGCATATAGCATCGGCCTTGTGTATAGAGCGTCGGCGTATTAACATTGGAAGGACAATACGGAATAACTCAAGCTGCGCTTTAAAATGGCGGACTTAAGTTCCTGCACGATCTCGTGCCACGAGCCCTGAAGGAGAGTTCGGGCTCTGCGCATGCGTAACGCACTTGCACGAGGGAAAAGTTACTACAAGACATTTTAAACCACATGAAAAAAAAAAAGAGGCCTAGTTTCTGACACTGTATACAAAGAGCAGCGTCCGTGCAAGATTTTACGCCCGAAATGCCAGTGGATGCGTGACGAAAAGCTAGCAAAAAAAAAAAAAAAAAATCGACGTTCTTGATTACACGACTTTCCGGTTGCCGGAAATGACGCAGAACCCGGAACTTTGAGAACCAGCGCGGCTTCTCGGCATGACCTCCCGATATTAAACGGCGCTTGCGGCACGCTGAAAATCTGCGAGGCCATGGCCTGGGATTTGCGTCATGTCCTCTAGCCACCATTTGCGTGCGTCGTCGTAGGTGCCATTTAAAGGGTGTTCGTTAATTAATTTAGACAACTACCAACCATAAAACTTTGCTTCGGTAGTACGTGTGAATTTATAACCAATATAGCCTACAGTCCTAAAGAAAGCTTCCACCCTTTGGGGCTTATGTAGTCCCACACCGATAATCGTCATCTGCCTTGCTTGCGTTTCCTTTCTAGAAAACTCAGCGATCAAAATGCTATCTCACGCTGATAACGTGACCTGGAAGTACCGGACGCGCAGCGTTAAAGAAAGGAAGTGCGGGCAAGATCATAGATGACGGTTATCGTTGTGAGACAAGATAAGCCCCAAAGGGTGCAAACATCCTTTAGGAGTGTAAGCGAAATTTAATTGCAGTTGACAAAGGTCGTAAATGAAGGCTTTAATGGGACACTGCGAAGAAAATTCACTTGCGCTGTAAGTAAATTACCCTTCTGCAATGCAAATAAAAAGATAAGGAAGAAGGAAAAACCGCTCTTGCCACGAAATAAGCTCAGCCAGAAAACGCGCGAAACCGTAATAAGGGTGTCGATGCCGCCTTGGTAGTTTCCCGCACTAGTTGGATTCTGACTGTGACCCAGCTCGGGCCTAGTGAAATTTTTGTCGGTAAAGATGGACTAACAGTGCATTCTAGGAGAGCCAGAAAGACGAAGCTAGCAAGTTTCGAGAACATTTTACAGAGCCGTAATGCCCCAAACACGGATGTACACACTTCGAAATCTGTGACGTCACTCTCGCGTACCAGCACTCGGGTGTCGGCGCGAAATTCGAAAAATGGTACTTTGATCCTCATTCTCATGGCTATGTCGCCGAGAAATTAATGAAAGTAGAAGTCTTTGAAGGCGTACTTTATCGGTTTAAGTTTAAGTAGTATTTTTGGTTTTAGTGACCCTTTCAGGGTGAAGTAGTGATAAAGCGGAATACCCATGTTAATTTGCGACACTGCATGTCGCCGTGTGAGTACGGTGTGAGATACCCCCAACGCGCGTTCGCCGATGTATGTGCCCTCTGTAGCATACTCTCCCTTGTTGCATTGATTTTTCTTCTTCCCCCGTCCGTGATAACCCTGGGCTTCTTTCGGATGTGCCTTTCTTTTTTCTGTGTTGACCTCCTCCCCCCCCTCCCACTCTCTCTAGACGCTTATTATTTGCCTATCTATTTCCTCGGGATTCTCGGCGTCGATCTGTCCGCCTATATATATATATATATATATATATATATATATATATATATATATATATATTTGTCTTCTACGCCGAGGGTGTCGTCATCTTGTTCTCGCCCGTATTGTCTCTTGATTTGTCGTCTTTGCCTTTTTCGCGTTCTGTGCCTTTTTACCCTCCCCCTCTGCCGACCCCAACTCTGTGCTCTTATTTTCGTTCTTTCTTTCTGTCTCTCCCGTTTTCTCGTTCTATTTTTATTCTCGCGTCGATCCTCAGTGGCGGGGCTTCGCCGCTGCCCGTTTCCCCTCCCGCTCCATTCCATATCGTCTCTCTCTCTCTCTCGCCGACTGTACTACGCCTTTGCCCTTTGCCGTCGTGATGTTTTTCGGGAAGGCGCGCCCTTTTTATGTGTGTGCGTGTGCGCTTCCTTTCTGTTTTCTTCCCTACTGCCACGCGTGCCCTCTCTCCCCATTTGCCTGAATATTTTTAGGCTGCTTTTCTGGCGCGGAGCTATCGGTTTACCGTTTCTTTCTTTCCCTCTTCATTTTTTTTTGTTTCTGCGCTTCTCCCCTACCCTTGTTATACTGTTCGCTTCTTTCTTGCGTCCGGGAGCTCTTCTTGTTTTGATTCTTTCACGGCGCCCTTTGGCCCTCTTACGTCTATTCATTTTTCTTTTATAGCTGCTCTGCTCCCCAAACCACATTTCTTTCTTTTGCGTGTGTGTGTGTGTCATCACGGTCTCCTTCGCACCCTTCTCCGAACCGAGGTCTCCCTATCGCCCGCTGACCCTTCCTTTCGCCCTCCTACAGGCCCGGATTTTGATTTGTACATTCCTCGCGCAGCGCCGCCGAGGCTCAGCCTCTCGCACCCTGTTTTTCCCGACAACACACTCTCTCACTCTGTTTCATCCTTTCCATCTACGCGCTCCCTCCCTAATGTCTCTGCTGCTGCAGTACGTCGCGGGCTGCGCCAACTCCCGCTTCCCTCTGCTCCCTCTTCTCCCTTTCCCGCCTTTTCGCTCGGTGCCTTCCACCCCGCCTTGTGTTCCATCGGTCTCGTAGCGGTCGCTGCTTCATTTATTCCTTGCAGAGTTTTTGTTCTTTCGTTTCCTTGGCAACCGCGCTTCCTTGGGGCAGCCGTGCGCGCGCTCTCTTCCTTCGCCGGACCGTTGTATGTGTGTGCGTCTTCGTTCCGTTGTCTCTTGCTGTAACTGTTAAGTGCGACGCTACCTGTACCAGGGCGGGCAGCATGTTTGGGCCTCCGGCGACGGCGGTCGTGGCGCTTTAGTCTAAAGGCGGGATATACTAAATCAGCTTAGGCTTATGGAATGTTCTTTCGAAACTCGGTTATTTTTGGTTAATACCGCGTTAAGAGGTTGATTATCGCGAGATAGCGTGAAGGTCTAAGGACCTTTTTTTTCTAATTCTGTCCCGAAACCTCAGCGCCGGCAGTGGCGTGTGACTTCAGGGATTTCAATGTCGCAAAACATACGTCTCCTCACACCAGCACAGGGTAGGGTAAACAATTAGACAAACTTTGACATAATAAACTATTTCACGAATCTCCTCACACCAGCACAGGGTAGGGTAAACAATTAGACAAACTTTGACATAATAAATCTAGTTCACGAAATTTGTTATTTAACCAGTATTTTCGATTGCTCGACGCAAGCTCGCAAAGCTTAATGCATCGGAAACCTCGAAGCAACGAAGTGGACGCCACATCTCGCCCGATGTAACGAAATTTGTGTGCGTGTGAGAGAGAGAGAGAGAAAAATGGGTAAAGGAGTATGTCCCAGGAAACCGGTTGCATTCAAAAAGCCCGGTAATTTGCTTCCCTGTTCCTGCGCTAAACGCATTACTGCGTTAATTTGATGGAATACGTTTTCTTTTTTTCTTTTACGGGACTGCCCGTTGCGGTGTTTGAATGTTGACACGGCGATTCGATGAAATCGAAATCTAGCAGCGGTGGCGTTGCAAGCTGTGCGTCGGCTCTACCAGATCGCGCCAGTTGCTACGTGTGTTGTCTTTGTGCAGCTTGTTTGGTTTGGCGTTGCTGACGGTTCCATTTCACCGCAGTCAACCACTCGTGTCTTGCGACTCGTGTCCGAGCGGTCGTCACGAGTTTACTTAGCTGGTGACGTACCGTGGTGCCGGGTGATCAAGAGGTCCGGGGCGACGTCCAGGAGAAGCAAGAAATGGTTTATTTACAGTACTTACATTTTGAAAGTTTCCAATGTACGAGCACGAACGAGCACACTCACAGCACCGAAGGTCCGCTTTTTAAGCCGTTTCTTTTCCCGCTTTCTCTCGCGGGGAAATCACTGTCGTTGTTCTCGTCCAATCACAATCGCCGAAATGTTTGCAAAATCCCGCCCCCTGACGTTGCACCGTTCCGCCGGATTACGCCTCCAAGGTTGCGCAACCGCCCCCACATACGCGCAACCGTTTGGCGATCCGTTCCCACGGAAATTCTTGCCGTTGGTCCCTTGTAAGAACGATGGGGCTTTTCGTGAAGACCGGCTTGACAGAGAGATAGCCCTTCATGCTAAATTCCACGAAGGGCGGCGTTGTCGTCGTCTTAAGTGAGCTCTTTCGTTTGACTGTCAAGTCCATGACGGAAACAGCGACGACGTCGTTAAACGATGCACAAGACCGATGACTCAGAATTCGTCTCGCCCATCAGCTCTGAGCTGTCGGGCAGCCGAAAATACGAAACATAATGGCTTGCCCATTAGTGTCAGGTGACGCTGGTCTTGTCGCCAGTTCCTCGGCCTTGTGAGGCACCGAAGGGCATGCATTGCATTTCATTGCTTCAGGTCTGTCGGTGCAGCATCCTTTGTCGAAAACAGCCGCCGGGCACAAGTGTGCTAAATGCCAGTCGTAACTAGCCTAGTGCGAGAAGCCCGCGCAGACAACTGACAAATTTTGCGGTCTTGAATAAAGATTGTCTTTCGCACGCATGTGTTAAAAGTGTTTTCGATTTAACGAACTTATCGATTTAACGAATAACTCGTGTGCACAAGGGCAGGATTTCAATTCACGTTTCGATTATTTATTTCACCGCCACGTAGGTATATTATAGCCGAGTTGGTTGCTTGCCAGTTTTGGCTGTTCCGAGTTTGCCTATGTGTACTCAAGGCAGATTTAAAGATATATGCGTGCTACGCCAGCCTCTACGCTTTCGGTGTCTCTGCGAGATTTTCATGAATTTTAGCGTTCTCGGGTTGGTGTAGGTACGAAACCGTCGGACGTCCCTCACGCGGTGACATCTTTGAACCAACTAGTCCAGCAACAAGCGTTTGAATCCACGGGAAGGCGATAGCAGCGCCAATGTTTCCGCTGGTGGAGGATGCTGTGTGTTCAGGGTGCGCACTTTGCTACCTCGTGCCGGCTGTTTTTTTTTTCTCTACTTGATCGAGCCGGCGGCATTGTTTGCGTCGGCGCTGTGACCTTTCGAATGCCGTTTGCCGATATGCGCTCGTAACTTTTTTTTTTCCTCGTAACAGCGACGCCCAAGTTGTGACGTCACCGCCGCAGTCACGTCAAAGCTATTTGTCTCGCCTTCGGCCGCGGCGCGGTTTGTGATTCGGCAGTGCGGCTTCGCGCGGTCTTTCTTCATTTCCTTCTTTCGTTCTTTCTTTCTTTCCTCCTACCCTTTTTCGCCCGTTTTCAGAGGCTTCCCTTCTATTTTTTTCGCCTGCGCGCCATTTTCTCTTCGGCTGCACGGGTCAAGGCCAGCTCTATGTTTAGAGCGCCGCGAGCCCCGGGTTCGTGTCAAGCTGCTCCGAAACGGGACCCTGTCGACGTCAGCACTTCGCTCCTCTGTCCGCGGGTTGTTTGCAACCCAGCGATGTCGCTCTCGTGCGGCTGTAGCTAGCTGTAGCGATGGTGCGATTGCGCAATCTTGACAGTGACACACGTGGCGCTGCAAGAAATCGAAATAAGACTCGGGGGGGGGGGGGGGGGATCCATGGCAGAACTCGCGCGTTGGACTCGACTCCTCCGAGCACCGGTACCGTAGAACTGGGCAGCAGTTGTCCAGAAGCAAAGGCAGCCGCCGTGATCGTGACCTCAGGCTCTGAGACCCCCGGGGACACGTGGTCGTCTTCCCGAATCAAAACGAGGGGAGGCCATCTCCCGCCATCCTGGTGGCAAGAGTGCTTCGCCAGCGTATAGTCGCCGCGTACGCCGGTGCATTGTGTAAGCACAATACACACACACACACACACACACACACACACACACACACACACACACACACACACACACACACACACACACACACACACACACACACACACACACACACACACACACACACACACACACACACACACACACACACACACACACACAATACATGAACGGGAGTGTTTACATAGCGTGCGCCTGCGCAGCCTACGGCGTTACGCATAGCTTGCACGATGGCTCACCGTCGATCAGCCTGGGAAACTGGTGTCATCCTCTAAGAGAGGGAGAGGAAAAAAAAAACAAGGAGAGGAAAGAATTCTTTCGAAGTGGGACACCTTGCAAACTCGCCGGCCACCATTCGTTCGCCGTAAATTGGTGCGGAAAGGTATTAGTTAAAATTTTAGTGAATTAAATTTTGTTAATTATGTAAGAAACCGAGGGGTCGCCGCGGAGCGCACGACCAAGAGGACCAGCTGACTTTTAGAACGGACTATCTAGCAGGCCATACGCCGACCTTACATAGCAGCGTCGGTGGGCGCTACAGGGCCCCCCGCCCAGACACGGCGAAACGACACGACAGCAGCGGACGAGGACAGCTTGAGGAACGATGACACACAGGGGCGACGCCACTAACACACAGCACGACACACAGCCACACACACACACACACAACACGAACACGACACACAACACACTACACACACAGTCACACACACGAACGGTACACACACACGCACACACACGAACAGACACACACAGCACACACTAACAAATGAAGCCGAGGAAGCTGCTTTACAGTAGCGTGACCAGCGCTGCCGCAGCCTACGGCGTTACGCATAGCTTGCACGATGGCTCACCGTCGATCAGCCTGGGAAATTGGTGTCATCCTCTAAGAGAGGGAGAGGAAAAAAAAAAACAAGGAGAGGAAAGAATTCTTTCGAAGTGGGACACCTTGCAAACTCGCCGGCCACCATTCGTGACCGTGAGTTCGCAAGAGGCCGTTTTTCCTTTCGTAAATTGCTACATGTGCCGGAAAGGTATTAGTTAAAATTTTAGTGAATTAAATTTTGTTAATTAGTCCGTTGTGCATATCGATTTCTCGTGCTGTAATAGTCCTCTTTTTCGAGTTAGCTCAGTAAATCGCTTTGTGATGCGTCAGACATCTTTTTTCCCTTTTTTTCTTTAAAACAGCTCGTGTACGGGATGACGGCACTTTAATAGTGTACAGGAAGAAAGCCAGGAGCAAGTGGGGACTGTTTCGAATGATTTTGCTGCGATCTGCGGTTGCGACGGAGAGCCTCCGCTTCGTCTCCTAAGCGATCGCATGAAGTAGCCAACATATTCTCAATAATTTCCAGTCATCAATTAACATACGCCTGGCCTTTAGGCAACTTACAAATTTATTTGCAACATCATTGTGATGGTGCGCCAGTTGCGAAATTTAATTTTTCCCCTTACACGAACTTCTCTCTTAACTGGGTCTCGTCAGTTGTGAAACATCACATATGGTTCAAAAAAGCGCAGTTTCGATTGCGATAGCAACTTAATGAAAAGCTATACGAAGTAAAGATATCAATTTTGTCGGACGTGTAAACTTGTATGCATAGGCATACTAACCAAATGAAAAAAGCATGGTGTCACGCGCGCACAAGCAAACATCAACACATCTCACTCGATGACCGCGGAAACTCGCTGCCAAAACGCTGGAGTGAGCAAATGCGGCAGTTGCAGCCAGCGAATTGACCTTCGGGCTGCGTTTCGCATCAACGCGAACTAAGCCGCGAAAACAGCGCACGGCGGACTGTGACCCCGACGCAGATGGCGTTCAAGATGCAGCGCTCCCCCTCCCCCCTTCCTTTCCCCCGGAGCGTTGCACGCGACGGAAGACGGCGCGCCTCCTTCCCGCTTTCCTCCCTTTCGTGCGCGAGATTGAGCCGCGATCGCCGGCTCACCCTCGCACGCTTTCACTCGCACATACAGAATACGGCGCGCGGCGACGATCTTATCGCTCTTGGACTTTATACTGTACCTCACGGCGACGGCAGAAATGCACCTGGAGTCTCCATAAAATGGCTATCGCAATAAAATGTAAATAAGTTCGCGCCACTCGCCTTCTGCTCACCGCATTTGACACCTTTATTTCTCAACCTTGACGCGTGGTAACAATGTTAATCTTTCCTATACAGCTTCGGAGCGTCCTCACTAGAATTTCCGACCGGCGCTGCCGACGGCGAACTTGGCGCAGTCGCGCGGTAGTGTGACAAGAAACGACCGCTTGCAATCGCGTGCTTTCCCCATGATTCCTCTTTTTATTCTTTTTATGACCAAGTTTCAAGATTTCCATGTTACGTACCCTCCTAATTTCTTTTCTTCCCTCCTTATGCACTTGCTCAGACTGAACAAGAAAGACATCGTGGTTTTCCTTCTTGCCTCATGCGTTTGTGTTCGTCCTTTGCAGGGCTTCGTCAATTCCGGTTACGCCGTCAACGGCATCGCTGCGCACGTGAGTACTCACTTCTGCTGTCTCCCTTGTCGATCCCGCCCATGGCCTCCAAAATTTGCGCGCGTAGATCTCGAAGTCAATGTCCCGCCTAAGGAGCTTCCTATGAACGCCACTAGAGCAAAGTATGGCGCTAGTTGTGTACGGGAAGTTCGAACGCGGCAGTTCAGCCAGAATCTGTAATGATCGCTATGTAGCACACGGATGCACGTGCTCTTCGACCTTAGGTCGTCAAACGACTTTGTCACTCTGAAAAATTTATCATTTCGAACGTAATATCACGCTGTAAGTGCAACTATGCGCAATGATTACACATATGCGCAGTCTTATTGCCTCTATGCGTTTGGAGGGAAAATGTGATATTCCTCGTGGGGCCGGATTTTTTGGACCGGTCGATTATTCGGACCTACTCGCACAGCAGCGAGAACTCGTAGAATCAGAGTACAGCGGCTAGCGAAATTTCGGCCATCGTTACGGGAATATTTCACTAATAAAAATTTAAATGAGAATTTTTGTTTGACTGTGGCGCAGATATCCGTCTATAAACCAGAATGACCGTTATGCCGTCCACAGAAAACAAGTGCTGCAAAGCTTTAGTACACATTCTATGCTTGGCAAGTCTGGTAATCAGTGATTGCATGCATTTGAGAAGAGAGCGCGATTTAACGGGCGAAGCTGCGTCGAGGATATCAGATGCGCTTTAGTGGGAGTCCAGATTTAAGTTTGTCGTCCGAAAAGGTACATTCGCGCCGTCCAAAAATCATAGTTCTGGACCTGTCCTCGTGTTCCAAAGCTGGTCGTATTCCAAAATGTTGCTTCCCTTTCCTTTTAGGTTTCACGCATGAGGCACCCTAAAAACGCTGTTGTGGGGGGAGGGATTCCGAAATTAATCTCAACCACCTGGGGTTCTTTAATGTGTACAATGTAACCAATTCTTAATGTGTACAATGCAACCAAATAAAAGTTTAATTAGACCGGGCAACGTCGTCAAAATCCGGCAACCCGCCTCTCGCCTTTCGCTTCCCCCCCCTTTTTTTTTTTTTGTGGCTTACCAAGCCCTACTATCAAGACAAGATCGGCTTTTCTGGCATTATGGAAATGTCATTTACTAATACTGTTCGAGGTATTTTTAATACTAACACGAGAATAGCAGAGTACAGCTAACGTGGGAAGAGCTGCCAGCTGACGTTTCACAGAGGCTTGGGCCGCCAGGGTTGCCGCCAGGGTTGCCCCAGGTATCGGGCAGGGTTACCCTGTTCGATACCTTTGAATCCAAAGATAGGGGAAAGCCGAATTAATTTGCGGCTGAACAGTGAAATATTGCAGGAGTATTGGCGCATTATAGGTAGTAGGGGACGCACAGAACAAAGAAAACAAATTATATTTTAAAAGACAGTAGTGTTTTGATAGTCGATGTTAAGAGTCTAATGACCAGCAATGGAAAGGTTGTACTAGCTTGATGGCACGAACCCACCGGCTCATTTTTCGTCTTAAAATCCATTCAATTCACGATAGGTTATCGCGTCTTTCTGGCTTTTACTCTACTGCGCTCACGGTTAAACTGACTTTTCGCGATGTTTCAGGAAGGGTAATTTACCCAATTGCGAGTTTCTTAATGAGCATTAAAAAAAGAAAAACTGCTGACAGCTCTTCATGGGCCGATCCTCTCTCTCCGTGTGGTTTCTGTTGGCTGTCTCTGGACGTGGCTGCGAAGCACCCCAGGGCGTTGCGCCGAATCTCTCCCATCCGAACCGGGAAAAAACAAAACAAAGACAGCGGCCCCGCCAGCGTGAGGCGAGAAAACGGGGCACGCCGCCGCCGACGCCGACGCGCGCGCGCGGAGCCGGACTGGTTTCGACGCCCGCCATTCGCCCGTGTCGCCCTCTCCTCGTCTCCCTTCCTCCTATCGTTTTCTTTTTTTAATTTATCCCTCTCTCTTCCACGCTCTCTCTCTCTCCTGCCATCGGCGGGCGGCTCGCGGTGGCTGCGCGATTGTTCTTCCGCGCCCGCTACTACTCTTGTCCACTCTCACCCTCTCTCTTTCTCTCTTTCTTTTTGTCTTTTTCCTTCTGTTTCTCCCCTGGCTCCTTTTTTTTTTTTTTTACTCTCCATGCTGCTGTTTTACTTTTTGTCTTGTTCTCTCCACACCAACTCTCTTCCTTTTTTTTTTATTTATCTCCTCTAACGGGAGCGACTGAGGGAGTTTGCCTATTTGTTCATGCTTGGCCTCCTTTCTTTCTTTTTTTTCTCTCTCTCTCTTTTGTTACCGCCCCGCGTGCTTCCCCTCGCTTCGTGCTACAACGTCTCTCCCCTCGGATCTCTGCGTCGCCCACCGCTATTCTTTTCTTCGTCGTCTTCCTTTCGCGTTTCTTCGTTCTTGCCATCTCTGCCATCGACTTTTTTTTTTTTCTTCTTTCGCTCTCTCTCATCCTCCTCAGCTTCTTTTTGCTGGGTGGTTTCTGTTCGCGACGCTTGTTGCTTGAGTGCGCGCGCGCCGCCTTTTTTCCGTACTCCGTATTTCTGGCGTTTCCTCGCTGTTTGGCCACTGCTTGCTTCCTCTCCGCTCTTTCCGGCCATCGCGATTGGATCGCCTGTTGCGCGTGCCCGCCCGCCCCCTCTGTGTGTGGCTTTTAATCCCTCTCTGTCATTTGCGACTTTGGTGATCCCTGGAAGCCTTATCTGCCGTTCCTCACTTCCTCACTTCCGTGGAATATATTCGATAAGATAAACCGTACTAAGCTGGACAGGTGCTTCCAGGTAGTTCAGTGATGCCCACGGTTCCAAAACTGCCCCGGGTTTGGGCATTGCATTTGCTTACAGGCGTGGCACATAGTTCACGCTGCATCGACCATGCAAGCAAGCTATTGCATCAGCGTGTAGCTTGGAGAAGCAGCCGAAAGTTCTAAGGAAAGTTCGCGTGCCTAAATCTTAGGAGCAGTGAGTCTTGCTTGCCAGCAAGGATGACATCACGGCTCTCGTTATCATGCCATAGCCATACCCGCCAACTCTCCCAAATGTTTTGTATCTGATGTTTACTAATTTGGGCTCCTTTTACATTTTTACGAATGTTGTATCAAGATTTGCGCAAAAATAATTATTTCACAAAAAGGTTTCACTCTTCGGTCTCCGCCCATAAACTAGGGAATATTCTGATAGTGAAAAGATGCCACAAGAGTACCTACTTCGAGCAAGTTTATACAGACAAGTTCCTTAATCAGGGGAAAATCTGCAAAAGTGAAGACGCTTAAAATGTCACTACGATCTAGAAACAAAGTGTCGCTCGACGGTTTCTGCTCTTTCAATTCTAAAGTTCACAGCTCGGCAGCTATGCATAGGTTCTGCCTACAATATTGGAGATCAGGATGCATCCGTTGAAGTTCCCCGTGAAACATGGAAGGTGCAGAACTGCCGCGCCAGAAAGCACTACTTGGAAGGGGGAAAAGAGGGGGAGAAAGGCGATGTCGTCATAGAAGGTCACGCGCAGTCTCGTTGGGATTTCGGGAAAAAACAGGAGAGAAGTGACTTGAACGCTGGACAAAGCAATGGGGTAGGGTAGCTTGTTCAATCGCACAATCACCTTGCAACCTTTCATTGCGATCTACCTCGAATCTTACGAGATGCTCTTCAAAAATTACTTGCTCTAGAAAGCTCACTGGAGGCTGCTTTTCAGCAAGTGTACAACAACACTTCTGAATGTGCCTGGATATGACAAGAGGCAGTGTGTGGGCTCGATTCACAGCAGCCGCCGCACTCTGTTCATGCAGTGCTTTGTTTCCATACAGACGACGCGCGCTACTCTTGCGCCATCTCGTAGTGATCGGGGCCGCAGAGCCCTTCTTGCACGGCACTACGCTTTTCTTCTCACGCTTTCGCCATACCCTCCTCTTCCGCTTTCTTCCTTGCGCTCTCTTTGCTATCGCCCTCTTTCGTCTCCCGCTGCGCTCCGCATTTGCTCTTTCATCCCTCGCTGTGCTTGTTTGCTCTGTTACGCTGAGGGCACCGATGCTCACCGCAGAAAGCGCCTAAGAACTGCACTATCTAAAACGCTTGATGCACATTTAGGAATACCAAGGGGCTTGCAATTACTCTACAGTCCTCCACCACAACATCTCGTACCTGTGTATCTTTGGGACAAGCCCCGTCAGTTGATTAGTAAATCAACCAGTCAAGCGTTTGTAAGGCCCTATGCAGCCAAGGGTGATTCGTCATTGCACTTTGAACGCTTGGCGGTATTCAGTGCAAGTGATCTACCACATTGAGCACGAGTTTGGTTAAACCTGATCTTCATGATTCCTTCCCGCTCCTTCTTTTCGTACATGTTCACCAATTCATGGAACCCTGAAGTGCCAACAGGCCGGTTGTTGCAGCTGTTTGGTCAGTGCTAATGGGAACTTGCTTCACGATGTGCAAAGAAGTGACTGCGAGGGCAGGTTTAATGGCGGGATGAGTGGTGGCACTACCTCCTTTTGCTCCTTGGACTTTCTAGGAAAAGGCTTCTGGATGAACGCTGCACTTTTGGGGATTTAAAAAAAACACCCAAGAATTTTTTTTTGTTGTCAGACATGAGTGGGGAAATAAAGAGATAGACATTTTAAGCAGATCTCAATCTTGGTGGATGGATTGTTGTAATAGAGAAATGCCAAGTTTACGTTTGTGTAGTCGTACTGTTCTTCTCTATGTAGATTTTTTTTTTTTTTCAAGAACTAGACCTTCTGTGCGCATGTTTTTTTCCTGTCATGCTGCTTTGTGGGTGTAGTTCGCTGTCTAGTCACGGCTTTGCACAACCATTTTTCTCTTTGTCACCTACGCGTTTGTGGTGTTGCTGATTAGTTGTATTTCTGCTAATGCATGATCATGAAAATGGAAGCTTGTAGGGCATTTTTTTTTGCCCCAGGTGCGATATGGTCGAACCTCAGAAGAGGTGTACGTGAGACTTTTCCCATGCTCACAACCCCAGTACTTATGAACAAGTGTAGAGGATATGATGAGCTCTGTAGCTCTCTGTTGCCTCAGAACAGAACACCGTAGTTACTTAAATCGAGGCTTACCTATTCATAAAAATGCCAAATGCGAAACTAGAAAGGTCACTCTCGGTATGTTTTTTTTTAAACGGGTTTTTACAGGCTAAAACCACAATCTGATTTTGAGGCACACCGTAGTGGGGGCTTCAGATTAAATTTTTCCACCTGGGGTTCTTTAATGTGCACCCAATGCACAGCACACGGGCATTTTTGCATTTTGCCCCCTCATCGAAATGCGGCTGCGGCGGCCAGGATTTGATCCTGCGACCTCGTGCTTAGCAGTGCACTCTAGGTAGCGGAAACTGGCTTTGCTGCAATTCTCAGGATGGCCTCAGTGTACGGTGAACTTACAGCTAACAGTGAACATGTTGGCGTGAGAAAGCCTCTCGTGTCACGCAAATTGTATGAACGACTTTGAAGACATATGCATTGAAGGAAAAAACTAGATCATGTATATGTGGCTGGTCTTGACACTTATTCTGAATCAGTTTACATTCTGAGGGAGAAAAAGAACTTTTTAACTGTCTTGGTTTTCTGGTGTAGACCTGTATTCAACGCTGCTATAGATTCTTGTGCATCGAGTAAGCTAGAGCACATCTTAGCATATATCTGCTTGCACCATTGTGTGTGTGGCACTGGCATGGTTCAACCTCGGACACAGTGTTTTGTGGTCACTGTGCATTAAGCGACCAGTAATGCCAAATGACAAGTATTCACATTAACTTTTGCAGGATCCATTCCTCACTTTAAACCTTCTGCAGTCAGGTGTCGGCAAGTATTTGACATGCGCGCATGTTAGCGTGCGCCAATGTTTTCTTCGTGCTTGTCGCGACACCTTTCAAAAACTTTTTGAGCTATTATTAATGGAACTCTGCAGTGCCCGTGTAGAAAGGCACCACTTTTTTTAGTGGCCCACTTAAGGAATTCGTGCACGCTTCTTGTAGCATTAAGGATTGCGATAATGGGAATGTTTCTTCCGTCTGCATTTTGCGAGAAGAACTCTCTTGAGTTAAGCGAATGTGAAGATGATTTTAGTGCCGAGGAGAAAAGCATTCCTCGGACGACTGCCGAATATTAGTATCCGGGAGGGCAAATTTTCTGGAAGGAACAAAATTTTCGATTAGTTCACAAGTGGTGTAGCCTGCAGAAACATTGCTTTCAAGACGAACATCCACTTGAATCATCACAATCCTGTGAACTTTCTAGCAGCACAACTGCTGTGTGCTATTACGTCGGTCTTTTTAGACTCTCTCTAGCACTTTGTGCTATATATTGACATAAAGCCTACTGCTGCTGCACACGTGTCTAAAAGTGCAGAATTTTTCATATCTTCCGGAATCATTTGGCACCAAGCAGCAGTATGCACGCTGACGAAGGTTCCGATCAGACTTGTACACGTTACAGAAAAAAAAGTGCCTTATTACAATTACTTAAATCAGAAATTGAATTGATTACAGTTACCAATTACTGCCCCACGAAATTAACTTGGCAATTACTAAAAAATAATCTATTACATTACCGTTACTTTCATGGCAGCTTTTATTAACATTGCACGAATACAGTAAATATATAAAACAATCTGGCTGGGCTCTCTCATTGGGTCATTGCAGCCATTCACATGTTCTTTAACCTCACTAACAAAACAATTGTTTTTCAAAATTTTCATCGCTCATCTGTGTCTTTCTTCTAAAGACATCGGCAGTTACACTGAGAACTCTTTCTGTGTGGGCGTAGAAAGGAATGGTGGTATGTAGTGCATGAACACCTTGCGCACGAGATTGTAGTAGCACAATGCTGCAAGGCTTACGTCCAGGTCCTCTATGAATCGTAGCGCTTCGTTGTTGTTGTTGGAGCTCAGAGAAGACGCTCCTGGTAGGGAAAAGCTAAAAAAGTCGTTCGCAGGTGATTTGCTGGCAACAACTTCCATAGTGGCCATCGGTTGGGAGTCGTAGCAATGCCAGTTTGGGGAAACGCAGTGTACCACTCTACAAGTGTGTACAAGCGGGGAATTTTTTTTCCTGTTCTTCCAGAATCCTTCGGCACCAAGCCCGCTGGGTCAGATGCCACCCAATGAGGGCATGCCCGGTGGACCCATGCCACCGGGTGGATTCTTTCCCGTGAGTACTCCTATCCTTGGTCTTGCGGCTAGCAGGGCTTCTAGTCAGGTGCAGAGGACCTAATGCTGGCTGGTGATGGTGATAACGAAATTTAACCAGAATCATTTGAGGTTTTGAGACACCTTGCTCTCTCTCTCTTTTAACTAGAGCAATGCTCTGCGAGAACTTGCGAATTGTTCCACCTAATGTGCCGCGGTGCCTCATGGTAATGTTGCAGTCTAACTTCATAACATGTGTATAACTTCAGCACCTTCACTATGATTCAAATATTAGCATTATTAGTATTATTATTATTATTGTGCATTATTTCTTGCACGTGTGTGGTGGTGGCCATCGTGGCTGTACTTTTTGTTGCTGCATTTGCAAGCAGTGCTTGCTTCATCAGAGCCTGTCATGTTCTCATAGTGTCTGTCCTTGGATTGTTCTGGCGTATGCACGCTTTTAAATTACAATGCCCATGAGTTTACCAGTCACGATTAACTTTTTTGAAGTTTAAAAGCAGGAATTCCTGCACCTGCGTGGTGTGAGGCGTAACTAGAGTTAATGTAGCTGCACTTTATTCACTGAGCGCATAATGTGAAGCGCATGCGGGCCATGTCTTGCGAAAGGTTTGCCAGAGACCCAGCCTCACGGGGGGTGTTAAACAAAACTTTTTACTGGTGCTGCGCATGCATGCCTAAGCCATTGTGCAGATATGTGCGCTTGCGTCTCCTGTAGTATGTGTACCCGTGCAGTGTGTAGTGTTTTGAGGGCACCATTCGAGGCGCCGCATTGCCGCTTGTGTTGTTGTTGTGACTGGAGAGAAACGAAGGAAATGTCTGAGGCACCCCTTCTTTTTCTCTCTCTCTCTCTTTCTCTCTCTCTCTCTTCCCCTTTGTGTGCTATCGTTTCGTTTTGTTTTCTTTCTCATTTTGCAACCTTCTTTTTTGTTTCTCTTTCCCTCCCGCTCCTTTCTCCTGCTGTCCTCCCCTACTACACACACACTCTCTCTCACGTTGCAACGTTTAAACCAATGGTTGCCTCATGCGTTCATCACGCAACTCGTTCGACTCTCTTAACCCCTTCGGCTCACTCCGCACCTCCTCTCACTCTTCTACCTCACTCTCACAACAACCGCCTTGGGGCATAAATGTTGCTGCTACACGTATCCGCTTCCCTCGCTTGCTGCCTTTGTTTCTCTTGCTGGGCTGCTTTGGGGTGGGTGTATATCGCTGCTGCTTCTATCTGTGGCTGCCCCTAACATTGTGTTATGTGCTCCCCCTGCCTCCCTCCCCCCCCCCTCTCCCAATGTGCTTTCACCTCCTGTGTCTCAAACCTCGAATTGCTAAACCTGTGTTTCTTTAACGTTTTCTTCAACGTTCCTTGTGCGGCTGCTAACCCCCTACCTGAACTTTGATTTCTGCATTTTTTTTTTCTTTCTCGTATGCCATATCGCGCTTCCTTTTCCCGAATTGACTCACCTTCTTGAATGTTGTTCTGGTCGCTTCTGTTGGTTGCCCTGCTTCCCACCCCTCCCTTTCCCCCCACCTCTGTGTTCTTGTGTGTCTACATTTATTGTTTTGCCTCGTCTCTTGGTTCTCTTTGCTCTGTTCCGTGCCGTCTGTACACTTTCGTTGTCCCCACTTTGTTCTCTCCCACTTTTTTTTTTTTCACCTCCACTGCTGCTGCTGCCGCCGCCGCTGTGGTGTTCTCCCCCCCTCCTCCGTCTGTGACCCTCCCGTCCCCCCCACCAGCAGAACTCGCACATGAGGCCCTCGCCGCCACAGCAGCCCGCCAATCAACCGTCCCCTCACCCCCAGCCCCCTCCCCCTCACAGTCAGATGATGCAGAACCAGGTGAGGAACAAACACCCCTCTCTCACGTTGCATCTCTCCTTCTACCCCCCTTCTTCACAGATTTTATTTGTGCCGTCTTTGTTCTTTATTGTTTTTTTCTGCGCCTTTAATGCTTTCGACATGCTCTTTGTGTTCCTTATTGTTTGTTGCCCTTCCAGATTGTTTTTCTTTCTTTTTTTTTCTCTTGTCACTTCTTATTTTGTTGAATGTTGTTTTCCCCTGGACGCTGTGTGGGTGAGCCAAATAATGACTTAGCTGTGGAATAGGCTATGCGAGAAGGGCAGCAGCAGTGTTAACGGGGGCTTGCTCTAGCTTACGCTGTAAAGAAACCTGTGGATTTTGAGTTATGGAAACGTTTCAAGCAGTGGGTTAGAACCACAGCCATGCTCTTGTCGGTTTGCAGCTGAGCCACGTTATGCACCAAGCCGGTCAATAGCTTTCGTACACAAGTACATGCTGACCTTTTGTCACTGCGCGATTCCATGGATCACGGATCATTTCGCAGCATTGTGCTGTCAGTTCGTAGACTCATAGTTGAGGTTGCCTGCTGCATTGATGGAGAGCCTACTCGAAATTTTTCCGTGGTATCTCTGTGTTAGGAAAAAGAACTGCTCTGTGGCTGGCCCCTAAGCAGTAGAGATTACGACCCGGCCGCATGCCACTTGAACTTAGCATTTCACGATGTGCTGCTTTAGGAATCGTAAAACCAACTAGGGGAGAGGGATTACACCACACAAAGTGCTGTGATCAAACTGGATTATTAGCTTCATGCATTCCTGGAGATCCTGAGAAGGTTAAAAGAACTGCTTAAGAAAAAAAATATATATATGAAAACGATAGCACTTCATAATTTAGCATGCTTACGTGGCTCACCCCGCACCACTGTGTGCAGAAGCGATGCATTTGCCCTCCCCATTCATAACCATGCATGGATTTATGGCCCTGTAAGAGTACAGTTTCAGTCAGTGATCCACCATGGCAAATTTGGCTATTGAACACGTTCTATTTCTTGGCTTGCAACCTCATTTCAATAGGGTTTTATGCGGCTGAATTTTTGGTGCATGGGAGACCTGGAGGTGCTTTGGATTAATCCTAATCATGGCATCTCTCATCCTGGCAACTCAAGGGTAATTTTGTGGCAGCAAACGCTGTCAGGTGGGCTGTATCAGATAAGGTTGGTCAGGCGTTAGTGTCAAAAAGTTGCAGATTGCCTGTCACCTATCAATAGAGTGAGATAATGTCAAGTCTTCAATTGTTTCTTCATCCGAGTTAGTGTCTTGTTTTCTTCACGTGTTTAGCAGTGCTCTCGAGAGCCATACTTCAACCATCTCTCCTTCCTTGCTTCCTTTTGCGTTTTGTTGCTGCTTCTTTGTATTGCCCATATTTTAGCTGAGCTGTTTTTTTGACATGTTCAGATTTTTCTGCACATTTTATTTAGCATTGTTTTATTTAGTTTTTAGTATTTTCATGTCCTGTCTTGTCCCCTTTTTTTCTTTCCAATTTGTAGTTTGAGCAGGAATCCCTAAGAAGGACGTCGAGGGAAACGTTACGTCAATCTAACGTGATAGATAACTGCTACAAGCATGGTTTTTTTTTACGAGGAACGGAGCTTCTGTAAGTGGCAGAAGGACATAAACATAACGCAGGCATGGCACTTTTATGATGCTCTATTGGGTATAACGACCGAGCGTGTCCCGTGTATAAAAATTGGTAACCGGCTGCTGCCGACAAAATGAAAGGCAATTACATTGGACCTCAATGAGAAAGAGAAGGCAGTTTGGCCTATCTTATCAGGTTTATCTGGAGATTAACTTGCTGTTGTAACGTCTTCATGCTCCTCTTTGAGCGATATTTCCAAGAGCGCCCTCTCAGTGTTTGGCAAGTTGTAGCCTCTGAGATAGATCCAGGGCACAGCTTTGTAAGGCCACACCCCGTTTGTCATGGGTAATGGATAATTTCTGAATAATTGTGCAGCCCATTTCTGTAAATGGATGAATAGTTTCTCAACCTTAAATGAGCTTTGCGAGGTATCCAGGAATGTTAATGTTGCGTTCTAGATTGATTTCAGCATTAGCCTTGGGTAGCTGTTTATATTGCTTACTAGCCAGATGTTGGATTGTCGGGCCTTGGTGTTCGCCTTGGGATAAAAGCAAGATCATTGTTGAAGCCTCGCTGCTGCCTTTGTTGTTAAGCTGTGAAGTCTTGACTGAGCAGAGGGTTCACGTCCTGGCTATCTACTCGCAGTTGCTTTTGATGTTGCTTGTCCCGCCTTGCTTTAGTTTACAAAACGTATTGTTAGCTGTTGTGCTGTATTAGTGCCTTGCATGGAGACTAGGAAAGTTGGCATGCCTTGTGCTTGGTCGTCGTGAAAGTCGAGTGACTATTTGTCATAATCACTCGGTGACTCTCCTGCCACTGAGTGTAAGGTGACAGGTTGGATACCCAGTTGCGACAGCCACCTTCTGTGTGCTTTGATTTGGATACACAATAAACTCGAAGTCAGAGTTGATCTAAGGAATGCCGACAACATTGCAAAACACTAGTAGTTGATCGATTCAGCTTGGTTCAGTGCTTGTGTTTTCACGGTTTTCCTGCTAAACTTTCTGGGGTTATTGGCACGAGAGGTGCGCTGATCAGTCAGCCCTAGGTGACCGATGAAAACTCTGTGCCTACTTCTGTTGTCAAGAGTACATGTTTGTACATGTTTATTGAATGTACAGTTGTAAGCTTATAGTAATCGGTGCATGATCAGTGGGAAAGAAAATTGTATGTGCAGCAAAAACACCTTCAACCAGATAGTCTGTTGTAACATTTGTAGTGGTAATAGACGAGGGCTAGGGCAATACGCGGAGTTGTAAATTTGTAAACGGGAACATCTCTTGGCCACTTCTATGTACAGCACACACTAAGACGAGATACAAGAAAAAAGAAAAATTGCACACACACACACAGAGTGCTGTTACACTGATACAATTATGTGCAAGGGATCATCAAAAGTTTTGGCACCATATTGTAAGAAACGTAGGAAGTGTGAATTGTACTAAAGGAAGGTCACTTCAAGAATGTTTTTAAGAACAAGAAGTTTTTAACCTCGTATGAGCGGTGGAACCAGTAGTCAAATGCTGCTCCTGCTGCACTTTCGCGGCCTTCCATTCCACTTGGCCCTCCCTACGGCATTTGAAGTTGTGCCACTGTACTGACATAGATACTTGTTTGTGTTGTACGCACACCATTACATTAATCTTTTAGTACGAGCATGGCCTCCAAGATTGGCAGCCCTGCGATCCCGACCTCGGAGGCTTAGTATAGCCACCAGGTGGCGCCACTACCTTGTTTGCCGTGAGAGTTGTCGAATAAGGGATGTCCACGTTGGAACACCCCAGAGAAAATTCCCTTAGAGTAACATAAACTGATCTCGCAGGCCATGTTTTGAGCACCACCCATTTAATTCTTATCAGGCACACCCCTCCTCAGTTGGGTGCGATCCAAAGAAATGTGGCCGGTTGTCATAGTGTTCGCCGGTACGTAAAAATACACGTAAGAGGTGGCAGGCTTTCTAATACGTCGAAAGAAAGAACTGGCAGTCTTCTTAGAAAGATTGTGATGACTCGCTGCTAGGTGTATGAGAATATTTCGCCCAAGGGTTCGTGAGAGCATAGCCTAGTGATGAGGCAGGTCTTTAATACGATGTTTTGATGGGCTACCTGGTTCAGCATGTTACTGTAGTGTGAAATATTGAAGGATTCTCCTAATGACTGCAATGCACTACAAATATTTTTGAAATATCTGGAACCAGTTGTGCTTGGTGACAAGGAAAGTGTCCTTCAGCACTTGTAGTTCCCTAGTGCTGCTTTGAAGCCATTTGCAAGTATTGCATATGTGCCAAGCTCCTTTATTGCACAGTGTTCGGTTATCTGTTCACGTTCCATTGCTGGTAACTCTTAAATCTTCGTAGATGCTTTAAAAAAAAGATAGCCTTAGCGTTGTTTGCAGTTTGCCAATGCACAAGGTGTGCTTCTGCTCTCGCTTACGTTAGCAGTGCGAGTTTTGCCTACGTTGAATTCGTTTGGTGCTCTTCTCTTGTGGGCGAATGCCATTCGTGCCAATTTCCCAAACGACCAGTGCCGGAAGTGTCCTTTTAGAGGGCCGTTTTTTCGCAGCCATTCATGTCGCCACGGTACCCTGGTGGACCGAGGCCGGGCGTCCGGATGCCGCAGCAGGTGGACTTCAACGTGAGTGTGGTTTCAATGCTTCCTGTATGTCGTGCATTGTCATCACTTTTTTTAATTCTTGTCAGGAGTACAGGGACTTGCTTGCTGTTTAATGTTAGGCTTTCCTCGCAAAGCTTGTCACGCAGCTCGAGTTCTTTCAAGTTTGTGTGGCAGATAGTGTGCCACTTTAAAAGTGATTAGCAGTGGTAAAACGAGGGATGTCCCAGGTTGCAGCAACATTCTTTGTTCTACCACTGGTAATCGCTTCAAGCCTTCATCTTCCTGTGAACACCTCTCTCCTGTTTAAATAGTGTGTCATTTGTTACAAGGGACAAGCTTCCTGGTGAATGACTACCGTATTTACTCGCATAATGAGTGCACCCCCCACTTTTCCAATAGAAAAAAAGTGTGTTCTTGCTTTTCCTCACCTAACAATCGCACACCGAGCTCATGAAGTAGGAGACGCATGGTAAAATTTGGCGATAGCATACCTGGCAGCGTTTACGAATTGGTAATAAAATTCCCAATTTATAGATTGTTGTAATTACGCAGAATTTGCACTATTTCTTATTCACATCAGGTGTATGGCAAAACTGATCTCAAAATAATACAAACACAGTCATTGATTTTTTTCAGAGCCATATTTTTTGGACTCGCTGGGCCACTTCATAGAACCAATGTACAATGCCAACAGAAAATTCAGCCGACTCTTAACATGAATATTGCATAAGTAAACTTCATGAATATTTATGTCAGAGTGTGAATACATTTAGTATTCTTTAATAAATTCCACCCCCCACCCCTGCTTCAACTACCATTTTTTTCTAATTTTTAGTTTGGCACGTCTGTGAGCGGCAAAATTACATGACCTGTATGCATGATTCAAGTGCACAATGGTTATCAAAATTCAAGCAGAATTTTACACGCTGTCATCACTCAAAAGGACGGTGCTATTTTTGTGTAATAACTTTATTTTTGACATTTTTCTTTGCTGCTTTAGCATGGATATGTTAGATGTGCATACCATTGTTTGTGTATGAGGCTAACTAGGTGCGCTGGCTTCTTTTTGCAGCCACCCGGTGGTGTTCCTGGTCAACCCATGATGCCAAACAGCATAGACCCAACACGGCAAGGCAGGTTCACTTTCAGCACTTTGAAATATTTATGCTATGAGCTGACTTTTTTTTTTTTTTTTCAAAAATGTTTTTGTTCCTGCATTTTTTCTTACTGAAAGCTCAAAATTGGTTTAAGCTATTAAAAATGTTTAAATGATTCATAGTGTAAAAAGAAAGACTTGGTATCTCGCTATGAAACTATTCATAGTGTATCAAAATCAATTGATGGTAGTACTGTTGATAGTATTGCGATACTTAACTATAGAAAGGTCGATCAATAGTCTTTCAATTCTTGACTAATGGTATTGTTGCGATAACTGACCATCGCTAACACTCGGTTAATGCGATTGGGAACAGTTAGACATCTCTAAGTTTATGTTGCAGTGTTTACGCGTGGGGGTGGAATCGCAGCGGAGTGACTTAGGCCTACCTGGCAACAGGAATGCAACCGGCGACCAGCCCCGGTGTCTCCGCTGGGGATCGTGTGGTGGCTCGATTGTTCATGTCATCCACCCTGGTGCGAAAAGTGGTTAGCAACGTTCGAAATTTAGCATGTTGTAAGCTAATGGACTTGGGCCGGGACTTTTGAAAAATCCGCATCATTCTGGAATTCGCATCAGACAGGATCATATCACCGAGGTTCTACTGCATAACGAATGCGGATATAACTAATTATTGGTCATAACAAAGTAAATATAAAACCTTTCTCACCGATATCATTGTGTAGCGAATATATGCTTATAACAAATATTGGATATAATGACAACATTTTCGTGTCAGATACGGCTTTGTTATAATGAGGTTCAACTGTATTACCGATAGTTTCTATAGTATCAGTAGTACTGGCAATAGTTTGGCATCACTACAACAGTGTTCAGCCGTAGAAACTGTCATCTGTTTTCAGCAGAAAGAAGAGTTTGACCCCACGGAATCTGTGCTCAAATGCTTCGTTGCCTTGTAAGGTGCCAGAATAGCGTGAACGTCATGCCCTCATCAGTTGTCATTGCTGTATAAATTGCCACTGTCATTGGACCAGCTACCTTGACGCTTTTCTTCGAGTCGACCTGTTGCTTTATTCCACCCCCGAAGCGTCCTGCTTGTGTAAGTGGCACAGCTCTCGTTATTTTACACGTCTGACATTTCTGTCTTGGCAATTTTACAACACAAGGCAAGGTAGCCATTGACAGTATGCTTATTAAGGCTTTTTGCCTTGATGAAAGTTGTGAATGGAAACAGTTGGGTTTTTAGCACAGAATAAGACAGATAACCAACGAAAAACTGCAGGTACAAATGCCAACTTCCAAGTGATGTTTTAAGGACATGAATAGTCTTCTTTTTCGCATTCAAGGTTGCACTGCACTTGGTGCTTGTTTTAAACTCGGTCGCATTAATTAAAAGGCAATAATTATTTCCTGCACTCTTGGGGAAGTGAGTGTAAAATAGTGTAATTACTTGGTTGACACCTCTAAAAGCGAGACATACTTTGTGTCAGCGCTTCTTTAGACTCCATGAATCAGTCAAGGGTGGTGACTTTGAGAGGTGTTGCTGGGTTTCTGGACCCAAAGCTTTTGGGACAAGTTTTGCAGAGGACTGCAGTATTTAGAAAACGGATTGCCAAGTGCATCTGCAGCTCCAACTCTTTATATTCTCTTTGTGCCCTGAAACAATGAGGATCCCTGTTCTGAAACTAGCTAGCTGACAGAAGATGCTTAAAAGCATCTGTAATTGGCTTTCATTTGGCAGTTTGAGCTTTTTTTCTTTGAAACTAGTACTAGTAGCCACTTTTTGGTCCAGCGTTGCCAACTGCTTCAGCTAACATCTTATTTGTCCCGTTTATTTCAGGTGACGGAGGAGAGTTTGCTGGATGGCAAGGTGTGTGCCTTTAGCAGTTGATTTCATGCCTGGTCATTGTAATGTATTTGTGCGTGTTATTGGGACATCTGCGACCACAGAGCTGTGCATGTGTTTTGCTTACACGTCGGACAAAAAATGCTGCGAAAGCCTTTGGCTAAGAGACCGCTGTCTTGACTAATTGCAGTGCTGCTCGGATGAGAATTGCTGCGCCTTTCCGAGGAGGCACACTTAGCCATATTGGCCTTGTGACAGGGCACTCTCGTCAGCGTTTGATGCCCTATTATCTCTAGACCATATAGTTATTTAGTATATAAGGCTTTGCTGACCAAACGCCAGTTCACTATGAAATAGCGAAATTACGCATTTCTATGACCGCACCACTTAAGTAGCCTCCATGGCATTGCCTGCCAAGTACAAAATGGAGTGTAGAAGCACTCTCTGGCCTCTGAAATGGATGTTTTGTGATGCTCGATATTACATTGTTTCCGGTGTACTTTAAAATTCACCCACAGAAACATTTGTCTCTGTGACCCTTTAAATATTGCGAGTTTCAGCAAAGCTTTTTATAACAAGGAGTGGGCAACACAGCCATGAATGAAACTTCCACTGCAGAGGGAATCGCATTGTATGTGGCTGCTGAGACATTGGCCAAACGGGAGGCTACATCGGCGATTGCCTGCGTGAACACGCAAACTTGCACGGCTCTAGAGCAAGCAGCAATATGACAGTGCATTGTGGTCACGTGTGGATCCAAGCATCGGTTTCCTAGCGTGCATTTTAGCCGTTTGCGGAGACCAGTAATCATAATAGATTCGAGAGGCGCTTGAGATTAACAGGAAGGGGGGTCGTCATGCTTAAGTGTATTGTCTATTTTTTTTTTTTTTTAATACATACGTATTTCATATCCTAAAAATTAATGCAGATGGTTTTTGTTCTGTTTTTTCTGCTCTACTGCTACTTTTTCTGCATGTGTTTACTTGGTATACATACTGTGGTCTCCACAGTAAAATATCAGCATCGTGTCTCGTGTGTTTTAGTCGTCGTGCCGTGTTGGCGCTGTCTCTTAACCATACATGACATCTTTCAGGGCCCCCATCGATGAACCCCATGAACCCTCGAATGAACCCTCCACGGGGCCAGCCCCTCGGTCCCATGAACCCCGGGGTAAGTGGCTCACATCTTTCTAGGCTGGGTATGTTGCACGAGTGTGCGGCAGGGTCCAGCATGGGATTCGCTTGACTGCTATGCAACAGCGTTTGCTTGAGTTAACGATTCAAAAGCATTGGGGGCTTAGGCACCAATTTCAAAAAGCAGAATTGTCACTTTCACTTTCTCGTCTAGTAATCAACATTTTACCATGATAAAAATGACAGCAGTGTTGAAAGAATAATTTAAAAGGTTAAACCGATTTCGTGTTTCCCATCGACTGTACATTTAATATATATCGACTAAGGAAAAGTACAGTGGTGCAGTGAGAGAGAAAAGGAAGTTTCAGAGAGGTGCTCGTTATCGCTTGCAAGCACAGTGCTTCGGAGAGTGCGAATGCTGGAAAAGTAGTTCAGAGTTGTTGGTGTGTTGTGTTGCGTCTTAGCTGAAGTGTTCCTCTGGTGCTTCCCTGCAGAACTACGGAGGCATGAGGCCACCACCCAACAGCACGATGGGTCCCGGAGGTCCCAACATGCCGCCCATGTCCATGTGAGCTGCTTTGCCATTTTTCCCCGCGTCTCCTCGCGTCTGTGGTTCGTGGCGGACAGGGATCTTGCAGCAGTGAGGTCTTGGCGTAACTCAAACCTTGAGAGCTTCCTGGAAAAAAAATTGCTATAGGGAAGTCCAGGTCTAGTGTGTACGGAAGCTGCAAGCATGGTGTTTCACCCAGCGTTGGACGGATTGGCAGTACATAAATTTGATTAGGCGTCATCCTTCTGGTTTCTAACGGCGTTATGGCTTTGCAAATTGATTATTTTCGCCAGAATGTTGCTCTAAATGCAACGATTCACAATGAATATGCACGTGCGCAGACTCTTGTTGCTTTTCGTGCTTAGAAAAAACAGTATTGCTTTGAACTTCAGTCAGATAAAGCGTAGTAAATAAAGCCCTCAAGAATGGTCTAAAGTCTCAACAGCAAAGATTATTAGACACTCGTGTACTAACTCGCAGCAACTGAGCGCTTAAAGGGACACTACTCGATGTTGCTTTTCAGAAACCTGAAAACGTTGTCTCGTAGAAAAAAACGAGAAAATTATTGCTTCATTGCAATTCAAATCACCCGCCACGCTAACCAAGGAGTGGTGACTATCATTTTCTGTCGTTGGTGAGTGTAACGGCGCCCGAAGAGTACGGTGCGCGCTGCAGCATTTGGATAACCGTTCGGGCATTCCGCGACGTCGCGTAGTAAGTGCGAGGTTCGCGAGCCAGAAAAACAAGCGATAACAGAAAAACTGAAACGCAAAAGTGCGGGCAGCGCAGAGTACCTCAAGTCAACGGTGTAATGTCAGTTATGGTCTAAGTAGTCTCAACAGCAAAGATTATTAGACAGAATTAAAATGAGGAGTGCCTTCGTCATGTACTAATGTCCCGGGGGAGTCGCATCGTCCTGCATTTACCTTAATTTCTCTATTACTAAGGCTCTGCTGATGTATTGTAATCCTTCGCCGGGGTTCTTGAAATAAAATAAGTTCTGTTTGAAAACTGGCTAAAGCTCTCAAACCTACCTAACCTGTTTATATCATAACTCGCAGGAGACCGCCAATCGGCTTGATGTAAAAGTGTTTGTAAACTTTGATTTTTAAGGTTTGAGACTTTCAGTTATTCCTTTGAAAGCAACTTGCCGTACCAGCGTACAGACGTCGGTTGGCTGCGAGACAAATGTTTTAATGTCGTGAACTGGTGCGTCCATTTGCTGGCGCACGCAGTGACATCTCCGGTGCTTTTGACCACTCGCATTACAGGAAAAGCAGGGTCTTCTACTGTGTATTGCGTAAAGAGAAGCACTACGTGCACACAACTCTTCCCAGCTAATTCGCTGGCTGATTCTCGCTCAAATTTTGTAGAGAGGTAGCATTTTGGAGGAAGTTTAGTTCAATGCCTTGTTTTAGGGCATTGCTTAGCAGTTTTGTTTACAAGAACTCCAAAGTGGGTGCCATTCCTGCTGATGCCACTCAATATGTGTTTATTCCACTGCAACAGATTTGAGTGCCTTCTGCCACCGTTCTGTTGCAGTGGAATAGAAAATATTTTAGTGGTGTTGCTGCAGTTGGCATCCACTTCAGGTATGTTGTGGATGGAACTGGTAAGCAATGTCTGAAAATGTGGTATTAAACCAAACTCACTAACAAAATTCTAGCCCTGTGCAAAATTAGAACACGAACGAACCAGCAGTTCAGTAGGAGGAGCTGCGTATTTTTTGCTCTAATGACTATGAGCTTATTTGTTGCAGCCGATGCCGTGCGCTTGTTCTAGTGTGGTTACCAATTGCCTGCTCACTTGTCTCTTCCAGGCCCGGCCCTGGCGGAAGACCTTGGCAACCTAACGCATCATCGGTGAGTACCCTCGTCCGCTTGTCTTCACTCAAGTCCTCACTTGCACCGGTTGAGTTAACATGGCAGATTACAGATGTAGTTGAACTTTTATATAATGAGAGTTTTGTTTAGTGTCTTACTGTACCGATACCGGCTACGTGACTGCATGTGCACGGAGTTTACCGGGCTCTGATCAGTTTGCCAGTTAGGCATGGCAGTGTCCGGGCTGCCCGCTTCAATCAGAGTTCGCCTGTGTTGCTTGCATTGTGACAATGAAAGGCAAAGTCGCCATCGCTTAGTGTCATCTCATGCAGGAGCCAAAAGTATGAGTGATGTTTTGTTGCGTGTTTTGACGCTGCTAGGCCTAGAGGAATGGCATCGAGACGGGAAAGTGTCGATATACATTTACGAGAATGCAGCGCGGCCTTTAGCGTTGATCTTGTACTTAGTCTTCTCGTACAAGTGTTATTTCTCTTAAAAGGGCCCTTCACCAGGTTTGGACATTGCAGAAGAGACAGGAAGTGGGGTGCGTAGATCACATGTGACAATTGTGTCCGCGAGGTATCGAACTGCTGCACTGCACGAAAAGGGCTCGAACTTCACATGAAAGTCCCCATGCCCCTGCTCTAGAGGGAGTCTTGATTCCTGTCGGAGAATCAAGGTCACCATAAATGCTTCTACGTCAGGCACATTGCCTGCAACGCCGCCTAGTATGGCAAGGAGTGTCGCTTGTGGGCAGTAGTCGAGGCAAAGGGAGAGTTGTATATTGGCAGGGAAGCTTGCCTCCTCACAACAAAGGCAACACTGCATTTAAATTTTACCTACTTCCTCTAATAGGCCACTGATTCAACAAACTTTTGCTGTAAAACGCTCTCTGGATGACTCTTTAAAACTTCCAGTGTATGAATAAAATTTTCCAATTAGGTCTGGTGAGGGGCCCTCTGAGCCGTGCAGGTAGGTTGCACGTCAGCATTTGCATACACAGGGTGCCAGAAAAATCGGTGCTTAGTGGCAAGCAGTGGCTTGATGGCTATGGGCGCCCTGCTCTAACACCCTGTGCTCTACAAGAACCGAAAGTTGGCCGGGTTTGTATAAATACATGATTGGCGTAACAGTGCAAGGAAGACTAAGACAAGATGACAGGAAAAGCACTAGTCCTGTCATCTCCTCCTCTCTAACTGTCTTCCTTGCGCTGTTAGGCCAGTCATGCACCCTGTCATTGTAGTGTTGCTTTTAGGCGATTGGTTCGGCTGTGCCGTGATGCATGGCTGTATTGACACGGTGCTCTCGTTTCTTTCTTTCTGTGCAGATGAACTACTCTTCAGCGTCACCTGGCAGCCACTATGGGGTGAGTGCGGCTGGCTGACGCAGTCTCTGCTCTGCTGGCTACCTTTGCACGACAAGCAGAAGTGCCCATTGCACGAACGTGGCATGCGTGCAAACCTTTCCAGTCCATTGGAAAGACTTCTTGCGGAACCCTTGTTGAAGGCAGAGGCAGTGTGAAAGTCACGCACGCATGGAATATGAAAAGGAGGTAGTTTCGCACTTGAAAAAAAAAAAAGTCCTTTGTAGCTTCCAGCTAGTCTAGTGGATGACAATTTTTTCCATTTTAGGTGCAGTAAATAATGCCGCATGGTTGTCTGAAGCCATTTGCAAGTGCATGCAACGTAAGCAGACGAAGATGCAGGAAGGAACGATACGGGATGGAGCACTGACTGACAACTACTGTTAGTCATCTGATCAGTTATTAGTCAGCACTCTCATGCTGTACACACTTGCAATGTCGCACAAACTTTCCCGAGAAAACATGTTGGATGTGTTTTCCGAAAACACAAGCGCGGCAGTTGGGAATGATTGCAGTGCCAGAGCTTCCTTGTGGGGAATTTTAGTAGGATAGACTGGCTGAATCGAAGACCAGTCAGGGAAACTGTGTTATTCTGACCGATTCCATAACTCGGTCCATCTGTTTCCAAACAGGGTCCGCCAGTGTCGGCGTCGGGACCTCCAGGCCCCGGCACGCCCATCATGCCAAGTCCGCAAGGTGCGTGATCGGCTGGTTGCCTCTCGCGAGGAGCGCCCCCTTTTTCTCCCACACATTGCCCCCCCTCCTATTCCGGCACAATCTGTTTTGCTCGTCCGTATGCACGCTTTCTGCTTTTGACAGCCCTGCCCCAGTCTCATCTCAGTGCATTGTAGGGGGCGACGGGGTTGCAAGAACAAAAACCTAATTCCGGAGAATGTTACGAAAGCATTAAAGGACTACTGGCCCGTATATAGCAGAACTTGTAGAAGCTGTACCACACGTTTGTTGCACGTGAAAGGATAATGCTTGGCAAGTGCGAAGGTTCGGAAGCACTCATGAGAATTTCACTTGATACTAAAGTTAGTTTCGAAATGCTGGACATGGCGTCATCTGTGTTGTTGTGATGTCGTGACCCAGAGCAATAAGGGTAGGTATGGCGGCGTTCCTCATAAAGAAAAACAAAGGTTGAAGGTTTGGCCTTCACTTAACGCAAAAAAGAAATTTCTCGTGTCAGCACTTTAAATATTTCTAAAGAATAAGCCTCGATAAAATCATGAAGAAGCAAGAACAGCTACTGTAAAGTTACGCGATGAGGGACTGATTCGTAACTATTGGAATAAATAACCTTCAGTGAAATAGACACTGTTAGTTCTAGTACTTCACGTTGTATAGCTTCAGCTGGACGCGCAAGTTTTGAGTGTAAATTAAAAGCTTAAACAAAATTTGCATTTATATGTGTTGCTCGAGAACAAGCGCAGTTGTTTCAGCTTCACTTGTCTCATTCCTGGGAACTGAGTACTGCTGCCAGGTCTTAGAATCTAATGAAGACAAAAAGAAAAGGACAGATTTAATTTATAATTGGTCATAATAAAACAAGAAGACAGGAAGGGCTATTGAACCCTTTGTAGCCTACTGACTAAATTGCTTCAAACGTGCCTACGTGCATTGAATTTTCAGTTACATTATTAGTGCATTAGTGGGTACCTAGGTTACGAACATGGAAGCAATAGCATGCACTGTGATGGCTCTGTAGCAAAGGAGCCATTGACATTGGGCGAGCAAGTGAAGTTTGAGCCTGAAGCCAACATTTAGACGAGGGCACTTTTTCGTTGTCGTCAAGGCAATGCGTTGAAATCACTTCTAATCTTGACGAAGGCAAACCGCTTGTTGAAATATTGGCTTTGTACTGACACTTACCTTGTTCGCCTGCTGATAATTACTTAGCTTGCCACATGTCAAGCTTGCAAAAAAAAAAAAAGGATTGAGCGATAATTCTGCATTCAGGGCTTTGTATATCGTGAATAATGCGCAGAAGTGGGAAAAACTTACATGAGACTAGTCAACAAAGGCTTGACCCTTTCCTTTACCCCTGCCTTTTTTTTTTTTTCTTCCCTGATGCTTTTTGCCTCGGCGCATGCATTGTCGTCGTTTCTCGGCGTGGTTTACTCTGTGTGAGCACATGTAGCAGCAACTTGAAGCATGTACAGTTTACGAAGGAATAGTGTAACAATTGGGGATCTGACCTTTGGGCTTCTTCTGTTTGGCTACACTTTTGTACATAAACATGGTACATGTTCACGCCTCTCTTAAGGCCAGTGCACCGGGGCAGAGGAAAGCATGATGTGACGCATCGGTGCAGCGTGATCAAATTATTCCCCGCTCTGCTGGTAGTCTGTATTTAGCTGCCCTTGTCAGATGAGAGCATGAAGGAAACAAAAGCAGACACCGACCAAGATGAGGAAATTATTAAAAACAATATTTTGGCCCTCACGCAATCTTCGTTTGCTATGACAAAATTGGCTAGTCTCATCAAAATATGAGACTCTAGTACAGCCTCGTGGGGAGCAGGTTGCGGAACCTTCTTAGTGGCATTGCCACCCACCAGGTTCTTCTTGCGTGCGTGATCTTTTCGGCATGTCCTTGTTCAAGATAGGACCGGTATAATCCTGGAAGTGTAATCTACCAGTCCAGCTCAACTTGGTGTTGCTCTCTTTTCCCCCCTTTGACGGGCAACTGCTACAAAATTTTGAACTGTGTAAAAAAGCCTAGTTCAAGATTGTGCAGATATAGGGGCGCTTGGAATACGAGCAGAAGCATTGTCAAAAGCTAGCTAAAATAGCCGTTTTTGATATCGAAACTGAAAGAAATACCGCCATTACCTCTTGCCGGAAGTGGCACATGAACTGCTCTCCGTTTCATACATAACAGGCAAGCTACAAAGGCTAGAGACACGTCTCACTTTTAACGTCTGTGACTAAAAAGTAGTGCTTCATGTATGAAGGAAACTAGGTTTGCGCCACATAATTAGACATAAAATTAGGTCTCATACTTTTAAGTTTCATAATGTGACGTAATATTATATATACAAGGGCATCGAGAGATCTGAACTTATTCACCACCAGACAAGCGGAGTAACATGCTTCTGCGACCAGTGGCCACAGTGCATCACTTGCGCCTGCGACCAAATCATAGTACGTCGCCTATTAGAAACATAAATATGCGTAAGTAATGTGTGATTTGACGCAAACTTGCGTCTGCAAGTCGCAGTTAATGTGCTAGTTATTTCATGAAAAAGAACATTGCAGATAAAAAACAACTGCACTGCAAAACGCGCGGAGTGATATTTGCCTGGCTACGTTTGTTGCTTAGATTCCACAATGTTGCCTCCTATGTATCGAAGTACAGAATGCATGGCTCCTTGGCATGTACTCCGAGATAAGGTGACATCCTTGGCGCGCTGAGAAACTTTTGGAGGCGACGTGTTGCGACTTGGCAGTCGCCTGCTCGGGTGCTTTTTGAAGGCTGATAACAAGAAACTTGTACAATTACCAGCCCTGCAGCCAAAATTGCTTCAGTGGTAGTATTTAGCCAAAGTGAAAGTTAACAATGTGGCCCATATGTCACGGCATTTCACTTCTTGTTCACACTGTAACTCGGTGACAGAGCTTGGTCACACCATAACTGCGATTCTTGGTCACACTCATAACTTGGTTCACGGCACTGCCCCGAGCAAGTGCAGAAAGTGCGGCCAAACGGAGGAGGCCTATCAGGTGTAGCACGTCAACGAAGTGACTCGTACAGTAGAACCTTGTTTTAGCAACTCTACATTTAGTGGAACTCTAGCTAGATTTCGTGGAACTCTAGCTTCTAGGAAACAAAAATGCTCCAGATTGAGGGTTCATAGCTTCTTTGGGCTAAAACACCCAATGTAGCTGACCTGCCAGAGCTGTTGTTAAAGTCAGGACCAGCAGACTTGGTGGCACTGTTTCCACCCAGACAGTGGACCGGAAAGTCCAAACCTTCTGCATTTTGTGTGCCAATGCGCCCCAACAAATGCGATGGTTTTCTGCCAAACTTTCTGCTCGGCTATCATCACCAGTGAAGTTCCATTTTGCACCATTGCGATTGCTACGAGTGTAACGACAAAATTTTCACATTTTATTTTCGCTTCTTTGTCAGTTGAGGTAAAGGTCTGGAAACTCGGGTTATCAGCCTCGACTGGGTTGCTATTAACGTGGTGCTACCGTGTTCAGAATCGTTGTGCTCACATGTCAAGTGAACTCACGTTGAGACTCGTCTGGCAGCATGTTCGTGTGTGCTGTTGTGTATATAGTTTTAGCAAGGTGCTTGCCCGCTTTGTAGCTTGGTGTCACTTTTTTGTTTCACCAACAACTTTTTTATTTTGTTTTATTTCTTTCTGGGAGGTCACCGGGTGGTATAACTGTGCGCCAAGCGTAAGCACAAATATTATGAACCGCCTGCTGCAGTTCCCCGAGAAGTGTGACGCTCTGGGGAACGAGACACTGTCTTATTTGGCCTCGAGGCAAGCGCAGCGCTTTACAGGCACTCATAGAAATGTTGCTGAATGTGCAGAATGCACGTGTCACCTGTTTTTGCCACTTGCTTGGCGAGAATAGCTCAAGCATGCGTCGAGCTTGTGACTAAGTATGTGTGGTATGCAGAGGTGGCACAGGCAAACGTGCTTCTGAACTTGTTGGTTCATTGACCCCTGTAGCGTAAAGCCTTGAACGTGTGACAAAGCACACAGGAAAAAAGACAGCGGGTCGCTGATTAACAAATGCTTTTATTCGAAGCAGGCGACGCATGCATGCAAAGGAACGGGAAGCCAGCAGGGCCCTATTAGTGGTCCCGATGGTGCTGTTTACAAGCGGTGGGCGATATGAAAGGAATGGAATTGAGCTAAAGGACTCGTTGCATAATACCGGCCTGAATATATATGGGCGGTTGAAATCGAAGCTATTTGTCGCCCCACGTCTTTTGTTCCGGCTTAATTATGGCGTCTGCCATTGGCAAACCGTTTTGCCTCTGTCCGAGGCTGCGCGATGGCGGGCAGAGCCACCCGGTGACCTTCCCACCACCACCACCACCCACCCCCATTCGTTGTTGTCAGTGTGCTGTTGCTACGCTGCCCCCCCTCCCCCTACATGTGTTGTCCCCCGTGGCGTGTGTTTGTAGGTACCCCTGGCCCCTTCTCCCCCGCCAGCCATCGAATGAGTGCCCCCAACGCTAGACGAGGTGATGATGACCTTTGACCCTGCCGCTGCTCTCCGCCTGACTCTCCTGCACGCTTTTGTTGCGTTTGGCCCTTTCCCCTCCTCTCTTTGCAACAAGGCGCCCGAGTCGGCGCCTTGTTTGCGCCGCCCATAGGTCTGTGTTTTGCCCGTTGCCTTTACGCAGCAGAACCTCATTTGCAGAGTAGCCTGGCTGCAAGTGTGCTGAATTGTTGTGTCAGGAGCGTTGTTTTAAGCCAGGTCAGCTCTAGTCAATAGCTTGTGGCACATCGCAACAGAACAGAGAGAGAGACACGCACGTACATACAGCACTGACTTTCGACTGAATTTTTTATTCGAATATTGGCCGTTTATACAACAATGGTAAAGTTTTCTTATATCTTATAACTCTTATACCTGATAATCCTCCCCTTCAGTGTGCATATCTTCGGAAAAGAAATCAAGTGTCTTTACACACACTGTAACGGGTGATAAAGCCTGGTCATTGTTGTATAAAGGGGCGGTATTTGAGAAGGTCCAGTCGAAAGTCAGGGCTGTATGTATGAGTGGGTCGTTCCTTGTCTCGTTGTGGAGTGCAAGTTAATTGATTGTGAAGTTTATTCTTCTGAGCTCTGAGAAATGTTTTCTATAGATATTAAACAGAAGAGGGCAGATGTCATAACTGGCATTAACTAGTGTGGATAGTTCAATCATGACTCCACTGAGGTATGCAACAAACCGACTGCTTCAATTATCAGCAACAGCCGAAGTGAGGATACCACAGTGAAACAGCACCCCGATAGGTGTTGCTTTGTAGCCAACATTGAGTTGAGATATAAGCCCCAGAGTTACCCCAATGGGCTACATTTATTTCATCGGTAGTTACAAAGCTAAGGTCATTGAGGTTTAGTTAGGTCTGCTCCTTACTGGGTATGTCAAATTTGTTTGCCATTGAAATCGTATAAATTCAGTAAGGACCTATGTCTACGTTTAATGTACCTAAGTGGAGATTATGTGTTGTGGAGCTGCCAGGTAAAGCGAGGGTTCTTCTGTAGTGTTCGCAATACTGTCAGGTGAGCAACCGTTTCTTTTTCTTTTTTTTTTTTTTTCTTTCATTTGCACGAGAGGTGTGGCATGACAGCAGTTTGCCAATAGTCCCAGCTTTGAAACATAGTTGCGATTACTCTTTGTCTACTCTTCTATGCCTTTCTGTCTGTGTGTGTGTTTGTGTGTGTGTGTGTGTGTGTGCGTGCATGCACGTGCGCGCACATTTGTCAGTAGTGTACACACTGAAGGGGACACTGAAGGCAAACAGTGAAGTAGGTTAGGTATGTGTAGTTCTTTCAACTTGCTTTTAAACAAGCTTGACACTGGGGTAGCTCGTAATAAATTTGACGAGGTCTCTTGCAGAAGGCACCTTGCCAGAAGCAAGGGAGGTGCTCTCATTTTGCAAATAAATGCTGCAGCAATTAGATGCCCTCAGCCAAGCATTGACACAGAGTCCCAACGAAGAAGCTAATTGGGCAGCACTACCAACAGTCTTTCACGTTTAAATTACTTTCTCATTTGCTAAATGTCTGGCTTCTGTAAAAGTGATCTAGAGCTGTATTTTTCAGATTCGGTTTGCAGAAGCTTTTTGAACGAAACTTAGGAGAACACGACCAAGTGAAATGTCAGTGCAAAGGGGTTGTCATCAGACCAAAACCGCACCACTTGTGTTTGGTTTTCAATTTCGGCCAGAGCACGCTGGAATTACAACTATACAAGGGGCTATCAGCGACACACTGACGTGTTCTTTATCCTAGTGCACGGATATAATACGGCAGGGTTGGGTTGTAATGCCATTTCTCCAGCAAAGCTGATTGTAACACCCATCGAAGGGACTAACATAGTGTTATGAATGTTTAGATTTGTAGATATTTCGCTAAGGAGCAGTTGGCATTGCACCTTTGCCAACAAGGAATGACTCCAGTGAGTGAGGTTATGTTAACATTAAGTGCAGGTAGCCAATCTGCAAGCAGAATGTGATAATTTGTCACTCAGTTCAGGGTTTTAAGTAATTCAAACTACAACTTTTTCTTTTCTTTTTTTGCCCGATAGGCATTGCAATGCATCTTGTAGCCATGTAATTAAAACCAGGGCAGTTTGGTCAAGTGTTGCCACTTGGAGGAGATTCATGATGAAAGTTGCACTCGCTGGCCAAGTCAAAGATGAAATGTGGTTTCGGTGCCGTACTGTCTTACTGTGACTAAGAAAACTTGTATGGTCACAGTGTGACGAAGGAGCCAGAATGCGCTCCGAAGCATCTCTACTTTCATCTTTGACTTAGTCAGTGACCTAAACTTTGTCTTCACCATGTTACTTGACCATACGGATTCTAGTCGAACCCTTGACCATATGTGGTGTCTAGCCAACTGAATAACTGAAGCTGGATTCACGCAAAGTACAAGATAAAAATCTGACTGGTCTGCAGACGTAGTGATCATGCAACAATTTATCTGCGCATTCCTGTGGACGCCTTCCACTTGCACGTGAGGAAAGCTGTGGCAGATCATCCCTCTGTGCTGCGTAATTTCTACCTGAAGGATATAGGGGTATGAATATCGAAAGAAAGTATGAATATCGAAAGAAAGAACACTGGCTGGCACATTGAGAGTAATGTTTGCAGCTACTACTGTGTGATGTCGGTAGCTTGGGTGTTACATGTTACTTTACAACAGGTGGTCTGTGTGTTGTTTAGCGGTTCTCCTCATTTTTACGATTTTAGCCAGGTCCTATGCGCCGTCTACATTTCAGTCTTCTTCCATCATTGCTTGTAACTTTGCATTTTGCAAGTGGCAGCCTAAATAGTTTGTGCTGCACACGCTCTTCCTTATCTCGCTATGTGATCTTGCAGCAGCATGCAATCACAGCAGGGACCTTCGTAATTGCTTTTCTGGTTCAGAATCGCTCGCCACACACCGCCGCCACCATGTTCGCTTTTTTCGTTGCATCCATGGGAGACCACAGGATGCGGAGATAAGGCATCGACCGCATTGTGGGGATGTAGGGGCCATGCGACGGCCACGTCCATCCTTCGTGTAATGTCTCCCCGTCCTTGGGACCTTTGACGTATTACGAAAAAAATGAACTGCACAGCCTCGCGTGAATCCAGCTTCGTAACCCAAATGAGTGTGCCGATTGCTGTGGTGTCGTGCACTGCTGTTCGTTGTGTGACCTCTTCCTGGTATGTGTGTGTGCGCAGATTCTTCAAATTCAGGAGGTGATGGAATGTACGCCATGATGAAGCCCGTTCCAGGCGGCGGAATGCCCGGCGTAAGTTTTTGCATGGCCCACTTACTCTTCCGTGTGTCTCTGCAGGGTTGCAGTAGCTGCGGTGTGTATAGACAGAAAGTGATAAAGGCGAAGCATGGAGGTTTAACTGAGATGGCTACCCAGCACTGTACTTTGTTTCATACGTAGTAGGCAACACTACAAAAGTTCGAGAGGCTTTTCTCACCGCTCGCATTTGCCACGAAAAAAAAAAAAAAACTGTTGGTTGCATGTCATCATTATTTGCTTCCTTTTAAAGGCCCCTGCTGGGCTATTAAATAAAGAGGGGTGCATATAAGAGAAAGCCAGAAACATGGCCATGCGACGTGAACTAATAAAAAATGATACAGCGCTTTAACCGGTTACAATTTGTACAATGGCAGTGAAATACAACCACAAAAATTACAACTACAACCATTACAAACAAGGCTAGGAAAAGATGCAAAGTAAATATATCAAAATACTGTAAGCAGCAAGACCAAAATTGCTTGTTAGTAATTGCCGAAACTTGGAAGGGTTATGTCCTGTTGCAATGTGATAATGTGTATATCAAAGCGATAGAGATGTGCTTTGTGCGATTTGATTGACACTGTCTCATACCTTTATGTTGTGAAGTATGACATAATCACTGTATTGAAGATGCCAAGAATATGAACCTATTTACATACGAACAAGCTGAGGGACACATTTCTGCAGCCAGAGCGCAGCGCTTGCACTGATGTCCAAGGCACATGCGCGTTTTCAGTCAGAAAGTGTCTTTTTCTTCTCCTCGCATACTTATCGCACCCCGAACTTGCTGCCGTGAAGTAGGAGCCACACGGTACAATTCGGCATCCGATGCAGTGTCTAGCGCCGGAACCGCAACTGGATCCTAGTCGTTTGGCCATGCTGTAGTGCCGGATCAAACGCATGATGTGCGACAAAAGTAGGAGACACGTGGTACGATTCGGCGCCCGATATGGCGTCCAACGCAGCATAACCGAGGCATTTTGCCTTGCCATAGCATGGGACCGAACAGCTGTGCACGCCAGAAATCCCATCCAGTGCTACAATGTGGCAAAACGCCTCAGCTGCCGTTCCAGTGCGTTGGACACTGTATCGGACACCGATTCATACCGTGTTTCCCCTAGTTTTTAGAGGTGGCCATGGAAAGAAATCGCTCAATTTCACCCCGCATAATGAATACACCCTCCAACATTGTGCAAATTTTTCGGGAAAAAAAGTCCAATCGTTATGCGAGTAAATACAGTATCTTGCGTACCGGAAGCACGAAAAATGTGCAAATAGTACGCTGTCCTTGTGCCACAAGTTGTAGTTGTAATACATTAAGTGTTTTGGGGCCGTATTCTGAAACGTTCCACTTCGGCGATATTTCGATTTTCGCTTTCAGGTGCGCGCTGATTGTCTGTTTTAGCAAAATTGGATGAGCTGATTGGCTGGTTGAGCCCGACGTCATTCAATTTTGCTCAACCAGCCAATCAGTGCGCGCCTGAAAGCGAAAAGCGAAATATCACCGAAGTGGAACGTTTCAGAATACGGCCCGTGTAGAAAGCGTTGCATATAAAAAAACAACTGTACTGCCAAACGCACGGAGCGACAAATATCTAGGACCGCACTACTTGAATTGGTTCCGCGCGTTGCCTGCCAGCTACGAAAGTGTACACGTCAGCACCTCCCTTGGGCTGTCTTGTGTGTAATGTCGATGTCCTGTCTTTGCGACGCTGTGCATTTGAATGTAAGAGGAGCTCGAAAGTGTTCCTCATGGCTCCCGTCCGTCCCTCTTTTCTTCAGCAGTTCCAGATGGGACCCGGGGGACCGGAAGGCCCCATGGGGTCAATGGGGCCTGACATGGGCCCACCCGTCATGAATGGCATGTCCTCTGGAGGTGAGCACAGCGGATCGCACTAAATTGCGGGACCAGTTCATGTAGTGCAACTGCTGCAAAACTTGGAACGGTTCACCAGTGTTGAAAGCTGCTTCATCCACAGAAGTGGGTCATTGCAGCCAGTTCTTGTTATCCTTGCTTTTCGTGTCTTTTCACAGTAAGTCCAGATATAGTGAAAGGGTGGCATACCAACTGCTTTTCTTGGAATTTGTGCATAACGTGCCTACTGTCATGAAGCAGATATTATTTTGCCGTGGCACAAGTGATCAGAAGTCTGAAAATAGTTTTCTGTAGTGCTGGAGTTGTAAGAAAACAGTGCAATTTACTTTTTTTTATTTTGCTTCAGATTGTTTCATTCAGAATCGCTGAAGAAATTCTTACATGGTCTAGTTATTCACCTCCATGTCTGAAAAATTTGTTTGCAACTTATAATTTGTCTATCTTAGTCTGGCGACACACATCTTCAGTTTAAGTTGGTCGTGCTTCGCATTGTACCTTTATTCTAAATTTCCGTTGTGTTAACCTAACATTGCCTCCTCCTCCTATGTATTGTAGATGTATTGTACATGTTATTACATTTCATATTTTGTTTGTTATTTATGTACCCCACTCCCCTCTGTAAAGCTCTGTGAACTTGAGGGTAAAATAAATAAATAATTAAATAAACAAAGGCATGTGGCCCATGATGTTAGCCTAATGGCCACAAGTGAAAGAGCACATTGTTTCAACATGTTTGTGCCATTACCATGCTGAATGCTAGCTGCCAAGTGGTCGGATGTGCGTCACATGTCGCCCGACTGATTCAATCACGACCATGTCCTTTGTATCAATCAAGCTTAGTAGCATTTGTGATCTGTGGCGACGCGAGCTCAAGATGTAGACATTCTTAATAACAACATTGTAGCATTGTCCGTCAGTGTTCTGGCAAACAACAGTGCATGCCGCGTTTCACCCTAGCAATGACAGGTAGTTTCGCAGACAGCTCAGTTTCTTGGTCTCTTATCACTGCAGCTGTGTAGGTGTGATTTATTGTATGTGAAACAAGACAACTCCTGCACACAAATGTGGCATCCAACATAATACTGACACGAGTGTGTCTTACTTTTTACCAGTGTTCGTTTTTGACCGGAATATCGCTCCGCAAAAGGTTCACCTACTGTGTTCGAAATTGGCGATGTTGTCTCCTATTCCACAGCGAAAAAGCTTCGTCTAATCAGATTGCACCCGCAACACAAATAGTAATGTACATTTCTAGAATGCGCATGAGCACCAGTGATATTACTCTTGAATGTACAAGTACACTACTATCAATAGCAGACGAACTTGACCCACGCGTTCCGATTCGGCATCCTACGACTGCGCTAACCACTTATGATTTCAGTGCTGCTCGTCTTTGAGCGCAAGTTCACCCACCTTCAGGCGATCTTTCATTTTTTTTAGTGTGACAACGTGACAATACTACCTCCCTCCGTGATGTGAAAGCAGGGTTGAGCGACAGGTTGATCTAGAAGAGCTGCTTTTACCCGTCTCTCACTTGCGCAACATTTGGTGTGAACGCACCCGTGCAACAGCAGCTCTGTATTGTGTGCCTGATGCAGGTGATGGCCTGGATGGCATGAAGAACTCGCCGGCCAATGGGCCCGGCACGCCGCGGGAGGACGGGCCTCCCATGGGCGATTATGGGATTCCCGGATACGGACAGGAAAATGTGAGTGACACAGTGCAGTGGTACATTTTCGCGTTGTGTGCAGTGTGCCTCAGTGTCGCGTAGCTGTGCCTCTCTGCGCAGCAGCTACTGCTACGCAAGTTCTGACCGACGCAGACAGTGTAAGACGTGGGAGGAAGGCACAAGCTTATGAAGGCCTACTGCAATGAAATTTCACTTTGGCTAAATCGGTTATGAGTGAGCAGCGCACGCTTTCGAAGCGATCTTTGCAAAGTTGCGGGGCAGGCAATCGTCTCATAATTGTCACAGCCTTTAAGTATAGGCTGACGGTGTGTCCACCTGGTGGCTAGCACGGAAGACACAAATTCCTGCGCATTGCTTTTGAGATGTTTTTCTCGGAGGGAGGTCGTGCCAAGGAGACAAGCAGGTCCTCAACATTCTGCGTATTGTGTCATTTCTGGTGAGAAGTAATGGCAGCATTTCTTCCGTTTCGGTTTTGAAAAAGTTCTACTTTTACAAGCTTTCGATGACGCATCCACTTATATCTTAAATGTGAAATTTTACTAAGAGCCTGCTCTATATCTACATTACCTGAAACTAGGCTTTTTTTACACGGTCAGAAATTTTGCTGCAATTGGCCTTTAGTGCGCATGACTGAAAGTCTCGTCGCGTGACGAGCCATGAAGATGCAGCCTGAGCCTTCTCAAACGGACGTGGGAAATGTTCAAAGGCAGGCTCGCACGGCACGCCAAGCTGAGGTCTCCATTTAGAACCTTTGTTTTGTGGGATACGCGGAAAAGACATAAGCGGGGCAGCGGAAGCACAACACACCACATTGTGTAAGTGCTACCACACACTACACAGTATGCTGAAGTCGCAGCAATAGAAAATGCGATGTACCAGGTCACGTGGCTATTCGTGCAAATTGCGCATGCTTTTCTATTTTTCCCCCAGCGGGGGCTGCGGGCTGTACTTAGTAGCAAATTGTCTGCCTGAAAATGCGGTGTGTGGGTGCCTGATGGAAGAGGGCGACTGTGCCAATGGATCTGATGCTCATGCTGTTCTCGGCAATCGGAAGTGGCCCCTAGATGAAACTTGGGCAGACGTAAAAAAAAAAAATATGGGGTTCTACGTGCCAAAACCAGCATCTGATTATGAGGCACGCCGTAGTCTCCGGATTAATTTGGACCACCAGGGGTTCTTTAACGTGCACCTAAATCTAAGCACACGGGTGTTTTCTGCATTTGGCCCCCATCGAAATGCGACCGCCGTGGCTTGGGCAGACGTAGGTACAGTATATAAAGTAAGTAGTGACACGGAACTACATGCCATGGGGCTTTTGTGTTAAGGTGATTTTAATCCTGAGCAGTGACTACCAGTAAGCAAAGCACAGTCTTCGGCTTTCTCAGCTTTTGCCATGAGATTGCTCTCCAGTGGGGTTCACTGCATGGGTTTGTGCATGGAAATGGCGCAGTGCTCGTGGCAAGCCTGTACTACATCCAAAATCAAACCGTGCTTCGTGCTCATGTGTCCATGAAATAGCTACCATTGAGTAGAATATATACTAGATTAGTCAGTTTGGCAAAATACTATCTAAAGCACCAATTACTGAGTGTTACACATATAGGCGCACCAGGTGTGTTTGACTGTTATGGCTAAACTGCTTCTGGTTTCCACTCGTATTTCACCACAGAGGTAGCATTTTAAAGTGGGTTCATTTTATTGTCATGTTTGCGAGCATTGCCTGCCTGTTTTGTTTGCAATCTGTGTTTGTAACCTGTTGCTGCAGCTTACAACATGTTCCGCAAGTTGTAGCGTTCATCTTTCAGATCTGTTGCACATTGTCCGACAGATCCAAAACAGTGTTGAATGATGGCTGCTACAACTTTCAGAACTTGTTGTAGTCTGTTGGAGCCTGTTGAAACCTGATGAAACCGGTCAGATACTTAGACGCTTTTGTTGGTACAGCAGGTTGTACCAACACATTGTACCACGTGTCTCCTGCTTAATGCAGCTGTGGGTGGTTAAATGTGGTTAGCAGCATACTCCACTCGCACAGTGAAGTGCAACAGAGAAACTTTGAAAACAACCTGTTACACATAATTTTTTTAGAGTGCAATGTCATGCTGCTGGTCTCCAAAAGTGGTATGAACCATGATCTAAGCATAAGAGACAAAATAATGCCAATATCACAATAAAGGGGGAGTCGGGTGGAAATGAAAGTATGCCTAATAGTTAACCCTAAATTTATGCATTTTATTTGATGCTAACCATGTGGTCATTTACTAAGTCTGCTTCTGTAGGCTGTGAATGGCAGTCCCCCTGTAGAATGGGTCATTGATCTTGTGTGGAAGAGAGCCAGAGTAGACAGTGCGCGTTAATCGTTCATAATTACAAAAAAGAAAACGACGAGTGCCATTAACTGTTCTAGTTTATAGTGAACCTTCTTTCTACTCATGCTTGGACTGTTGGCGAATTGGAAAATGAAGGTCATAAAATTGCACATCTCTCTCACACCATTCAAGCGGGTCTCACGTTTCTGTTGTCACTGTGTTTTGGCTAGGCACACAGACATGAATTGCTTCCATCTGTGGGTTGCATGGTCCAGACTTGAACCATGCTCTGGGAACCTGAGTAAAACTGCAACAGAATAAATGTCGGAGCACACTAGGCAGCCTTTCTTTAGTAAGGAGAGAGGGATTGGCCTGCCATGCTTCCCAAAAGTACTTAGGCTCAATAGAGGGCATGTGAGATTTGTAGTACACTTAGTACAGTAGCAGTAGTAATTTGTACAGGATAGTATTGTAGTGTTGTATACGTAGAAAGAGATTTCAGAGTGTAGTGCTGAAAGCTTGTGAGCAGTAAAACTGACTGACATGTAGGGGTGTAAGCACGGCGTTGAAGACTGCGTGAAGTTGGGCTAGTCATTGTTGGTGTTAACAATGGACACGTCGAGCACAGGTTGTACGAACAGTGCACAAGGAACAAATATGGCACCACGGGTGCGACTTCAGCTGGTAGTGGTGCCTCCTGTGTTGTCCTGTTTGTCCATTGTTCAGTGCCCGTCTAGGTTCATGTCAAGCATTATGTCAATCTGCAAACACACATACTCGTTCTAAGTAAGAAATTACCTGCATTTACTGATACGAGTGAAGGAAACGGTATAAAGTTTTGAGGAAACGCATGCACTCTGTGGCTTGGTGTGCGGGCTTGCAATATTGGGGTGGGGGGTTGAGGGGGTCATTGGGGGAGGGGGTGCTTATGGGAAAGGTCTGTGCTGATCTTGTTGTTGTGGTGGTTGTGTGTCGCTTGTAGGTGTTTCACCAGTGGATTGATAGTCAGGTTCAGGCGAGCTGCCGATGCTGAACGCTGCTGCGTAAGAATAACCATCTCTCTCTCTCACTCACTGGTGTGTGTGTGTGTGCCTGCCGCTCTGTGCACCTGGCCGCTGCTGCTTCCTGCCGCACCCTTTCTTCTCTGCTCGAGGGCTGTGCCGGCGTGTCGATGACTTGTCTGCCTGAACACCTCGGTGGACAACTCACTGGTGGCGGTGGTGTGTTGGTAGTGGTGGAGGGGGCTTGGCTAGCATACTATGGGAGGCATGGCAGCGCTCGCTTTTGAGATGAACACCTTGTAGGTGGTTGTAACTGGGGCATGCTTCCTTGTGGTGTAGGCGGCGTTTCGCTTTGAGGTGGTGTGGCCGGGGTGTAGAGAGACATGTCCTGCTGTGGATGGTCTTACCGCCTTGTCTCGTTCAAGGCAGAAAGTGTAGCTGTACCGTGGCAGTGGAAGTGCACAATATGGAAACTTAGGTGAAAACTGAGAAGTTCAACCTTTACACGCCTTTGTATGGTATTTGGAAAAGTTGGGACAGCAGCTGTCCTGCCTCTGTCAACATTCTAATGCAGTCTATCCACTTGTAGCAGTGTCACTTCAAGTAAACTCTCCCTTGCTGTGCAGTGGTCCCAAGGACAGGTTATGTGTAGAGCATGCATCGGTAATTTCCGGAATCATACGCAAAGGGCTTATCGACGTGCTTCAGTTTCTACGGTAGAAGGCTAGATAGACGTCAAAGTGAACAGATGACTAGACAGGTTCTGGCTTCAAACCAGTGGTTAGTCTGGAGGAAAATTACTTTTTAACAGCCATCACCAGGAAAATCACTTTTTAACAGCCATCACTAAACAAAAAATCCACTATACATACGCCCATACTAAGCCAGAGACTGTTATCAAAGTGATATGGGAAACAACCTTTAGAGAAACGGTTCACTGTTTAGTAAGGTTATTAAATGATGGCTAACAACTTTTTTTTTTTTTTTTTTTATGTAGAAGGCCTTCACTACTGTAAAGGTCCGCATATAATGCACAGGCTCTTTTCTGAAAGTTGGCATGCAATAATATCTTCCTCATATTATATTCGGGTATCAAAACTTTATATTTTATTTTGTGCTCATAGTCTCCCATAGTCTTAGTTTAAGTTTTTAAACAGTGCAAAGCAGCAGAGACCTATCATCATACTCATTGGACATTGCAATGGAAGGGGGAAACGAAACCATGAATGGGCCGTGCCCGTCGTGCTGAAATGAATGCTGTTTGCCAACTGCAGACAATGCGAGTGACCATACTAATCATATCCAACCATTGTCCTGTTTCGCCATTACCAATGGCAGCAAGCGTGGGAGCTGTTTCGGCCACCAGCCACTGAAATGGCCAGCAACAGTACGAAGCTGTTTGGAGTGATGAAATAATGTAACTGGGGCTACTAGAGACAAAAATGAGCGCTTTTCGCCTGTAGTGGCAAAAAATGAAGTTTCCAAGGTCCTACGAAAGGGGACCCTCTTTAGTAACCAAGGATATTTGCAACCTGTGTAAAACCGCAGTGCTATTTGCATCTTGCAGTGAATGTTGAGCTATTGCAGCAGGACGCAGTATAGATTGCTACAGTAAAGCATCGTTAATTCAGATTTTCAGCGCTGATTGGCTGGTGGAGCACTACGTCACGCGAAGGCGATAGTATCGCCCAAGTGATCGGAGAATACGTCGCAAGATGAGTCCATGCATGTTTTACAGCGAAGCTGTATATGGCTAGCCGATTCGTCCGTCCGTCGCCTGTACGCAGAAACTATCATCAGGAATGGCTCAAGCGTCCGTCTTTCATGGCTGGCTCAGAATAAATAGCGTTGTCGTACATGGTGGCGACCATGGCTCCTGCTTCTGTCTGAATTCGCGTGACGGCTACTTTGATCGCTCTTGTTGATCGCCAATAACTATTGAAGTGAGCTTTCACTTCCTCTGAACTTACCTGAAACGCATGTCCAATTTCCAAGATTGTTCGGCGAGTCTGGCGTCCGTGGACCTAACAAGACACGTCTGCATATATACGACAGGATGGTTGCTAATGAATTGTCTAGGCTTGGATACATTTGGCACGAGGCACCAGACGGCACCCTGTCTTCTAACATCTTCCTAATGTTTTGTCTTACCGTACATTGAAGAGACGTGCACCGTAATGTCCTGCAAAGGTGCTTTGCCTGCGTTTAACATACATAAGGCAACAAATGCTATTATAAAATTGCATATTGGCGTTTACGGAATGTCTTGTTGCAGGGAGAGGTGTACGGTGGCAACATCTTTTGATGCAGAGTTAACCAGAGAGCACACAAAGCTAACACTGCGGTGATTTACCATATTCTACTTAACTGCTGGTTTAAGACGTTGGTAGCAACATAATCATTAATATGCAGTCTATATGATTTTCTTTCAGCATGAATATTTGCGAGACACAAAAAATTTTCACACACATTGTAGTGAAACAAGGCATCACAAAGTGTTGCAACCAGCTTTGCTACGGCCGTTCACGGCTCTGGTTATCTGTAAACTGTAAAAATTTTATGGAAATACGAAAACCTTTTATTGCCTAATTCGTATAAAAAGGAGCAAAGAATAAACAGCTCTGTGCTCAACATGAGTCAAATGCCGATCAGCAGAGGCAATCAAAGCTTGTTATGTAAGCTTCGCAAGCTTGGGAAGTGAAGTAGGTAAACTTTTGTGAAGCTGCCTTACGCTTTTGCACTGTGCAGCAGAGATATACATGACTGCGTTAAGAATCTTGATTGTGCTATTCTTCTTTGTTTCCATTTGGGGCAGTGAAGGTTCTTCCACCACTTCTGGCGCCTTTTCAAAACTGTTACGATTTGATTCTGTGTTCTGCTTTGAAATATCTGCACATAGTTCGTTCTTAGTGAGATTTGCGCGCTCGTTTGAAGTGCTGATGTTAAAAATTCTCGGTTCGCCCTCCTCGGATATCCACTACAGTAGGTTTCATGACATTTCCTCACCATCTCCGTGTTCGATACAGTCAAACCTCGCTTATAATGAGGTCACATCTAACACAAGAATTACCCCCGTTATATCAGATAATCATTATAAGCACATGTACGTTACACACTGTTATCGGCAAGAAACACTGTAGATTTACTGTGTTTGACAATTCGTTCGGAATGTCCACAACTACGAGATCTCAGAGGCGAAGGCAGGAGAGGTTGGAAACGTTCGGAGCACTGCTCGGAACAAGTTCAGACGTCTGTCTACTCCGTATAGTCAGTCAGTGAACTGGATCGTAGCGGCATGGGTTGAAATTCTGGCCGTGCTCATATCTGACCTTTCCGAAAGGGCAGCATCTCTGGTTAGCAACGAGACAATCTACATGGGAAGTAGGAGAAGTGACAGGAAAGAGTGCTCTTTAATGTCACTTCTTCTGCTTCCCATGTAGAGTGCTGTGGGGCTAACCAAAGATGCGACATTACCAACATGCCCGTTCAGCCACCCTTGCTGCATCTCAAGCACGCTAGATGGAAGTGAGGACGGTGCACTGCGAGAAGAAATGAGGTACAAAAAACCGAGTGATGCCAGTGAAGACAACAAGTAAATGTTAAATGTTGCACATGCTTGTGGGTGAGCATCGAAAACAGTAATAATAAACTGCATGTGCGTTTCGCAATCGAATGGCTTTTTTTTTGTTTAGCTTCCACTCTAGGAATCTCCCCGTCCGATTTTCCAAATTTTGGTGGTTGGCCTAGATTTGAGTAAATACGTTGTTGCGGATATAATCCATTATATTTCCACCAAAACTCTGCGGGCAGCAGTTGCATGTGGAAAGGTTCTCATCTGCCTTGATGTGCCTTGACTGAGTGTGCACTGAAAGTGCAGCAGTGTGCTAGAGCTGGCGCAAACATTGATTCAAGTCCTCCTGTTCACATTGGCAAGGCCAAAAGCACTTGCTTTTTCTTCTTTCATTCTACTATATATATATATATTTTTTTCAGTTTTGTCCAACATTTGGTGCAAGGCTGCAGCTTTGCTGTGCACTGTCTTATGTTGCGCCGTGTGGATCGCTTGACTTGCTTTTGTTGCGCCCAATTAGGTACCCTTCCTCTCTCAACCAGCTGGGTCATCTGTGAAACTGGGTCTATAAGAGCATTGGCACTGGTTGGCGTGTACTGCAACTCGGTCACAGATGCATGCGTTTTCTCTCACTTTCCGACACACACGTACACTTCCACACACCTCCTTCACTGGCGTGTGTGCCGGGTTACTTTGGTGCTGCCGCACATAGCACCACCTTGTTGCATCAGCTGTGTGTGCCGTGTCTGATCTTTGCTGAACATGTTGGAGGAGGTTGCTGCCAACGGCTGCATACAGGGACGAGTAGTGGACAGGCTGCGACCTTAGCTGTCGCAGGTAATTGCGTATTCGTTGAAGTTTAGGTGACTGACATGTTCCAGCAGAGCCCCGGATATTGCATAATCTCATCAGCTGCGCAAAACCCTGTAATTATGGAAAACATGTGTAACGATGTGAAGGAACGACACAGCATGACGATCATGGGCCATGCCTTTCTAATATCCACATAGTCAGCAAAAGCAAGGTACAGTACATTGGCATGTGATTTAATAGGCACACTATGTCAAAAAATAAACAAGACTTTTGTATCAACTATATGTCGTGGCCCTGCACAGCAGTGAACATTAATTCTTCGATTCTATGGTAATGTTAAGATAACCGTGCAGTTTGGCAAATCCGTGCCGTTTGTTATCTGGTCTGATTTCATTGTACAATGCAGTTCACTGTTAGTGGGAACACTTCACTGTGCAGCTCTCGCGTTGCTGGCACTACAACTGCAAGTGCCCACTGAAACTACACCATTGCATCGCACATATGTGTAGAAAGTTGCCAGTGCGGCTGACCACAAGTCGTCTGCTGCAAAGCCGGGCGATTGTACAAGCTTGCCAAAGGGGAGAATTCACACTTGCTGTACACTCATCTGTTCCCTTTAGAAGTGGATCGCACTGTACAGATGTGTTTGCACACAGTTGTACCTTTCTTGAAAGAATCATTCGCTCTAAACGAACCTTGTTGCTTGTGACACTCTTTCTCGTTCCTTCATGTTGTTAGTGTTTTTTTTTTTTTTTTTTTCAACCATAACAAGTATGAACCAAGTAGCCCAGCAACAAGTAGTGATGTGTAAAACCTCACTGGTTTCCCCAGTCCCGCGAGGTCTTGCCAAATGTCGTTCACAACTGGTCATCCAGAGAAAATCAAAAGTTTGTGGCTTTCGTGAAGCCAATCGCATCTTGGTTCTGAGACCAGTGCTCGGCTGACTAGGCTATTAGCTCATCGGTGTCAGCACAAGCTTGTCCTGTTTATCGAAGGAGCAGTAAATGCTGTGGTGAAGGCAAGGAAGTGTCAGCTGATGTCCAATTTGCATCTGCACGCTGAACTGACATGAAAGGCAGTGAGACAACCACAGGCAGAAGGGATCCTATGATACAAAGATGGCACTCAAGTGTTCTCTTATAGCAAGAAAAGCAACAGTGAGCATCATCACAAATATTACTAAACAAGCGTTTTATGTTTACCTATTCCTGAAGGGGGGATATGTGTCATCACCTTTTGACATAGAGGGGTTTGGCAGAGCAGCGTTCTTTATTATTACTCATGCTCTGTATAATCATTTGGGGCTGTACATTACCCTTTTTAAGCATGAAGGCTTAATGCGATACTAGGAGGGAAGGGTGCTCTTATCTTAATATCTGTAATGCCGGTTCTATATTTTCAGGGAACTTGTGCAACGTTTATTGACCTTGCAAAAAAAGCAGGAGCTAGGTCACAAGTACCTGGTGCATTGTCGCGGTAGTGTCTCCCTGATCAGTCAGTCCCTAAGTTATGCCTTTGCTTCTTTGATGTTGATGCCTTTTGTGTGGTTACTGATCTTGTCGCGCTCTTTTTCTCTTGCCTTATGCTCTGCATGGGGCGTTTGCTGCACCCGCGGCTGTCTCAGGATCAGACGGAATCGGCAGCAATACTGAAGATCAAGGAGAGCATGCAGGAGGAAGCCAAGAGGTTTGAGAAGGACACGCCCGCCGAGCCCCCGGACTACTTCATGCAATAACCGGGGGCCCCCCCGCCACCCCAGCCGCCGCCACCGCCGCCAATGCGCGCGCGTGGCCGAGCAAAGTCAAAGCCGCAGCCGAAGAAGAAGGCCGCCACCAGGGGGCGCGGGAGGCGGCGCCAACCACCGTAGCGGCCACCCCCGCTCCCGTCTTGAGGACTGCCTCACCGCACGACCGGAAAGGCCCGCAACATGCCGCAGGGGCAGTGACTTGGCCCCGGACGTGGCCTTGCGGCCTCTTGATCCCTTGGTTGTGCCCTCCCTGGAGACTTTGGTTCCCGTGACTCTCCGTCGCAAGACGGACTGCTGGCACTGTCTGCGGTGACTCAAACTTACGTGCGCGTCGTCAGTCACGTGACGGAGGCAGTGTCAGCTGCGTGCTGTCTTCTTTCAGTTTGGAGCTTGTGATCTGCCCTGGCTCAGCTTGGGCTGCTGCGTACGTAGGTGCAACAGGAGTGAAGCTGCCACCTACTCTGCCTGCTACTGTGCCCTAGCAGGCAGTTGGTGTTGCGATTGAAGGTTAGCCATTCCTAGCCCTGGTTGTGCCCACCCAGACTTCTTCTCTATAGTGCCCCCTCCCCCACTTCTAAATGTTCTTCCTCACCAAAGCGCAAGGTGGTGGCAGTGCCGTGCACCTGTTGCGCAGCGGTGCAAGCTGAGCCGAGGTGGAGCGTCCTTCGCTCTGGGCAGAGCTTCCCCATCCGAGTATGTGCGTCGTTTTCGTTATACCATGCCATGGGAACTGGGCGTGCGGTGGTGCGCGTGTGGTGACTGTGCGCGGCTGGAGGAACTGGCGGATGTTGGGCCTTCATCCCTGAGAGACACTTCGTCCTGCTTTTCCTACTTTTGCTGCAGTGTGCCCCGTGGAGTTTTCATTTGCTGGCCGTTTCGTTCCTCGTATCAGAGGAACTTTCTTCTCTTGCTCTTTCTCTCTTTCTTTGTAAAAGTGAGGGGTATTGTTTTTGAATTGGGTTGGGGGGGAGCATGTGGAGAATTTTGCTTTCTTTTAACAGCTGGCAACTTTTCTTTTTTTGGTGCCTGTTGCCAGGTCGACGCACGATGTCTCAGGCCAATGCCGCCTGTTGTGTGACAGATGCGAGGGCTGTCTGTGGATCTGTGCTGTCGTTTTTCGCAGCACAAGGCCAGGCATGGTTGAGGGGGTCAGGGCAGCTGGACTCGGGAATTCTTGACAGGCACAGTGGTGTCTTGAGCTTCCTACATCTCGTTCTCAGGCCGGCACTCCTGAGGCTCGCAGCTCTCCCGAGAATGGGAACAGAGGAAGGAAAAAGGAAATGAAATTCAGCCATGGTAACACTACGAAGTGTGCGGTTGGTAGCAGGGTCAGCCAGACTGCAATGGTTTTCCCTAACGTTCTGAAACTTTCGGTAGGGACCGGCTTGCCATGGGGGGGGGGGCAGACCATGGTGGCTGCCATTGTGCATTGTCTGACCTCGTGCGCTACACCTCCGTACAGCTTGTGAGGGGTGTCTGGTGTGGACACAAACAGAGGGCGGTGGTGCCACTAGGTTCTGGGCTGCATCGTTTCACCATCAAGTTGTGGCGGACGTGTTGGCGAGCGTGTGCCTCGGTGCATAGTGGCAGAGTGTGTAAGGACTTGGTGTGAGCTTGGGCTTGTCGGTGGAGGCATACGTACGTTATGCAGGATGTGTAGGCTTTTTTTTTTTTCTTTTTTTTTCCTTCTCCCCTGTTTTTATTAAGCGTTCCGAGCATCTTTTGTGCTTCTTTTTTGGGTTAGCTTTCTGTATATTGGCGCTCAGATTTTCCAGCTTTTTCTTCGCTTCCTCAAAAACAAACTGAAATGGTATTTGTTACTCGGCGAGTTCTATGGCACTGTGGCAGGATTGTCCATAAGCATCCGTAAGAAGGGATACAAGAGCTTTTGGTTTTATCTGGCTGTCGATGCTGACAGCAGTATTACTATAAACGTCTTGACATAGGGGCGATTGCAGACAGTTGCACACCGGTATTTCCCTTGGAAGCAATTCGGGTGCTTTGTTTCATTGTTTTTCTGGACTGGCTATTTCTTCCAAGCTGTAAGGGAAAACCGTCGGTGAGCGAAGTTTCTTTCCATAGTTTTTTTTTTTTTCTTGCATTGCATGCCTGAGGTGTTTATCCATAGCGCAGCATCAGTTTATTGCCAGTGCTGCAGTTTTGATCACATGCAGGCTTCATAACAGGCAGTGTAAAGAGTGGACAAGCATGGCGTTGTATGTGGCACACAAACTTCGCGGAGAGTTCTTGTTCCAGCATCATTCATGCGATGCACATCTTTCTTGCCGACACTTAAAGAAGTCGCGAGAGAGTGCACAAAAAAAAAAAGAGAAAGCACACTGTGTGCGCAGACCACTGGGACTCTCGCAGAGAAAATTTGTTGAGGAGAAATACTTTTTTTCTTTTCTCCTCTGTAGGAGCAAATTGTAGATGGGAGAAAGTGAGTGAATGAGCGACTGTGCTGTGAGTGAATGTTGCGTGGTGTGGCTAGTGAGTGTGTGCGTGCGTGTGCGTGTGGTTGGGTTTTCATGCACGAGTCTGTGTGAATGCAACCTGATGTGGTTTTGGGGGATATAGATTGTGCATGTGTACATAATATATGTATATGTAGGGGTACAAGGATTACAGAAGGTGTGAGGATTTAAAAAAAAAACGAAGATGTTTAGAAGAGAGCTCTACACTGTTGCATTTTTTGAGGCTTTTTCCTCATTCTGTTGGTTCTTTTTTTTTTTTTTTACCCCGTCTCTACAACACAAGCGCTCCTTATTTGCTTATTTACATGCAGTGCTTAATTCCTCGTCTCTGGCTGCATGTTGCATTTGCATCGGCTGTGTCCATATCGAAGCAGCAGTGGGACGGAGATGGATGCTTCTTCGTGTGAGCTGAGCTTCATTTCCTGACACACACACACTTGGTGGTCGTCGATGCTGTCGCTTTCCTTTTCTCTGGCTCGCTCCGTGAAGCATAGGAGCAGTGTTGCAGCAGACTACCAGGAGGCGTCAGTGCAGTGGAATTGGGCAGGTGGCGATTGGCATTGGTTTGCAATGCTTGCCTGAATCGGCTGCACATGTGGTGCCCCCACGTTTCTTGCCCCCCCCCTTTTGTGTGTCGCCTCTTGCTGCTGTTTGAAGCAATTGCGCTGCATCGGGTTCTCCTCTCGTTGGGGCCGCACCATGGGGGGGGGTGCGCTGCAACTTATTTGGTTCGCAGGAGGGGGAGGGGGGTGGGCGGGTGTTTCTGTAATCGAGGCGGGAAAAACAGCGAGCAGCACTACATGCTTTGTATATATATGCATATGTACACACACAACACATATATGTAAACCGGCAGGTGAGTTTAACGAGGTGAGAACGGCTGTGTGCGAGGTGCCCGTGTTATTTTTTCTTTTTTTACTTTTTTTTTTTTTTTTCTCCTTTCAGCTCTCCGGCTTTGCCTTCCGCGCGCGGTTGAAGCTTCGTCGTGCGGGGGCGAAGCCGAACAACAACTACAGAGGGGTCCTGTTGGTTTAATTTATAATACGCGGCGCTCTCCTCCTATCTCTCCTTCACCTGTGTATCACCTTGTGCATGTGTACTCTCTCTCCTCCCTCCCCCGGAAAAAAAATCGTATGAAACAAAGTGTTTCTGTTTAACCAGTCTCTGTGTCACTCACTCACCGTCAGCTGCGATTGGATGCCAAGCCCAGTTGGCTTCCTGCAAGTATGTTGTACTCTTAAAACGGAGCTGCAAACTGAAGCAGGCATGGGTTTGCATCTTCAGCTTGTTTTGCAAAGGTGCCGACGTATGGTTTGAAGGAGGTCGGATGTACTGTTGGCCACAAAAGTTTATGGGACGGGTGCTTCTCGACAAAAGTGAATTTAGGCTGTTAAGACATGTCGCCTCTAATTTAGTGAATTATTGTGTGGGTCGCAAAAACTACCTACTACAGATTGAAATCTACCCAAACTTCGTGGTAATTCCTTTCTTTTTGTTGCAAATCACATGTCCCATAAGCATTTGGGGCAAGCAGTACAAAAACCAGCTCCACCGTTTGATCTCCAGAAAACATACCAGCGAGCTTGGGGTGGTGTGTCGGAGTCGCTTGTAGGGGAAAGTAGTTCTGTAGCACGGGGGAATTTCCACTGGCAAGTGCAAGCTTAAGATTGGCACCTTCCGAGTGGCACCTTTGGCCGAGGTGCTGTAGTTTTCCAACTGCGGTGGTGGCATAAAGCCTGAGTGAGAAGCGAGTGGTTGTGCGCGACGGTGATGTGGTTGGCGAGAAAGCAAACGGGACGTATTCTGCGACGATCGCTTTCGGCGATAGTATCGCCGTTAGGCGCGCGCAGATTGGCTGGTGGAGCACCACGTCACGCGAAGGCGATAGTATCGCCCAAGTGATCGGAGAATACGTCGCAAGATGAGTTCACGCATGTTTTACAGTGAAGCTGTATATGGCTAGCCGATTCGTCCGTCCGTCGCCTGCACGCAGAAACTATCATCATCAGCAATGGCTCAAGCGTCGTCGTCTTTTACGGCTGGCTCGTTGAACGCGCTCGTGCCACTGCTCCCGCGTTTGTCGTCTAATTCTACAGCTGGCTCCGTTGCCGCTCATCATTCCAGAGTAGAATTTCACTTCTCTTTTGTCGTCGTAATAGGGAGGCCGCGTTTACGGGGGTATAAGCCATTCGATCATTGCCTTATATGACGGACAGATTTAAGCAAGCAGCAATTGCTGCTTGCTTGACAACGGCGGACTACGGGCATACCGTCAGTGACGGCGTTCTCTCCGTCCTAGCCGAACGTGTGTGTAACCTCATTAAGAAACAGAAAGACGTAACCAATAATTGAGAAAGACTTCAATGAACCGTCTGTATTAACCCAGTGATAAACACCGGGGCCGCACGTTTCAGCTTCGCTAGTTATAACCATCTGTACGGAGTGTGTGGGCAGTGTTGAATTTTTCCTTACATTTCAATAGCTAGACTTGTTACTTTTTTATTGCGATAGCAATTTTATGGACACTGCAGGCGCACTTCTGCGATCGGCGTCGTCCTGATGTTCCGTATTATGTGCGAGGGTGAGCCGACGATGGCGGCCCATTCGCGCGCGCAAGGGAGGAAAGTGGGGATCGAGTAAGCGTTGTTTTCCGTCGTAAAGGGGCTTTATTCCGTCGTGCGCAAGGCACCAGGGGGAGGAGAGGGGGGTGCGTTCTACTCCGGCAGCTGTTGCGTATGACACGGCCGCGCAGGCCCTATCTTGAAATCGATCTGCGATGGGGAGGGACACAGTGCGCGGAGCGCTGATAGCATCGCGTGCGCCATGTTTTCGCCGCTTAGTTTACGTTGAAGCGAGAGGCAGCACGAAGGTCAATTCGCTCGCTGCTGCTGCGCGCTTCTTCACTCTAGCGTTTTGACAGCGAGTTTCCGGGGTCGTCGAGTGAGATGTGTTCATGTTAGCGTGTTATTTAGTTAGTAAGCGAAAGTTTACCAAGTCAACACGGCTGGTAAAACTACCATCCTTACTTCGTATGGGCACCCTGCACTGTTCAGAGGGGGCTACGACGTTTTCATTTTTCACCCCAGCGTCGCCGGTGAGAGGTGATGAATGACACGCCATTCCAAACGATAGCGGTCACTCTTCGTCGCTCGTATATGCCCTGCGCATGCGCACTATCGACGTTTTCACAGATCGGACAGTCTTGCCTAGCTCGTGATAAGCGATTGAAAGTGTCACGGCGAACAGTAGCGCACCCAGGATCTCTGCCAGGGAGGGGGGGGGGGGGGGGCAGTTTGCCAATACCATCTAAACAGCACTAATTTCAATTTCTTCACGGGAAGTTGGCAAAAAATGCGCTTTTTGCGCAAGTTTGCGAATGTGCAGACGATTGCGCGTCTTACATCTTAGTTGCAGTACTCAAAGGCGCAAGGAAAGCGAAGGGGTTAAACAAAAAGGGGGGGGGGGGGGGTCACAACCCCCCCCCCCCCCCCCCCCCGTCGGTGCGCCACTGATGGCGAATGTATACAGCGTCTCTACAGTTTTGCTTCCACCACTCGTTAGGCTGTGTGTTTTGGCGCTGCTGTCTACTCTGCAAAGCTTCTGCGCAAGCAATCGATGCTTCGCATTTCTGGCGAAATTGCTGCTTAATAGCTGTAGTGTATGCTGAGGAGCATTAGCAGTTAGCTTCATAATTGCACATGCGGATTTGGATTTCTGTGGATTCCAGGTGCAGAATGCGAAATGAGGAGAGGGTACAGTACGTGCCACGTACATGCAGTGCCAGGAAAGGCTGTTTTTAGAGTGTTCTCAGTGGTTAGTTTGCGGAGCGCAAACGAGATGGCGCTACCAGTTCCGACGCCTTCCGAGTACAGCGGAATGCCTGAATCGACGCAATAGAGGAATGGACTTTTGCTAACTTGTGTTACTTCTGCTAACTCTATGTTGATTGTATAGACTATGGTCCTTAGGGACCATATATAGACCTACACCATGTTTGCAAATGATAAATTATTGGAAATTAAAATGGATTTTCATCCATTTTCATTTCCATTAATTTGTCATTTCTCTAATTCAATTAGTAAGTACAAGTAATTTCCACTATGTTGTTATTGGTGTCATTGTTTGTTGGCTTCTGATGAACTGTATGGTGCGGGAGAAGCTCGCGAGGGGCCGGCGTCCTCGGTCATTGCGAATGCAGATGGTAGCGTACGGCTGCGGAGATCCAGGACGCTGAAGGGGACGACCCAGCACCTCCACCAAATGCAAGAAGAGTATTTCGCAGGTAGACTTGATGAAGCGCTTAAACCAGCTGGCTCGTTAAAAAACGACCTAGCGCGAACCACACGATCGTCAACGTGTTCTTCCACACTGGCTTGCACAGAGCTGGTGCCGATGTGCTCCGGTACAATATATATATATATATATATATATATATATATATATATATATAAGCGTGCGGGATTGCGCGCGCTAGCACTATACTGGTCGCTGCCCTATGAGCCCCCCCCTCCCCCAACTCCTCTGAAGGAAGCCCAAGCCCTGTCCTGTCCTGTCCTGAGTCTCCGTCCCAGCAATACAGCCTATTACGCCAGAAACATGGCTTGTCGAATAAAACTGCGTTATAAATAGCAGCCAACCCACATCACAAGGAACCAGCTATTTGATGTCTAAAATATGTCTTGAACGCGCAACAGTTTTGAAAAGTCAGACGACGCCATAAGGTGGCGCGAATGCCGCCATCCCGACGTTTTCACACGACGAAACAAGGTGGCGTGACGCGTCTTAACTTCAGAATAACTCGTCTTTCACTTCCTTTCACGACTTCAGCGCTCGTCTGCCCTTTCCTCTCGCCTCTCACTGTTGTCTTTTATTTCGAGTTTTGTGCTACTAAGAATCAGGCGTGTGAACTTGTTTTACAATCCCGACGTTTAAAAACGCCGCCATTCCGACGTTTTCGTACGAAGCCACAAAGTGGCGCCGCCATCCCGACATTTTCATACGACTCCACAAGGTGGCGCGACGCGTCTGAAGTTGTTTTGCGATCCCGAAGTTTAAAAACGCCGCCATCCCGATGTTTTCATTCGATGTCACAAGGTTGCGAGGCGTGTCTGAAATTGTTTAAAGGCCGCCCCACATTCAGCGTTTCCGGGCGTTTTCTGGCGTATCGTCACCCGGCTTCACTCAGGGTCGACGCTGCTCAAGACACACCAAAGATCTCGCCGCCGCCGCCGGACGCGGCTCGATGAGCGCCGACAAATCAGCGGGTGCGCGCGGCCGCACTGCTGGCAACTTTTGCAAGCGACTTCCGCAGCAAGCAGTTCGTGTGCGCGCCACCATGGGGCGTCAGTGTCTCGTCGGCGTGGCGGCGCCGTCTGAGAAAGCAGCCACAGACACTTACGTGCGCACTGCCGTGAATATCTTTTGTGTGCGCCGTGGAACTATAGATAAGACATAAAAACCTGAATCAAGAACATTTCTCATAATACACTTGAGTGACATTGCACACTGCCTCTGGTTAAGTCTGTCTGGTCACAGTGTGTGCAAGGAGTTTTATAACCTCCTTGATTGTGCGACGCTGGGCTGGCACTGTTTGCGCGCTTCTCATGTGGCTGGGGGACCTTCCCGGCGCCGTTGATGCAACGACGCCGACAGACGCAACGGCAGGAGATGCCGGTAAAACGCTGAATGTGGGGTGGGCTTTACGATACCGAAGTTTAAAAACGCCGCCATCCCCACGTTTTCGTACGACGTCACAAGGTGGCACGACGCGTCTGAAATTGTTTTACGATCCCAAAGTTTAAAAATGCCGCCATACTGACGTTTTCATACGGCGCCACAAGGTGGCACGACGTGTTTACTTCCGGTATGTTGCCGGACGCGAACTCGTGGAACCTAGCCTGTAACAGCGTCTGAAATTGTTTTACCATCCCGAAGCTTAAAAAAATGGGGGCAGCTTCACACTCGTGGTGCGAAGTCTGAGCAAATAGCGAAGCTGGTGGCCCTTCCCTCGCTTTAACTTGGCTTTTCATTAGCTTTAACTTTGTTCTCTGTTAGCTTTAACTTGGCCTTTCTATTAGCTTGGCTTTTCTAGGCTTTAGGTGGCGGTGCTGGGGAAACTCTGGATTGGTGCGAAGTCTTCGGAGTCGCTCTCGAGTGGCAGCGCGGTGCTTTTCGCGCCGCTCCTCCTCTTCTTCGGGCTTGACGATCTTCTTCGGAGGACCCATGGGCTCGGCGCAAACTCATGAGGCAAAGTGTGTCTCCGCGCCTCGGCGACGCGGAGCTATATACTCTGGAGTAACGTAACTGCCTAGCTTCGCCCCATGCGCGGCTGTGGGGCAGAGCGTGCTAGGCAGAGCTACGGCGGAGGAGCGATTGATTGATTGAAACTTTTATTAGAAAGGATGGCCCGTGGCCTAAAATGGGATGGAGCGGCGCTGCTGCGGCAGTTAGGCAAGCCGTCGACTCATGAATAAGGAGCGGTGGGCTCGGCGCGTGTTCCGGTACACCTGTCTAAAGGGCGTGAGGACGCAGTGGAGCAGGCGTCTCTACAACCTGTGCAGAAAGTTCGCCCTCTTTACTAACCCCGTCCAGGAGGACAGCGAAAGGAAATGGTCGACGGAGGTGCGAACAAGAGTACAGGAAGCAGAGACGTCGATGTGGCAATCCGCTATGGACCAAAAATCCAGCCTGGCCCTGTATAGAGTACATAAGACGACCATCTCTGTGGATCGGCTGTACGACAACAGTGTTGGCAGTGCCCTTATGTTCGGGACCCGTACGGGAGCCCTGCGCACGAAGGTGTATTGACGCCGCTTCGACCAGTCGGTGGACGACAGTACTGTGCAGTGCAGGGCATGCGGGGATGATGAGGAAAACATTGAACACATTGTGCTCCGATGTGATCGCTTGTGCCCTCGTCAACCAGAAGGCACCACACTTCCCGAGGCACTTGGTTTTGTGGATGCGCGAAACGGCCAGAATAAAACCCCTATATATAAAGAGTAGCGCCATCTGTTTCCCTCCTCCTCCGTTCCGCTGTCGCGCTCGGCGCGGCCAGCGAGATCGAGGTGCGATATCGACAGTGGCGCCGCGTACGTCGGGCCTGCCGTGGCAGACGACAGCTAACGCGCTACCAGATGAAATCCGCGCAAAACTTGGATTGCGCCCTGCGGAGCAGTTATTGAGGTGCGATTTTGCTTCGTCAGTCGGTAACTGGCCTTAATAATGCCATTTTGGAAGTAGCAACGCGACGATGCGAGACGGCGCAAATACGAAGTGTGCAGCAAGCGTTTGCGCTCGCCGGACGGTAAACAAAAAACAGCATTTAGCCCGCGCCTTGTCGGTTGCGGCAACTTAAGGCGCAGCAGCATGCCATCACAACGAAGTTCTTGTCCCTAACACGTTTGATCCCTTTGTGCGTGCAGCCCTTTCGTCGCACAGGCCCGAGAATGGCGGTCGGAGCGCGCTGGAATAAAAAAATATGGCAGAAGCGCAACGTGTGCTTCCACGTGATACGAATTGGCCAATGGGGGAGCGGAGAAGGCTGGGGCGACAGGAGGCGGCGAGGAGGAACCGCCGGGTGAGCGCGGTGGCGGCATCATCTAAGAATGGCGCTACCTTTTGTATATAGGGGTTTTAGGCCAGATTAGGGCCTCGTCTGCTGTTTTTGCATGCGCAAAAACAGCGGAGAATTCCAATTATGATGTGCAAGTGGTGTAAGTCAGAATAGGGTGCCTCGATGCCAGCGCCGCCGTTCAGGGTGGAGACAACCCCGCTGGAGCTTTGAATGTGCAAGAGATGTCCAAATCATAAGGACATTCGACGTCCTCTGGATGACCCTTGACTGCCACGTACTAGTCGAACATACTATAGATGTAAACTGGACGTCGTTAAATGTCTTAGATATTTGGTCTTTTGTGGTACATCCAATGGATATTTGTGGTTCACTGGGGTGTTTTGGCGCTGCTGTCTACTCTGCAAAGCTTCTGCGCAAGCAATCGATGCTTCGCATTTCTGGCGAAATTGCTGCTTAATGGCTGTAGTGTATGCTTAGGAGCATTAGCAGTTAGCTTCATAATTGCACATGCGGATTTGGATTTCTGTGGATTCCAGGTGCAGAATGCGAAATGATGAGAGGGTACAGTACGTGCCACGTACATGCAGTGCCAGGAAAGGCTGTTTTTAGAGTGTTCTCAGTGGTTAGTTTGCGGAGCGCAAACGAGATGGCGCTACCAGTTCCGACGCCTTCCGAGTACAGCGGAATGCCTGAATCGACGCAATAGAGGAATGGACTTTTGCTAACTTGTGTTACTTCTGCTAACTCTATGTTGATTGTATAGACTATGGTCCTTATAGGGACCATATATAGACCTACACCATGTTTGCAAATGATAAATTATTGGAAATGAAAATGGATTTTCATCCATTTTCATTTCCATTAATTTGTCATTTCTCTAATTCAATTAGTAAGTACAAGTAATTTCCACTATGCTGTTATTGGTGTCATTGTTTGTTGGCTTCTGATGAACTGTATGGTGCGGGAGAAGCTCGCGAGGGGCCGGCGTCCTCGGTCATTGCGAATGCAGATGGTAGCGTACGGCTGCGGAGATCCAGGACGCTGAAGGGGACGACCCAGCACCTCCACCAAATGCAAGAAGAGTATTTCGCAGGTAGACTTGATGAAGCGCTTAAACCAGCTGGCTCGTTAAAAAACGACCTAGCGCGAACCACACGATCGTCAACGTGTTCTTCCACACTGGCTTGCACAGAGCTGGTGCCGATGTGCTCCGGTACAATATATATATATATATATATATATATATATAAGCGTGCGGGAGTGCGCGCGCTAGCGCTATAGACGATTTGCAGCAGCCGGTTGGTGCAACTGAAATCAGATGGCGCCACCGGAGCGCCGCGCGTGTTGGACATCTCTGGCCTTGGGCGCGCAAACGAAACTACCATTGCTCAGTCGCGAAAGCGTAGCCAGCGGCGTTTAACAAGCGCAGTTTGTCAAACGTCGAAAAATATTCTGCTCCATGTGGAGATTAAGAGGGAAAACGTGTGCTGTGGTCGGATGCAAAAAACTGTGATGGCGACATTAAGCTGTGTAACACGTCGCTGTGTGAAATACACGCGCCACAGCTGCATCAAGACTGCCCGTGCCCGAGGCCGTTTTCCATGCACCGATTTCCTCAAGGAGAGAAAAAGAAGCTCACCCGACAATGCTGGATAGCGAGCCTACAGAGAAAGAACTTCAATTAAGGCACATCGGCAAGAGTAAGTGGCAGATAATAGTACCGAATAAGCGAACGCGCTCGACTTGCGGAATAGTGTATAAACTTTCCCATCTTGCGCTTGCTGTACATTAAGGTCACCGTGCGGTGTTTCCGTGGCAGAACACAAGCATTAGCGATATCGTATTGGAACAGTCGACCTGCATTCAGTGATGTTTATCCTTAAGCGAAATTACACGCCACGTGCGTATATGCGCCGGGATCGGTGCCAATTAAGGCGTACTAGTTGTCGCGGTGAGAACTCCTGCAGAAAAGATTGGAAAAAGTGCTATCTGAATCGCATTTTAAATCGTTAAGCTTGACGAATTCCTGCCTGCGCGTCTGAGTTTAGATATGTTGGTTTCGCTGCTGTATCGGATGCACGGTGTGATCAGAACGTAGACCTGGCGTTGTTTGTGGCCAGAAACAGGTGCGCGAAAGCTAGCTGTGTTGACGCTAGCTGTAGCACAAAATTATTGTTTCAAACAACGCTAGAAGCGTTGGTTGCGTGTTTATCGTAAAGTGATATACAATAATGTCACAATTTCGTGATGTCAAGAGAAACCATGAAAATAAAAGTAAATAATTTCAAACTCACCAGTTTGACATTTGATTAGCTGCGTTTTAAAGTAGTGGTAACTACAAATCAGCTGTTTCCTTCTGCCTTGTGTCTTTCAGGGTTCCCCCAAAGCGCATGCTGAATATATATATATATATAATTTACTTTAATTTTCATAGCCTCTTTTGACATCGCGAAATTGTAGCATTATTTGACACTATGAAATTATGACATTATTTGTGATTATGGAAAAGACATTGGCAGCACATTGCTATTGCCTTTTTTTGTCACATTTATGTCAGTTTGCAATAAGAACTGCATGCGTTACCCATGTGCGTGCTTTTTATTTATGTAGACTCCTTTATTCTTACGTTCAAATAAAAGCAAACCATTGTAAATATTACATGAATCACCCTTTTCTTTCAGGTATGTTCTATTCACTTTGTTGATGGGCGTCCAACCAAGGACTATCCCTACCCAACACTGCAGCTTGGAACACAGCTTTATGCTACAGATGCCATCCTTAGATTGACACAAAGCTTTCCCAACATTGCCACTGTCAAAAAGGTTGTTGCCATCTGCAAACCACCTGTAGTCCTGTGCAGGCTTCCCATCTTGGTCGATTGCCTTGACCATGCAGTCGTAGCCAGCTGAAATAGGGGAGAAACATTTGTATGTACTGCGGGAATGAAAAAAAAATGGCAATGAAAGAACTAAAATAACACGATAGATACAGTCTGATATTAAACTGATCGTTTGGATTTATAAATTATAGTTCTGGAGTTTCAATAATTCATACATATTTGATTACTAAGCTGGTGTTGCTCTCGTATGAAGAGTTTGAAAAGTTGAAACGGGAGCTCTCATTTATAAAACGCTTGAGTTGCAGCTAGCCAAAGTTATGCCCCTGTCACATGGCCACTTTCGATCGCGATCGAGCCTCGATCCGGCTCGGACTTTCGATCGCAATCGAAAATGATCGCTACTACACAGTCCAAGGATCAGGATCGTGTTGTTTGGGCTCTAACGCTTTAAGTGTAACTAAGTCCGAAGCAAATAATAAACGTGCCTAATAGGTAGTAAAGGTACGTACAAATCAATTTTCAGAAAAATTACTTTTTCATTCGGTATTTTAGGTAAACGACGTGCCACGTCCGCCGATTCTGATTGTCTGCAAATCTCAGAACTACGTGCATGGCGTCGACGCAGCACACAGATTTTCAAAATTATATGTGCATAAAAAATAAAACAGCCTTTTTAGAGGGTTATTTCTTCGGATCTTTCTTTCTCGTTGTACCTCGTTTTCTGTCACACTGAGCTAGAAGCTGCTTACGTCGGTCTCCTATCGAAATCGGACACTTCGATTACGATTTGCGGATCACGACCGACTGGATTCGGATCGAGGCTCAACTGCGATCGAACGTGCCCGTGTGACAGGGGTTTTACTATGAACCAACACCCGTTCGGGGGCATTCAGTTCAGTTCCCGCCGCACTGGTGAATTCTGCAGAGATCAGTGCACCAGTATCGAGGCAAACACTTACCTCAACGTATGTGGGAAGCTAAAATACCAGCAAGCGAGACGTCAACACACAAGCGGACACGGATTTTTCACTCGGTGCTCAAGCATACACATTCGAGGCCGTCAAGCAAAGCGCGAGAGGCTGGGCAACCACTTCAAACAGCTCAGATCGTAGCTTAAGTACACCGCACTAACCACAAAAAGAAAAAGAACTAGCGAACTGACGTGAACGCCGCACAAGAAGCCTCCATGAGCTCGAATCGCTCGGCGCGAACAAGCGACGCGCATGCACGATGATCGAGTGCCAGAGCGCTCTGGCGCGAGCACATACAACGTTAAAATGACAAACAATGGTTAACTTATATGATCGTTGAACCATGGGCCAGAGCTTTGTGTCGTCGATCCAGCCGCTGTCCATCGGTGGACCCGAAACAACGCCGCTTGCCGCACCGTCGCCCACGACTACAGCAGTACGGCTCCTTCGCTGGCCTTCAACCCAAGGCCAGTCATGCCGGCGCAATCACGTGATCAAACATGGCCGCGCCCGTGCGCCGCTGCTGAAAACCGTCTATACGGAACATCACCGTGACGCCGATGGCAAAAATGCGCCTGGAGGGTTCATACAATTGCTACTGCAATAAAACCTCGCAGTTCCACCCGAAAAGCGAGCCACTGATAGCGATAGCAACCTGTTAGAATTATATTCAAAGGCTTATAGTTGTATGGGTAGTATATATAAATTGCAGTAAATATTATATTATTAACTACACCCGTGGTGTAACGCACCCATACACATGAGACAAGCTCACTCGATGACCGTGAACATTCGCGGTCAACACTGGCGTGATAAGCGCCGGCAGTGGGGAGCGCGCATGCTTTTCCCAAAGTGAATGCTCCGTGTTGCCCCTCCCTTTACCATTCCACTATGTGGCGTAATTTCAAAACTTAGCAGATCACGTGCCCTCCAACCCTGAGCGCTCGGTAGGACAGCATGCATGCTGTTGCTCTCGCAATCTCGCCTTCACACCCATTTTCAAGAGACGGTATTCTTAGCTGACTTCACACGCGTTTGGCGTATCGGGTGGTCTTGTAACCACTCCAGCAAAAAAAAAAAAAAAAAAAAAAAAAAAAAAAAAAAAAAAAAAAAAAAACACGGCCTTTTTGCGTTTTCAGAGCGTCGCCACGAGTCGCAAGAGGTATCAAAGTGTAGGCCTCAATGAGACAAGAAACGATAATTAGTCGCATAGTGGGTGAAACTAATGGTACGGGCGTAATTAGCTCCAATATGGTCGGAAACGAACCACATTGCATTATACCCCTGTAAAGGGTGCACCGCCGTAGACTTGGGCATGTTGACGCAAAGCCGCCGTACGGCACACTTTTGGGAAATGGAGCGAGTTCGCTTGGACTAAGCAGTGCTCGCGCCAGGCAGTTGTCTGGAAGGCGGCTTTGCTGGTACCCAAAAGAAGCGAGACTTAGTCGCAGAGCAGGTAAAATTAACGTATGGGTGTAATTAGCGCCAGTATAGTCGAAAATTAACCGCGTTGCACCATAGACTGCACAAACTCCGGTATCGGCCCACCTGGCCTACATTTATCTAAATGTCAACCAAGTGTCGACTCTTGAGGGCCCCTGAAACACTCGTTCTCGAGTTATCGTACCGATCGATAGCCGGCTTTCTCACTTGTCGTCTCCACTGGCGCGCTGGAAGCTACACAGCGAAGAAGCCAAGAGGGCAAAGCCCCGGCTAAATAAATGTTGAGTGTCGCGGCGGCGAAAGGGCTCGTGGTGGCCGCGGTAGATAACGCTACGCAGCACGCCACTGCCATCTCGGAGGCAGATACGCAGATACGCGCAGCGCAGAGATATGGAAGAGATCTTCTGTCTTTTGAGATCGCAGACATATTTTATTGCGATAGCAATTATATGGACACTTCAACCGGATTTCTGCCGTCGCCGTGAGGTTCCCTATAGATAAAATCTTCGCCGCGCGCCGTATGCCCGAGCGGAAGCGTGCGGGGACGCGCGCTATCACGGCGAGCGAACGCACTCAATCACCCACGCGCAAGCAAGGAAGCGGGAAGCCAGCGCCGGAGGGAGCGCGCGGGGGGGAGGGGGCGCACTTCTACTCTGCCAACAACCGCGCTCGTCGTTCGCTCGCCCGCGCAGTCTCTTATCTCCACACGGCTCTGACCTTTATGCGCCGTGCATTCGCCGCTCAGTTTCCGTTGAAGCGATAGACCGCACGTATACCTTCGCCCGCTGCGCGGCGTATGCGCTCGCTGCCAGCGTTTTGACAGTCGTTGGCTGCAGTCATTCAGTGTGATCTATTCATGTTTGTTTGTGCGCGCTCACACCACGCTTGTTCATTCAGTTAGTAATAGTCGGGCCACATTTTCCAACGCACGCTACACATGCAATGCTGCCCAGATCGGCAGTGCAGCACTACAGGTGTGTCCCTTCGCACGCGCTGCCCACGGTAAGCGCTTCTCATCAACACCACCGTTTCACATGCGCCTTCTCGTGGTCATCGAGTCTCTCTTCATGCCGGTCTACTTACGCCGCAGCACACCTGCTTACTTAATCAGCTCATGTTTACTACAATTCATATTGCTACCAAAGCCGCTCACCTTACTTCGTATGACATTGCTGTGTTGCTATCGCATTCATTGCTTCGCCCTTAGGGCGAAACTGTGACTTTTTTTTCATTTATTTAACTAAAAATTTGCAATTATGCATTACTGATAATGTTCTCGTGAACACGCAATCAGCCAATAGCTTGGCGGACCAACTGCTTTCGATGTCGACATTGCGGATGCCAGAGCAAGCGACTGTTCACTGCTTTTGACACGAGATTGTAAATTCGCTGATGCATGCAGTACAATAATATTTGACGTGTTCACAAGAGCCTCGTTTACAGATCGGTACCATTTTTTTATTATGTTCAAAGTGTGTTTCAGGGCCCCTTTAAGAGAAGACAAGGTCGACGTTATTACGCGTGAAACACAATACGAATAAGATACGAAATGAGTGAATAATGAACACGAAAAAAAGACAGAATAGAGATATATAGTCAGCATTTATATCCATCGAATCATTTGAACCCCCATGTGCGTTGACTTTGTCTTTAAAGGTTTGGATGTAGTTCTGCGTAACGCGAGCGCGCGCCACGCGCGGCGCTGTTACCCCTACAGTGCAAAGCAACGGGGCTGATTTTTTCAAAGCATTGGGGTTTAGGGACAGTGAAGGCAAAATAGACTTTAAGCGGGTAGAAATAACCAAACGGAGGTTATCTGATTGGTGGCTAAACTCAAGGCAGGGGTGAAATTTCACCCACCACAAACTACAAAATATGTTAATAGTCACGGCTAGGTGGCGTATGCTACCGTCCGACTCTAGCTCGCACAGCAGCAAGGCGGAACGTCGTGCACTTGGCAACGTGCGGCGTGCCTCCGAAAGCGCCATCTCGTTCTTCTAGAGGAAACTGCTCCACGAAAAAGGTCTATAGACCATTTTATCGAGGGTGCCGCCAGTTTGCAATCACAGTGCCGTCTGTCGTCCGGCGCCATGCTGGTATGTGGTAGCACGCTTGAGGGTGCATATAGCGAACGTACTGCTGACGACGAGTGGCAAGTTTTCGCGTTTTCCTGAGAGGTCGCAACAAGTTTTTGCGATTGGGAAACTTCTCATCGTGTCGTTACTAAGCTTTAAGCTTCGATATAGCGGCAAAATCGAACGGCGACGGGCCTATAGAGCTAGGCGCTGCCACAGCTATGCCCGCTATCTAAATAGGAGGTAAGTCAAGTCTGAACATTGTCGTATGTCTAGCCTTGGACACTATTAAGGTATCACTCACGTGACAACAATCACAGGTGTCTCCATGTGCCGCACCAGCGTACATCGCAATCCAGATGACTAGCGAAGCTCCATGGAAAGATGTTTTGCTAGCTTTCGTGCTCCTAAAATTTTCGCGGTACGATTTTAATTGCCTGACACCCGGGCATCAAGCATTATAATGCAATGAACTGTAAGATAACTCGACCGGAAGGGCTGTTAACATGGAGGACTCGATCAAACGATCTGGTGGCAGGGGCCGCGAATATGCCGCGATCAACCAGACGCACGCGACGCGTTGAAAGAATATGCACACTCTTAGTAGGTCTAGAGTGGTGTCTGTGCAAGGGAACCTCACCGACTCGAGAGAGCTCAAAAATGAGCCACAGCAACTTTGTTTTATAAAGTAGTACCATAGAGTAATAGGGTAATTCCAGCGCGCGATGCGCAGCGTCGGCCAGACAGCTTTCCGGCGAGATTAGGAAGCACAGGAGAGTCCGTGTGAACTAGGGGTGGCCGGCACACGGTGGACATGCGTGATTTTGGTTACAGAACGAAAAAAGAACGCACCTTCATTTTCTTAGTCGGCACGTACTGTTTTCATAATACGTCCTCGGCCAACTTCCACCTGAACGTTGGTTGCCAAGCATATGATAACCTTAGAACACATTTGAATAGAATAACTTTAATGTGCGTCCATTAGCACTATATATGCGACCGACTCGAATACGCAACTTTCGTTCATATCCCAGTTTGATCATGGGTGCTAAGCTTGTCGCCGTGCGCTCACTAGAAACAAAATATTCTGAATATACATGCGACGAAGCTGATGACTTCAAGTCATTTCTGTTTATGCTGGCAACCTAAAGCCGACGCTTGTCTGCAACCGCAGCGGCTGAAGATGCACTTCCCATTCGTTTCTGAAAGTTATTATTGCGATAGCAATTATATGGACACTTCAGGCGCATTTCCGCCGTCGTGGTTGGCGTCACCGTGACGTTCCGTATAAAGTGTAAGTGCGATAACATAGTGGCCACGAGCCATATGCTGTGCAGGCACGAGGCGTGTACAAATGCAGGCACGAGGCGTAAGAGATGCATTAAGATCACTTTGCGCTCGGGGCACGTGACGATAAAGCATATAAACATCTATTTTCGGTGTACTACTCAAGACTAGTTCCACCTAGCGGATTTCCGCTGAACTATTACGTCATACTCAAGACTAGCCAGCCCAAACAGTTTTTTTTACGCGTGAGCGTATATACCCCCCTCCCCTTTCCCTTCATTGAAGATTCACGATGCGGGTGTGTGAAGCTCGGCGATAAAAGATGGCACGGCGCCAAGAATGAGCGGTCACGGCGGATGATGGATGACCTAGATAAGGATAGGCGAGCGGCGCTGTGGATGACGTCATCAGCACAGCTAGCGCGGTGCCAACTTGCACAGGTACATGTTCTTAGGGGTGGGCGGCGCTACTGTTAGCGTTGATGTTAGCTGCATATGTAGCTAAACCCACTGAAAGATGTAGCCGCTGAAAGCGGCAACGAGAGCTGGAGGAGTGACGGCGATGTTTTTGGCGTCACTCCGAGATTATATTTTTTCCCACTGGAAAAAAATATAATTCCAGGGCAGCACCCTGGAATTTACCTATTCTTGCTCTAATTAAAGGGACAAGAATTTGAGTTTGAGGATTTTCGGGCACTGATAGCGTGCGTTTGTTGACATATGAACTAAAGGAAAAATGAAGATGTTTGCACGAAATGCGCGACATGCATTGGCGTTCCAGTTACTTCTTTTAAGAAAACGCTGTTTTGTGCATTGAAGCACAAAAGTAACTGGAACACCAATGCATTTCGCCGGACACTTTCAAAATTAATATCTCGAAACTAGTGCAGTCCAGAGAATTCGTTCCAAGTGGGTACGCCTTGCGAACTCACCGGCTATATAACTCATAGATTTAAATATGTGCCGTAAAATAATTAAATAAAAGTTAGGGTAATTATGTTAATTATTTAATTAGGCATATTGATTTCTCGCAGAAGTAATGACCGCCTTATCGAGTAATTTAGATCAAGGATTAGAATTGTGCTATCTGCCACAATTTTAAAAAATTCTGGACCTTATGTAAAAAAAAAAAAAAGAAAACGCCCGATATATTAGCCTGCTACGACGGTGTTCTTGTCCTAGATATGTTAAATTCAAGAGAAAGTCTGAGTTCCTGAGATCTATGGGCCAAGAAAACCTTTCTGGGTCTGATTGAGTGAGTCCGAGTGAATCCGGCTGAGTATATTTCTGCTGAGTTTGAGTCCGAGCCATCCCGGCTGAGAACAGTTCTGATCAGTCCCAGTGATATCCTGGCTGAATTGAATTTCGGTTAGTCTGAGGCCGAGTGAGCACTAAGCAATATATATATTTGTGAGCGAATATGAGTGAGCTCCGTTTATTTTGCCGCCCTATGGTCAAGCGCCTAAGCCCAAAAGCAAAGAAATGTGGCCCGCTTTAGCAATAGGAATGACACTAGATAATCATTGTTGTAAACTAAGCTCGCCGGTCGAGCAAATGGTTTATTTGAAATTGTAGAAAACGGCAGGTAAGAGAGGCCAACTTAGGAATACATCAGTTTATTATATGATAAAGTAGCATACATCGACTAGCGGCGGCCGATTATCGGCTCACTCGCCTGCCCTTTCATCTCTACACACTCTTTTAAATACCCTTGCGAATTAGGGCGGTACCCTTGTTTTAGGTTTCCTCGCTCACATTCTACCAATCGGTTCTTTTCGAAGTAGGTGGTATCATCAACAATACATACTTTACCCGCCCCCATTTTCCAGTCCGATTTTTAGAACACACAGCCCTATACATCACTTAAACTAACGCCACATGGCCGTCTTGCTCGAGGTTCACACGCCTCGGTACAGTTGGCCCGGTGCAATGGCACGCCCCGCGAACACATAAATCGCCCCGCGAACCACTAACGTAGAATCGTACTCGAGCGCGACGTTGCCGCCAGGTCTCCCGTTACATACGTATGCTCGACGGCGTAAACTGTGCGTCTCCCACACCGCAACGGGAATGCAGCCACCCCCGGCAGTTCCTGTGTTTGTGTTAGACCCCAAGGGCGCGCTGTTACGGGCCGAGGTTCGGGGGTATACCTTCAACAGCGTCTGCTTGGAGCTCGAATCAGTTTGACCATCGGAGAGGGTCCGGCAGGGAAGACGAGGCGACGTAAGAACAAGTAACAGACGTTTAATACATGGTTACGGGTGAGCGGTGTGCTCCAAAGACCAACGTACAAGAAAAGTTCAGCGTGGATGCACCTGCACGCTAGGGCAAAGCAAAAGTGTTCCCCACGTGGCTTCTGGCTGGCTGGCTGTCTTATATCCTTCACCATCCGGGCACTTTCTCCCTCTCTTCTGCCCTACCGCAGGCTAGGGCAATCCAAAGGTTAGCAGAAATGGTAGGCGACCGGAGCCGGGTGAACGTCCTCTGCGGTGGAGCAAGGTTGAGGGCTGGACGACAGCTTTTGTCTATGACCCTCGCGACTGACACGTCTATTCATGTTGACGAGCGAGATCGTTAGGCACGCCGATCACCATGCGTTTGCACGTGGTCCGAGCATGGTCGCTCAACGTGAATCGGAATTCACTATAGACCTGCACCACGGTGCTACGTCACGAAAATGCGGTGGCGCTGTCGTCGGAATTTAGTTTCGCATGGTATAGGCACTCCGCCGCCGAGCCGCCTCCCGTGTCGCGCCTACCACAGCAGCCGCTGGGTTTTGCGGGTGGTTGTGCGGTTCTATGTGTGAGGTCTTTATTCTATGATCTCACAACGAAGGAAATGCAGTATGTCGACGTGCTGAGTTGCTTCGAAATACGCAAGAGGCTAAAGCTTTCATAGGTTTCCTGTTGATGAAAACCGTCGCAAGCAATGGGACGCCGCGGTAAAAAAGTGAAAGTTGGATTCTCATACCAGATCATCCATTGCGCGCAAAACGTTTCATAACCGTTAAGCTTCTCTTTTATTTTGAGAGGCGTGCATGAGCCAATCTATGATCTTAGGATCGTCATTAGCGCGTCATTACAATTTCTTGTCGCACTGTGGGGAAAGCTAGATTAGGATTAGCCTTGAACGTAGGTCGAGCGAGCAGATGCCCCACAAAGCACGTCACATTCAAATTTATTTTCATCTCAAAGAATTGCGCCACTCGCACTGTAGATATCATATCACATGTTCACATACGCAGGCTGCACAGTGACAGCTGCGTTAATTGCAGTATGGATGTCATAAACGCGCCTAAACGTGTCAATTAAATTTCGAGCGCGAAATAAAATGTACAGGGTTAGTGCAGAATTGGAGCGGTCGGACGGCCGCGGCCTACAGCTCAGACTGCGCGGTCTTACACAGTCGCCGTCGGCACGGTACCTCGCCGGTCCCATCACCGAGGCGATCGCTTCTGTCGCCGCGCACGGTGACGTAGAAATCGGCTACAGCCTGTTTTTAACATGAAATAGTTCTTAATAGAAAGAATATCTCGAATTTGCGCGTGTTCCGTAAAGCAGCGCCCTGTACTAAACCAGTGGCACGATCGGGAGCAACGATCCGACGGCATTTCGTCTCGCGGACAGAAACCCAAGCATCGGCCGTCTCAGCGAGTCGGCACGGCTGGCTTGCAAGTATACTACGTTTCGTTTGCTAATCGCACCAATGACACCGTTTGCTATTCGTTTGCTATTCGCACCAATTCATTTAAGCCCACATTAATCGTGTTGTCAAACATAAGCGCACTCGTTCGGCCGTATTCCGATGGGGGCGAAATGCAAGAACGTTTCCCTGGGTGCACTTTAAAGAACCTCACGTAGTCAAAATTAATCCGGCGCCCCCACTATCGTGTACTTCATAATGAAATCGTGGTTTTAGCAGCCTCCACCCTCATCCCATTAAAAAAAAAAAAAAAAAAAAAAAGCGCCATCCTCGCGTGCAAGCGGGGCGGCGAAAGTGGGCGGAGCCTACGCGACGTCGCTATAGCGGCTAAAATATATCGACGGTGCATACCACTGTTTACAAACACGTGTAGGTCTATACACGTGGTCCGCGCATCGCAGCACTAAGGGAATCGTAACAGACTGCCCTGCCGCCGAAGGAGATCCCGATGGGCAGGGGACGGCAGCCGCTGGCCAGAGGGATGACGCAGGTCGATGCTTGCAGTCGTCGTAGTTTGTCGCACAGCTATTTTGAGCACGAAACACTGTGATGTTCTCCAACGTAGCTCAATGTCCCGGTTAGCGTCTAGATGCCTCAGAAGGGTACGCAGCAGTTTCTCGTTCACCGCGTGCGTCTGCAGAACTTCACCGAGACTCAACCGCTCAGTCGGCAAGCGCGAGACAAATCCCCACTGAGTTCTGCCAGGCTTATTTCCCCACTCAAAAGTGACAGTTTTTACCAACTTACAGCAGCACTAAATGCATACATAAATTTGTTATACGCTTCACAAGACGTGACTTAACCCAACTGCGTTAACAAAAGTAAAACCTTTCCAATCTTACGTCAGGAAAAAAAAAAGAAAAAAAAACCTAGATTTTGCTGAACGATCGAGGCTGATTCTTGAAGCCATCGGCATTGCCATTGAGAGTTCCCTGAATCGGAATTCATTATACACGTGGCCCGGGCATCGCACCTCTAAGGGAATCGTAGCAGCGCCTATATGCCGCTGAGTGACATGCGCGTGGTGAGGCGGCTGCTTGGCCTCTCGTTACGTACGCTTCTCCGTTAGGTGTCCGTATATCTTGGGCACCGCAGTGGAAGTGCGCTATCTCCAGCGGTCCCTGTGTCGAAAAGCAGCGCTGTTCTAAGAACCCAAACGTCGTCGGCTGTGAAAAAATAATAAACAACCTGCGCGAGTGTCATGCATGTGGCCCCCGGGTTCCAACGTGGGTGGCGTTCGATGCATGCAAGGCTGATTGTATCAGCCAACTTAAGCGAGGATGGGTGATAAAACTTTTCAACGTGAGCATGAGGACGGTACTTGCGGCGTGAGGGTGAGGGAGAAATGAGAGGGCATTTGCCCACCTCTGGTGTATAGAAAGCCCTTAAAGGGCCAATGAAAAAGCGGCCAGAAGTTGCATGCTGCAGCATGCATCTACTTTCACGCTGTCAAGAGACAAACTTTCCGAATTTTTGAATGTTTTTATACATTTGTCCAAGTGCGATAACATCGTGGCCAATCGTGGCCGCGCGCCATATGCTGTGGGCGCGAGTGAAAGTTGGGTGAGCCGAGGAGGGTGGCTCCATCTCGCGTGCGCAAGGGAGGAGGCACCGGGGGTAGGAGAGGGGGGCGTTCTACTTGGGGGCGTTCTATGGCGCGGCCCCTATCTTGAAAGCGGCCTGCGATCAGTTCAGTCTCGGCGCGCATAGGCCTGATAGCTACGTGTGCGCTTGTTCTCGCCGCTTAGTTCGCGTTGAAGCGAGAGGCAGCACGAAGGTCAATTCGCTCGCTGCTGCTGCCGCTCTTGCTCACGCTTGCGTTTTGAAAGCGAGTGTCCGGAGCCATCGAGTGAGATGTGTTCATGTTTGCCTGTGCGCGCGTGACATCATGCTTGTTAATTGAGTTAGTAAGCGAATGTTTACAGGTTTATACGGCTGATAAGTTTACTACCATTACTTCGTATAGCTGCATAATAATTTGCTATCGCAATCGATGCTTCGCTTTTCGGGCGATACTGCGACTTTTTTCTCTTCCTCAAAACTTCTCTAACTTGTACCGCTACCTATGCCTGTGATGGATCCGGTCGTATCAATCTCTTCCCTGCTTTTTTTGTCCACCAATACTCTAAACGTATCTTGCTTATCTAGGCCGCAGAACGGTTGATGTTCCCGTCCACTTTAAATCCAAGCGCTTCTGGAAGGTGTACGTTACTTACGGGTCTCACTGGGTGAATATCTTCGCATTCTATTAAGATGTGCTGAGTGGTCTCCGGATTTTTACTGCAACAGACACATGCCTTATTTCGTTGCGTATATTTGTTCCGTTATGTTTTTGACCTTAAGCAACCAGCTCGATCGTCAAAGAGCAAAGCGCTTCCCCTTGTGTTGTACAGATTTTCCCTTCTAATTTCTTTCTTCACATTCTTGTAAATCTCCATGGTCCTCTTTTTTTTTTTTCATTAAACTCACTGTCTCTGTTTCTCTCACTTTCTTTTTGATGACTCCTGCTTGTCTATTTACACTTTCAATTACTCTGTACTTGGTTGTCCACTTTCTTGACCTCTTCCTACATTCTGTGAGCACGCTTTTCAGGTACAGATACTTGTGCACTTTAGCCGCCCATTTGTTTTCATCCATGTTCCTGAGCCTGTCTTCAAAACAAATTTTTCTCTGCGTTTCTCCGACTTCAAAAGAGGCCCAAACCATGTCACCCTTCACTGCATCATTTGTAGTTTTACTGTGGTTCCCAAAGATAGCCAGCCTACCGACCTTTGGTCAACTTCCAACCCCGACAAGATATCCGATGTAAGCACAGAATGGCATTTGCGAACGTTAACGCTGGCACCATTACTATTTTCCGGACTCTGCGTACCACCTCACATTTATTGTAGCCCCAAAGTTCTCTATGTTCCATTATTGCTGCATTACGCTTCCACTTTATTTTCAGTTTATCTTGGTGGGTGCTTGAGTAAGTCTTTCCTTCGTTTATGTATACGCTGATGTATTTATAGTGCTTGATTATCGGTATGACTTGCTGTTGAATTCATACCACTTAATTACTCGTCTCTTCATTAGATTTCATGATTCCTGATTTCTCTGTGCTAAACTTAAGGCCTAGATTTGTCGCTGCGTTGCCGCAGATATTCGAAAGTGTCTGTAAATCTCTTGCGTTGTCCGTTAGTAGCATTTTGTCGTCCGAATACATCAGTCCAGGGACCTTCTGTTTCATCCTTTATCATTTGTCCATTACGCATTTAGGATAATTCAAACCCTATTTCGGGGTTTTCCAGTCGTCTTTCTATGCGCTTAACATAAAGCGTGAACACATATGGAGACAGAGAACATCCTTGCTTCAGTCCTTCGTGAATTTCCACCACTTCATTACATTTCGAGCCTTCCCATACAATTTCTACTCGGTTGTCTCTATGTAACTCCCTCAGCAGCTCCACGAAATCGTCACCTATGCCCTCGTGCTTGAGAATATCCCATAAAAATTCTCTGTCTAAGTTGTCCAAGGCTCCCTTAATATCTAGAAATGCTATCCATAAAGGTCTATTCTGAGCTGCTGAAATCTCTATGCACTGAGTTAGTAAAACATAGTACCCTCTAAACGTATGGCTGATCTGGAATCATTCTGTTGTTCCCCGAATATATAATTTTTCTCCACCCACTTCGACAGTTCTAATTTTATGGCTTACTGTCACAAAAGAGCGCGTAATCAAAGCACGTGCCGCGTTTCACGCAAGCCAGCGAAAGAAACACACCGGGCGTGCGGCAGCTTCAACAGAGGGGGAGAGCGCATACGCCTTAAACAGCCGACGCGACCAATGGCGACAGCAGGAGGCCCCGCCCAGTTGACCGAAGCGCAGCAGCCAATTCCTCCGCGACTAAAGAAATAGTCCCGCTCAAAAAATTGTGACTGCTTCTAAAACGCATATTTGTCGCTATAATTAAGATTTGTGTATCTTGACTAGTGGTTTGGTAAAACTATCATGATGGAAATGCTACCGCACATGCCGGATCGCGAGAGAAAAATAACTCCGTGCCTTCTACGACGCTGTGCGTCGTCTGCTACGGAGCAAGATCGACGCCACTGGGCGTAGCAGTCGCTGGCTTAATAGCATAAAATTCATATATACTTTTTGTGTGTTTGCACAACCTTATTTTTTAATGTGTTGGGCTTATTTTTAATTAATATATTTTTTCGTTTTTTTTTCGCGGTTGCGAACCTGCGATCTCGTAAGTTCGGGCACGATCGCGCGCGGCATTCCGTGCCAGTTTTCGGCCATGGAGCCCAGCGAGGTGACATCGGAACGCAATCCTTTGTTGCCGAACGAGCCTTGTGTCGCCTCGATGACCACACCACCAAGGAGCCTCGGCAAGAACAAGAGCGGCCACATCCTGAACAGCGATTCACGCAACATGATCTTCCACTGCTACACGTTTTGGCGTAACAGGCAGCCTGAACGCAGCGTGGAGGACACGAGCAAGTTTGTCGCCGACATGCTCGGTGTCAGCGAAAGGACTGTGTTCAGGGTGAGGGAGGAAGTTAAAGCTTCGCATTTTTCGGGTGGCAAACTGACGACGCCCTCGCGAAAGCGCCCACGCAACGGAGAAGAGAAGACGCAGCGCGAAGTTTGACAGCTTCACGTTGTGCGCGCTGAGGTCATGTGTGCACGATTTCTTTCGCCGCAACGAGATACCGACGGTCGAGAAGATAACTACAGAGTTCTCGGAGCGTATGGAACTCCCATCACTAAGGCGGTGTACTGTGCGTCGCCTGCTTGCCGAGATCGGCTTCAAGCACGAAAAGAGAAGCCGCAACTGGCTGCTTATCGACCGGGATGACATCACCGATTGGCGGAATCGCTACCTCCGTGACGTGGAGTGCTACCGGGCGGAAGGCCGAAAGATCTTCTACCTGGACGAGACATGGGTGACGGCGGGACACACTCGGTCGATCGTGTGGACAGACACCGTGGTGCAGAAGCGCAGACGCCTGTTCGCTCGAGCTAAATGGCCTGACGACGGGTCTAAAACAACCTTCTGGGAAAGGTCAGCGCCTGATCGTGACGCACATCGGCAGCGAGGATGGTTTCGTCGACGGCTGCTTGGATGTATTCAGAGGCCAAAAGACAGGTGACTACCACGAAGAAATGGACGGCAATCGCTTTGAGGGCTGGTTCAAGGACGTTCTGCAGAAGTTGCCAGCTGGTAGCGTCATTGTTTTAGACAATGAACCTTACCATAGCCGGCGAGAAGAGAAATTGCCGACGACGGCCTGGAAGAAGGAAAAGATACAGGAGTGGCTCACAAGCAAGAACATCACCTACGCTGAAAGGATGATAAAGAAGCAGCTGCTTGAGCTGGTGGCATCTGTAAAGTCACGCTTTCTGAGCTACATCGTAGACAACACAGCTGTAAGGGCCGGTTGCATTGTACTCAGGCTCCCGCCGTACCACTGCAAATTTACTCCCATTGAGCTTGTGTGGGCCAAAGTAGGAAATCGCATTGCTGCGGACAACAGAGACTTCAAGCTGTCCACGGTCGACGTCATCTTGAGCGAGAAAATCAAGCAGGTAACGGCGGAAGACTGGAGGAAGAGCATTCAGCATGTGATGGACTTGGAGGCAAAGTTCAGACTTGACATGTCTGGGAGTGAGCACATTCAACCCATCATCATCCAGATGGGTGAAGATGACACTGAAGAAAGCAACTCCGACTGCGAGCTGTCTGGCATTGAGCCACTCGACGAAGCATAAAGGCTTCTTATTAACAAAAGAACAGCCCTTATTAGGGCTACCAAAATTTTCCTGGCGGGTTCGCAACAACCAACCATCCATTCCGTGACCTCTCAAATAAATAAGCAGTTCCATTTATGGCATATTCCTTATAATAGAAGCTCAATTCTGATAAGCAACGTCCTGCACACATTGTGCTCGATTTAAGAAGTGGCATAGAAACACATTGAAATGCTGGCATATCTGAATTGAAACACTATTGTTAACCCTGATTATCGTTGGCGGGCTCAAAAGCTCACTCGGGCAGCCACCGTCGAGTTTGACGCACCCCACAGTGAAATAGCAGAAGTCAGAGCACACTTTATGGTTCTGTTAGCAGTCTGCACTGGAAATCGCAGTCATGTCATAGCGAGTGGTGGTGAAATAGCAGCAGACAACACGAAACTGACAGCCACTGTCAGCAGCTTGATTGTCAAAGCACATTCGTGTGGTTGCATTGTTTACTTTGTTAACTGGCTCACACAAGTAATGCGAATAAGAGAACAAATATAAGACATCATTAGCTTAGTGAGGCCCAAAATGCTCATTCAGGCAGCCACCGTCGAGTTTGACGCGCCCCATAGTGAAATAGCAGTAGTCAGAGCACGCTTTATGGTCCTGTTAGCAGTCTGCACTGGAAATCGCAGTCATGTCATAGCGAGTGGTGGTGAAATAGCAGCAGACAACACGAAATTGACAGCCACAGTCAGCAGCTTGAATGCCAAAGCACATTCATGTGGTTGCATTGTTTATTTTGTTATCTGGCTCACACAAGTAATGCAATTAAGAGAACAAATATAAGACATCATTAGCTTAGTGAGGCCCAAAATGCTCATTCAGGCAGCCACTGTCGAGTTTGACGCGCCCCATAGTGAAATAGCAGTAGTCGGAGCACGCTTTATGGCACCGTTAGCAGTCTGCACTGAAAATTGAAGTGTTGTCATAGCCAATTTTCAATTTATTAATCTGACTCGAGCAAGTAATGTGAATGCAAGCACAATTATTAACGTGATTAACTTTGCTAGCATTGTTTGTAATACTTACGTACCGGAAAATGCTCAGTAATGTTGAACGTGTTTTAGTGAGTCACTTTGTTCATTACAAGCCGTAGGCAAAGTGACGGACAGATTCAGACAGTGATATTGGGGAAGTAATAAATGGTGAAAGTTGCAAAAGCTCTCACAGCACTGCTTTGCTGGACTCCATTCACTAGAAAACTGCATTTGTAATGATGAAAGCGTCAAGACAGGAAATGATACCCCACTGCACAATGTTATATATATGTGTACCACCACATGTGATGGGCAGCAAAATCATCTGTTTATTAAGACTGAATGCAACAACATAGCAAGGTGCTGTTTCACAATATGGCACCTTTTCATGTGCACTTCTGGCAAGCTACCGTATGCACTGATGCATAAACACATTAACAGGGGTAAGAGACGAAGTAACTGTGCAAGCAATGTGATGCTTTTAACATTTTGTATCTGTCAATGTTTCTGTTGT